>NW_027556098.1:95614027-96214027 GCF_003287225.1 Phascolarctos cinereus
GCTCCATTCTCCCTTGGCCAAGTGGTCCAGGTCCCTGGAGACCTATTACCCCACAGTTTCCTCAGACTACCTGACCACTCCTAGATCCCTCCCACACTTTTTATGTATATAAGGTCTATCTTGTCTCCATTAAGGTGCTCAGGTTCCTTAAGAACCTAGCCAATAGCTCACCAATGTTCAGATTCCTTAAGAGTCTGGCCAATATAGTGGATCTTTAATAAACCTTGTCTCTGGCTGAAAGAAGGCTTGGGTTGAATTCTTTTGGACAGGAACCGAGTCTCTTGCTGTTGATATTTTGGGGTCCCAGCACCCCTAAACCCCTAGACATCAGCAACAGTTCACTATTTCTTTGTTTTAAATTTTAAACCCAAAAATGCTAAGTGGACACATGGAGTAACAGAACTGAAATAATATAAGTTCTGTTACTTCATCTTTATCATCACTGTGCTATCACTGTTTATTTCAAATGTACTTTTTAAATGCAGGTATATGTAACACCACTGGTGATAGAGACACAGACTACACCAGATGGGAGCTCCAAGGAGTGATGTACAAGGTACTACTCTGCTGGACAGCAGAGATCAGTAACATTTGAAAATTACTTGTTCTAAGCCCTCAAGAAGCTTGTTTATATTGTGCTGGGTGGAATAGAACATGAACAGATAAGTAATAAAAGGTGGGAAGCCATGGGGACAAAGGAGATATTCAAAGTACTCTTAGATCATTTCAGAGGTAGAGAACATTTTATGCTGAGGAGATCAGGGAAGTTTTCAGCTGGAAGGAGGCTCCTGAGTGGATGCTGGAAGGTAAAGAAGGACTGTACCTGTTGGAATGCAATCCATCGTGAGCTCACATTTTACCTAAAAGGGAAAGTTTTCTCTGGTTTCCTCTGATTTCAAATCAAGGTCATTGCATGTGATAATCACTACATTATAGAAACCAGCTACAACCTGCTTACATTCAAATGAGACCCTTAATCAAATTTAGCTAATTCAAGATAAATCTCTTCTGAGGAGGAGGATCAATTTTTTTTTTGTCCCTGAAGCTGAGTTCTGGGGAGCTATCATGGCTCTATCTGCCTGTTTATCTATGAGCCCTTTCCTCAAGGTGTCCAAACCACATTCTGGGGCAGCCAAGCCACCACCAACCAAGGCCCCCTGGAGGCACTACAGTCCCTCTGCCAAGGCTCCTGCTGAAACCTCCTCTCCAGAGTCCCTGGCTCAGCCCTTTGAAACTAATGCAGAACAGTCAGTTGTATTATTGTTTTTAATTCTCCACAGGCATTGCCTGCACGCTAGTGAATCATAAGTACTTAACAAATGCTTATGAATTGATTGATTAATACTGGCCTATTTTTTGTTGTTGTAATTCTCCCTCATTTTGGTATCAATGCCATACTTATCTCATAGAAGGAATCTGATAATGTATCACCATTCTCTATTTTTGCAGACAGTTTACTTAGAATAGGAGACTTTGTTTTTTAAATATTTGCTAGAATCCTCTTATCAGTCCATCTGGACTAGGATTTTTTTCTTTGAAAATTCATGCATGGCTTGCTTTATTTGTCTTTCTGATTTCTAGTTATCCAGATTTTCTAACTCTCATATCATTAGTCTTGATAGAAGCAACTCAACAAGGATAGAGTGTTGGGACTGAAGTCAGAAAGAGCTGTTTGCAGCCCTATTCTGACCCCAGATGAGTCACTCTGGACAATCTCTTTGATTCTACAGTCTACAAGCAGCTCCATTGGACTTATCTATGAAATTCACAATGAATTAGAATCTACATCCATGGGAGAAGGACACCCCTAAGGAGTTTATGCTGATGAAACTGATGATTCACACTGATGAACTCAGAGATCACTTGCATTTTTATTCCTTAATCTGGGTATTTTACATGTTTGTATATATCCAACCATTTAATTAAAGCTTTCCATTTTGTTGGCATATAATTTTGTATAGTAGTTTGTAATACTTTTTTTCTCTTCATTGATTGTAAATTCTGATTTCTTTTTCTTTTATATTCTGGCAATCTGATTTCCTTATACCACTCTGTGTCTTCTCCCACTGCCTCCACTTTCTCTTTCAATCAGATTTAATGATACTTTATCTACGTTACTCTTTGCTCAGAAAACAGCTCAAGTTTTATTTATCAATTCAATAGCCTTTTTTGCTTTTAACCTTCTTGTTTTTCTTTGGTTTTCAAAATTGCTACTTTTGTATTTGTTTTGGTATTTCATAATTTTCTAAATATTTTAGATACGTATTCAAACCACGGTTTTCTCTTTCTCCCTTTTGTTGATATATGTTTGAAGAGATATATTTTCTTTTAAGGATCACCTTGCTATATCACACAAACTTTAGGATTGGCTTAATTTTCTTTAATATAATTATTATTGCTTGTATAATTCATTCATTGATATTAATTTTAATAAGACCACTTAGTTTCAATTTAGGTCTGTAAGCATTGGCATATTTTCATTATTGATTGCAATATTATTACATTATAGAATAAAAGTATGTGTTTAATATTTCTGTCTACATCTATTTTCTTATTCTTCATGCCATAATATATGTCAGTTTTTGGAAAGGAATTAGTCAATGAGGAAAAAAAATAAGTATGCAGCTTATGATTTCCATTCAACAATCACCAAAGAACTAGCATATCTAAGTTTTTGTACATTTTATATCCTTATTTTTTCTTGATTCTGTCAAATTTATCTAATTTGAAAAGATGCACATTGGAGTTGCTAACAATCATGTTCTCACTATGTAAACTTTCTTGTGTTTCGTTTAATTATTTGGATGCTATGCCATTTGGTACATGTACACTTAATATCACTTTGTTGTCTTCAAGCATATGGTAGTTTTCTGGTTCATCTAGACTATTTTTACTATGACCTTGACTGAGATCATGATTGCCACTTTTAACATGGCTTCCAACCTGAGGAATGAATTCTTCTCTATCTCCCCATTTTAACTCTAAATTAATTTTAATATTTAAGTGCTTTTTAAAAATATATAGTAAACTGTTATTTATGATACACATATGTAGCCAATGTATATAAACATACTTAATAGTAAATATATAGTCAACTGTTTCAATCCATTTTGCAGACAACTTCATGCTTTTCATATTTGCAGCTATGATCGCTGTTCATTTTTACTTTCCATCAAATCTTCTTATTAATGACTTTTGTAACCAGCATCAAATATTTACAGCTTGCATTGCTTTGAACAGTCTAGTTCCAGTGTCTTCCCCCATTCTTGGCGGAAAGTATCAATATAGTTCAGCTCTTATTTTGTATCTGTTTTCTCTGCCAAAGAGAATGATTGTGTGGAAAATAGAACATCTGCAGCTCCTATAATGAGGTTCAGCCACCAAGCCCAGGTGAACTACATCCTAGCATACTGAAAACATTAGCAGTTATGATGACTGAGCCTGTGTCAGTGATTTTTGAGAGAGATTTTGGCGACTTGGAGAAATACCACAGGATTGAAGAAGGGCAAAAGTCCTACTTCTCAAAAAAAGTGGGGGGGAGTGATATCTGTAAATTAGAGGACATGAACTTGATTTCATCTCTTGGTAAAATTCTAGTCCACATTGCTAAAAGAATGCTTAATTAAGAGGTTCATAGATATAGAAGGGACTTTAGAAGCCATTTAGTCCAACTTCTTCATATGACCAATGAAGAAACAGTAGCTTAGGGGTGTTAAGTGACTTATTCAAGGTTGTATAGATGACAAAGATTTGAGCACAGAGCTGTTCAAGAGCTAACTCCATTTTATCGGAGGTTATCACAAGAATCAGTATGATATGAACAGATCATTCCAGGCAAACTAACATATTATTGATGAAGCTGTGAAATGGTCTAAAATCAGTCAAGAAATTTATTTGGGAGTATGATAGAAAAGTCATTAAAATGTACATAACCTTTGACCTAGAAATAAGATCACTTTATATATAACCATGTAGGCCAAAGAAAGAGGGAAAGGTCTAATGTGATCAAGAATATCTGTAGTAGTACTTTTTTGAGTCAGAAAAAAAAAATGGGAATAAAATACATAGTTACGCATCAAATAGAAGAGTGGCTGAATAAATTGTGTTATATAAATATGAGGTAATGAAGGTATAGTGGAAAGAAAGCTGAATTTAACATCAAAGATCCTGTGTTCATATCCCAGCTCTACTATTCTGTGACCTATGTGATCCTGGGGAAATCATTTCAATTCCCTTGTCCTCCATTTCTTCACCTATAAAATCAAAGGGTTGGACTAGATGTCCTCTAATATACTTTCCAGCTCTAAAGCAATGATCTTGTGGTTATTGTTCCATGAGATGCCAAATATGAAGAATTCATAGAAACCTGTGAAGACTTTTAAGAGTGAACTAAACAGACCAGGAGACTATTTTCCAAAAGCATCACAATAATCTAAAGAGAAAAACAAATCAAAAGATGTTGTGATCAATTTGCTTGGTTAGTTATGACTCAGCCTAAAAAGCCATAAGGTCCCTTTCAGTTCCAAAGTTCTGTTTTCCATGATCGGTATTTATAACCTGCAATCAGTTAATTCCTCAAGAATCTTTGGGTCTCTGCTCCTGTCTAGGCCAAAAAATAAAGGATTGAATGAATAACTATTCACCCATAAGAATTACAAATGTATTAGAAAGCACCTGTTCTAATTAGACATTGTTCCTTTTGTGTTCACAATATTGACTAACTAATCAATGAGTAATGACAGAATTATAGATCTAGAGCTGAAAGGTATCTTAAAGACCACCTACTGAAATCTCTTTTTTTTTTCAGATGAGAAAAAAAAATAACTTGCCAAAGGTCACACAGGTACTAATCATCCAAGGCAGGATCTTTTTTTCCTTTTTAGGCAATTGGGGTTAAGTGACTTGCCCAGGGTCACACAGCTAATGTCAAGTGATTGATCTGAGGCTGGATTTGAACTCAGGTCCTCCTGACTTCTGGGCTCATGCTCTATCCACTGCTTCCCTCCAATGCAGGATTTGAACACATCTTTTGACTAGAGTCAATGTGCCTTTTATTGCCTCATTCTAATTCTTTATAAATTGTGGGTCTAACTAAACCCATGGCCTTCTGCCCCAATAAGTAAAATCATAATTGAAAAATCATTTGAATAGGAGCAAGAAGACTTGTGTTCTACTTCTGGCCCTCATTAACTAGCTTTGTGACCTTGGGCAAGTCACACATTTTCAGGATTTCATTTTTCTTATCTGCACACTGAAACTGGAAAATTGAGGTGATGCTTTCAAACAATATGAATAAATTCTTCTATGAAACATGACAAAAAAGAAACTCATCAGAACTTTCATCGATAGAGGAATCAATCTTGATTTCAGAAGTTAAACATATCTTCTAGTCAAAGAAGTTGTGAAATATAACTACAAAATAGGCCATATGCCATTAGGCATATTAGGGCCAATATGATGGTTAGATTTGCTTAACTGCATCTCTTTGTTACAAGGAAGGAATCTTTTTAGGAGGTGGAGTCATTGGGAAGTGACAGATTTTCTTTTTTTTTTAAAGACCACAGTAAAATATTTATAAAGAAACAAACAAAAAGAAGCATGCCAGATTCAGCTTATTTCCTCCACCACCACCCCCCCATGGCTATTCATAGATCAAATTAAATTCAGCAAAGAATTTGATAAAAAAAAATTTCATTTTATTCTTTTGAAAAACACAAGGATATATGAACTAGATGATATATAATATAGAACTAATGGAATGGCTAGACCCAAAGGGTAGTCATTATTTTTCAATCTCTATTGTTAAGGAAGTTTTTAGTGAAATGCTCCAGGGATATATGTTTGTCCCTATGTTATTTCATATTTGTATCAATGACTTGGAAAAGTAAAAGATGATATGTTTATCATATTTCAGATGACATAAAGCTAAGAGAGATTTTTCACATGCACGATAAAGTCAAAATTTTCCACCAAAAAAAAAAACCAAACCCTTTACAGGATAGAACACTGGTCCAAATCTAATGGTATTCAATTTTGGGGGAGCAAGGGGGTTCCCAAGTTTATTGGAAAAAAAGGCAAAAGTAAATATTAAACAGTTTCTCTTGGTGTTTTGAAGGTTCATCCCAGTCATGGGCTGAGTAACTTGCAAGTTGGACGAACTGCTAAGGTCCAGGACTTTCAACATTTCTTTGGTATCAGGGTCCACTTCAATAATCTCCTAATCCAAAGCAGAGGCCTCAGGGACATATTTACCCTTCCTCCCTTCCTTTTTCTTGCAATTTGATGCACATGCCTCTCACAGAGACTCTCTGGATCCACCTCATCAGATGAGTAACATATCCCACCAGCTTGTTTGTGGAGCTTCTTGCTGGCTATCATGGTAATTTCCTCACACATATTTGTTGGTGTGGGAGTCTTTGCCTAGGCAGGTATAGTACTTTTTGATGGTAAATTGTACCACTTTCTTCATGGTCTTGGTCTGAACATGACCCAGGAGGTGAAGGGGTTATCAGATTTTATAGGTATGCATATAAGTTTTACACTTGGATTCAAAAAATAAATTTCACAGGTATAAGGTAGCGGAGGTGTGGATACACCACAGTTTGTCTGAATAAAGTTACAGAGATTTTAGTGAATACATGGCTTAACATGAATCAAATGTTATATGGCACCCAAGAAAGCTAAATTAGACAGCATTATTTGTCATAGAAATGTTTTTAAATAGTAAATTCATTTAAAAGTCCATTTTTCTTTATAGAATTATATTCAATTTGGAGGAGTACATTATTTTTTACATGATCCATTTTCCTTTACTTTTCAGGATATTATATTTCAATTTTTCCTTTTATTGATGCTTTGTGTGTCATCCTGGGTTATTCTTACTGAAATTCCTTAGTTACTTAGCTTTGGTCTGTTCAAATCTGTCCTCAAACACTTACTAGATGTATGACCTTGGGCAAGTCACTTAACCTCTGTTTACTTCAGTTTCCTCAATTGTTAAATGTGGATAATAATAGCACCTATGTCCCAGAGTTGCTGTGAGTATCAAATCAGATAACATTTGTAAAGTGCTTGCCACAGTGCCTGGTACATATTAGGTGCTATATAAAGGTTAACTATTGTTGCTGTTGTTTTGTTCCTTTTAAATATAATATATATATCTAGTATCAAATTCTAATCATAGGACACATTTCATCAAGTTTCAGTGATAACTACTATACCAAAGTTGCTTCTTTGCATTCGGATCAGCAGTTCATCTTTCTCTTAACTCATGTTTTATGTGCCTTTTATTGACAGGTGATATTTTATTGTTGGCCTTTCTCTTGAATTTTATGTCCTGTGAATTTCTGAGCATCTCTATTGCTAGACTTCTTCCTACACTGTAGCTCCTCCATTGTACAGTCCTCTACAGAATCTAGCATGGTGCTTATATAGTGGCATTTTCTCTTTCCTTCTTTCAGTTTAAAGTTCTTTCGATTAGAATTTAAGACATCAGAAAAATACATTTTAGCAGCCATTGTTAACTGCACTTCATCTCTGGCCAGGAAAATATCATTACTGTACTTTAAACTGTTGTCCAGAAATCCAGACCCCATTCTGAGATACCATATCCTTAACCATCTGTTCATTTCCCAAATCTGCCAGGCTCTTCTGAAGACCTTGCTTTCATTTTGCAGCAGTGAATAAGGTACAGCTGCCTACACCCATAAAGGTTCCATGAGGACTTTATGGCCTGTAGCAAATCTTCCCAGGCTTTTCTTGGCATTATCATTTGGTCCACGTGAAGCACCAGAAATGGGCAGCATTCAGCTGGTTGTACAAATCTTGGATACATGCCTCAGGAAGGCATTATATCTCTCTACTATTGTTATGGGGTTAACAACTGGCTTTTTCAGTTGCCCCTCAGCAGGAAGTCAACAACCACCATCATGCATCTCTTCTTCCTTTGGGTAGATCTCTCATCTGACAAATTCCTATCTAATTTGGAGGCAGGCTATAAAGGAGCTAGAATCCTGAAAGCTAGAGAAAGGAATTTAGATATTATTCCCTCAGGAAATAGGGAGCCACTAAAGGTTTTTGAGTGAAGTTGTCAGCCTCGTACATTAGAAACAAAATATTGGCATCAGTGTGAGCTATTGAAGGGAGAGAGGAAAAATTGGAGTCAGGGAAACTGGTTAGATGACTATTCTAATACACTGAGGGAGAAGTAATGAGGGCCTGAAGTAGAATGGTAAGGACAGGAGGATCTCACAGATGATCTCATGAAGTTAGAATCCTTAGGACTATTATCTTATATGATAAAAAGACAACAAGTCAAAGGTAACTTGAAATTTTTGACACCATGTAATTGGAAGTATAGCAATGCCATCAATGGAAATAATGGATTTAAGAAAAGGTTTAGAGTCAGGAGACTATAATAGGTAGTTCTGACCCAGGTGGATGCCCTGTTAGTTTACATTCAGTATCAGAATGAAATTATACCAATATGGGTCATTTAATAATTAGCAGAAGAAGGTTTATTTAGTCATAGTGATGAGGATGAGATCTAGACCTCAAAAAGGAAAAACCCTGGACTTTCCCATATGGCTAAATGTCTGGTATTCTTCTGAGGCTATAATCCCATCAAGTGGCCTTTCATTGTGCTACACCCAATCTCCCAATTCTGTTACCCTTAACCTAGCCCTCCATTGTCTTATCTCCCTATGGCCCTCAGGCCACTTCCCATCTTAATCCCATCTAGACTCCATCTCCCTTAGTTAAGAGATCCAGGTCCCTGGAGTTCTATTACCTCATAGACTACTTGGCCACTCCTAGATCCCTCCCATAGTCTTTCTGTATATAAGGTCCATCTTGTCTCCCTTAAAATTCTCAGATTCCTATAATCTAGCCACTGCTCAGATTTTTACAATCTAGCCAATAGCTAATATGGTGGATCTTTAATAAACCTTGTCTTTGGCTGAAAGAAGGCTTAGGTCGAATTCTTTCAGGCAGGATCTGAAGAGGTCTAGGACTTTGGGGTGCTGCTGGGACCCCAAAATCACAACACCAGGCCCTGCCTGAAAGAATTCAACTCAACTCTTCTTCCAGCCAGAGAAAAAGTTTTATTAGTGATAAATCACATAGGTCAGGTGACACCCGTAGCGAGCATGAGAGAGTCTCAGCCTTTGGGGCTTGAGATTCTCAGCCCTGAATGGGGGTCAGGGTAGATCATATATATTAAAGTGACTTTGGGTGACCAGGGAAGGGTCTGGGAAAAGGGTCTGGGTGAAAATTGGAATGCCTAAAGAGATTGAATAGACAATGGGAATAGATAATGAAGGAACTGAAAGGCATCTGAATGAGATCAAAAAAGTGGGGCTAGGGTTTTCAAAGGGAAATAAGGGGAGTTGACAAGGGGAGTCTATAAGTATCCTAAAATGGGAGCCAGATTCCTTTTTAGGGCAAGGGGCAAAGGCACATCTGAATAAGATTAAAAGGTAGGCTAAGGCTTTCAAAGGGAGATGAGGGGCTGGGGCCTGTAGACAAATGGGAGCCAGATTCCCTTTGGTTCAAGGGGCAAAGATCTCAGCGTGGGCCACACCCCATCAGACCCACTTCTTGTGATGTTGGGGTCCTGGCACCCCTAAACCTCTAAATCTCATCAATACCATAGAAAGGCTATTAATAAGGACACTGCATCCAAGAAAACTCCAAATGGGGTCACAAAGAGTGAGACACAACTGAAAGATTGAACAGCACTCACTAGGCTTGGACAAACTCAGCCTCCTTTGTCTCTATATGGAAATGAGGCTGACCATCTGATCAGGAGAATAGGGTGAGGTGATCTGAAACCTTGTAAGATACCAAAGATTGAAGGAACTTGACCTTACTGGAATGGACTATTTTATGCCTTTAGGCAATCAGGGAACCAGCCAATATGGCCAAAAGCTACCATGAAGTTGCATTAAGGCCTAGGAAGGCAACTTGAGCCTTAATCCCCTGGGCCAAACAAGTTTCTGGTATAGCTTTGTCACTTCTCAGGGGGAAAAAAAAGAAAGAAAAGAAAACGGAGTTGTATGTCAGAGAACAGGAAGAATCTCTGATAAATAGTGCTTCCTATCACAGAGGGGAATGTGTTAAGTTCAATGTTGTATCTGAGATATCAGCAAGATGGTCAGTTACTTAGTAGTATATTATTTTTGTTATTCCATTATTTTAGTCATATCTTTTTCTTTGTGACCCCATTTGAGGTTTTCTTGGCAAAGATACTGGAATGGTTTGCCATTTCCTTCTCCAGCTCATTTTAGAGACAACGAATTAAGACAAATAGCATTAAGCAACTTGCCCAGAGTACGTGTCTAAGGTCAGATTTGAACCCAGGAAGAAGAATCTTCCTGACTTCAGGTCTGGTGCTCTACCCACTGTAACATGTAACAGTATCTATTGTCAGCTGTGAATTTTGATCGTATGACTAATATTACCACCAGAACAATACTCTTATAAAGGCTCACATAAGGACAGAAACGTTTATATTACATTTACTCGCTTATAACATTCCTGAATTTTTCAAGTGATCCTTTGAGCTATGAATATAATCATTGAATCAAGTCAAGTCAACATGCATCTCGCTTATAACATTCCTGAATTTTTCAAGTGATCCTTTGAGCTATGAATATAATCATTGAATCAAGTCAAGTCAACATGCATCTATTAAATGAAAAAAAGGCAAAAGCAGTTCCTGCCCTCAAGAAGTTCACAGTCTAATGGTGGAGATAACCTACAAACAACTATCCACAAACAAGCCAAAGACAGCATAAAGGAGATAATCACAGAGGAAAGGCACTAGCATTAAGGTGACATTGGAAAGGCTTCTTGTCTCATAGATTTAGAGCTAGAAAGGACTAGAGAAGACATCTAATCCAATCCTTTCACTTTTAGAGATGAAGAACACAAGACCAGACCACATTTTACATCCTACCCATTCATCCACTCAGGCCATCTGGCCATAAGCCCTGCCATTGCACGGATACATTTCTTTCCTGTTATGGTCTATGGTCTATGAAATACAGGTGTACAGGGTGCAGGTCTGCTCAAAAAAATCTGACCATTCAAGCCTTCCAGTCCAAGTAGCATTTATTTGTGATGCCAATACAAGAGGGCCAGACCCCTAATGAGTCTAAGATTGTGGGAAGATATGGATGAGATCTAGGAATGACAATTAAGCTAGTTAAGTAATCTAGGTGGGCTGGCATGGGCCAGATGCTTTGGAAGAGGCACCTGTGATCTGGCTACTGAAATGTATAGGAAAATTCAGGGACTGGGTGGAGGTGACAGAGAATGGAGGCTTGGGATGGGTCAGGGGACACAATGAAAGGATGAGCCAGATGCTGGGTTCCTGAAATTTGTGGGAATGTTCAAGGGGGAGGGGAGGTCTAGATCCCATACCTTGTCATTCCCACCTTCTTCTTTAGGTACAATAATTAAATCATTACTACCACTGATTCTATGAAGGAGGAGTATAAACATAAATATTGTGAGTTTCAGGGAAAATATCTGCTCCCCAGATAAAATAACCTCTGAGACTAAGGCTAACAGAACTCCTGGGTTTGTACTCCCTTCTGTATTGCAACAAGATAAACAAGGGTGATTCTATTTTAAAAGCGCCTCTACCACTCCTGCCAATACAGGGAATTCTTATAAAAACTCACCACAATGAAATTCATTTCCCATAGGAATAAGCCTGATTTTAGCAACTCCTGTGACCCCTAGGCTTAACTACTTCCTCCATTTCTGTTCCTGTGTACCCCAAGCCAACTTTAAAAAGCTACAAAAACTCAAGCTGTACCCTGAGAATCTGAAGCCACTCCTAGCCCAAGTGGTCTTCCTTAGTACACTAGTAAATTTATTTTCCTTTCAATTTGGCTACTCACTGCTTGATCCCCAGTCCTGCAGACATGATGGTGAGTAAGATTCTCCCTAGACTCTCAAAGCACACAGGCTAGGAAGGTGACACAACAATTCTGAAAAGTGTATATAAATCAGTACAGATCAACACTGGCTTGATTCTCCAGGCCAAAATTTTTGGACCTCCACTCTTCTATATGTAATGTTTCCTCCCATTGGAATGCAAGTTCCTGTAAGTCAGGAATCATTATATTTTTGTATTTATATGCCCAGTGCTTAATGTAGTGCCTAGCATAGAGTAAGCCCTTTATAAATGTTTTCTTTTTCCATTCATTCATTTTTTTAATACAATATCACACAGATAATAAGGATTAAAAATAGCAGACCAAGAAAAAGTTGTGGAGAAGATAGGAGGAAAATCAGCAGAGAATAATATATATGAAACTAACACAATGTCTCAAAAACAATGTCTCAAAAATCAATCAATCAAATCAGTTTGGCATAATTTAACCAAAACTAATTGATTGACTAAATTAATCACTTTCAATCAATTGTATTAGGACCTTAACAATAAATGTCACATAGATAACAGAAAAGAGAATTTTAAAAATAATATAAACACACGAAATGATATATCACAAGTTTCTGATTAAAAGATTTTTAACATGTATTGGTGAAGTCATTATTTGATTTATTGGACTTAAATGCTAGGTTATGGTACACCTGAAAGAAAACTTGAAATTAGAAACATTTAAAGACCCATAAGAAAGCCTTACATTACATTGAATATGTGTTCTACGGAGGATTAAAGAAAGACATAAAAAAGAATCTCTCAAAATAAGAAAGTGTGAAGGAGTTCTTAGTTCTTACTGCTCTTAGTGAAGAGAGTGCCCTCACTAGTGAAATCATGGATCCACTGAACAATCAAAGGAGGAAAGAATAAATGAAAAAGTATTTGTTAAGCACTTACTAAGTGTTCAATACTTTGCTAAGTGCTGGGGACACAAATAAAAAAGCAAAGAAAGTCCCTATCCTTAAAAATCTTACATTCTAAAAGAAACATTTTTTTAAAAAAAATCAAAACCTTACATTCTAATAGGGGAGACAGCTCACATAGGAAAGTGGTGGCCAGAGAAAAGTACTTTGGTCTGATGAGTGAGAGAGCAAATATGGAAGTATATTGACATACCTCATGCAGTAACAATGGCAGAGCTAATCTGATCATGGTTCATGGTTCCAGACCTGGGGGAAAGGGGTTGAAGGGTGGAGGGGATGAGAAAGAAAAAAAATGGTATTTATAACAAAGCAGTTGTCAAAGAAGCTGGGAACAGGGGGTCAGAAAGAAAGGAGGGAGGTAGTGGATAGCCAGGGCCTAACTAAAATAATGACCCTGGAAGAGGCAATTATAATCAGGGAGCTACAGTGAGGAGTGGGAAGGGCAGGCAGGGCAAAAGTTCCTCCAGGACAAGATCTCTAGTACCAGGGCCTAGATGGTAAGTGAAGAAGCCATGGTGATGACGGTGGGGCCCAAGCCAAGATCTTCATCCTTTGCCCCAAAGGGAATCTGACTCACAGGCCCCAGACCCTCATCTCCCTTTGAAAGCCTTAGCTTTACCTTTTAATCTTAGGCTCCCTCTTGTCTATAGGCCCCAGAAAGGCCTTCCTTTGTCTCCTTTTGAAAGTCCTAGCCCCACCTTGATTTTGTGCAGATGCCTTTCAAACTTCTGCCTTCCTGTTCCTCCATTGTCTATTCCCATTGTCTATTCAATCTCACAGACCTCCCCAATTAGAACTGTTACCTAGACCCTTTACCCAACCCCCTTCTCTGGCCACCCAAAGTTACTTTGGTATTTAAGATCCACCTTGGCCCTCATTCAGATGCTGAGAATCTCAGGCCCACAAGGCTGAGAACCTCTCATGCCTGCTCATCTTTATGGGCGTCATCTGGCTGAGAATCTCAGGCCTACAAGGCTGAGAACCTCTCATGCCTGCTCATCCTTACGGGTGTCACCCGGGCTATATGATTTATCACTAATAAACTTCCTCTGGCTGAAGAAGATTTGAGTTGAATTCTTTCAGGCAGGGCCTGGTACTGCGATCTTGGGGTCCCAGCCCCCCAAAACCCCTAGACTTCTTCAATGGGAGAGGTGGTCATTAAAGGGGGGAGGGGGGAATTACCTCAAATTTACAACCCCCCCAAAAAAAATACAAATTGCTTGCTTAGGATAATTGGGCCATTTTATTAATAACCAAAGCCTAGCACAGCATCTTGAAATTAATAGTAAGCACTTAATAGATGTTTGTTGAATTGAACTGAATGTAAAAAACCTTAGACAGCTATTTTTAATGACTTCTTGGCAGCTTGATAGAGCTTCTGAAACTGAACAATGCAAATATTATCTGATTCATTTAAACAACTGAAAGATGTAATTTAGCAGCTAAAATAAACTAGTGTGGCATGTTCTCCTAGTGCCCTAAAGAGAAGTTAATTGAGTAATTCCCCTTTGTTTGATATAAGGAATCATTTGTACAAAAGAACCAAACACAAATGGCCCTCCAGTTGTTTGACCCTGCCTTTGATTTAAGGAAGGGAGAAACATGTATTAGCTGTTAGAAGCAATAGGAGGCAGCAGCTTTCACAACACAAAGTATTTTTCTTCCAGAAATCAACATTCTGCCTGGTACTTTTTTTTTTTTAATTTTTAAATTGTCGCTTCAGCGGAACTGAGTCTATCTACTATTTAACTTTATAAGACCAAGATTAACTCACTATTCTTAACCAGCACAATAAACCAACCATCGGTATTGGAAACATGCACACACACACACACACACACACACACAAACATACACACACACAGAGAAACTTATGGTGAAACCAGTCCCTGTTCTCAAGTAGAATTCATCCTACTGTGGGAATACAATAGATGCATAGATAAGCAAATATTAAGTATATAAAAATACATTAAAAGTAATTTGTGGGAGAAGAGTACAAACAACTGGTGGAGATGGTAGGAGATCAAGGATGATCTTGTATAGGAGGTGATGCTTGATCTTGAGAAAAAGTTAGAGATTCCAAAAGGCAGAGTTGAGGATGAGGAGCATTCTAGACATAAAAAGGAAGGGAAGAAAGAGAAGGAGTGTGAGATTCAGGGTTCCACATGAGGCAGCTGGACTTGTATATGGCATGAGGAGGAGGGAATAATATGAAATAAGTCTGGAAAGACAGGATAGTTGATCTTAGAGTTAATAGGGAGCCCTAGAAATTTCTTGAGCAGGGGAGTGACATGGCCAGACCTGTTTGATATTTAGAAATATAAATTTGACAACTGCATGAAGAACAGCCTGCAGAGAGCTCAGACTAGAGTTTCAGAGACCAATCAAAAAACTTCCAATAGTTCATGAAAGAGGTGATAAGAGCCTGAACGAGGGTGGTGAACTGGAGAGTTAAGAGAAGGTTCACAGACTTGGAGGATTATAGATCTGGACTGGGAACAGACCTCAGAAACCATCTAATCCAATCCCCTCATTTTACAGATAAGATAAGGAAACTGAGGCCCAAGGAGACTGCATGACTTGATCAATGTCACACAGGTAACAAGGGGCCGATGTGAGAGATGCTGTGAAGATAAAATCAACAATACTTGGCAACTAAATGGATATGGAACATGAGAAACAGTGAAGCATCATGGATGATTCCCAGATTGTGAAGCTGGGTAGCAGGAAGGACAGCAGTGACCTCAACAGAAAGAGAGAAATTAGGCAGAAGGAAGGGTTGAAGGGAAAAAATAATGAAGTCTGTTTAGGATGCATGGAATTTGAGATGCTTATAGGACAATCAGGCAGAGATAAATAATAAGCAGTTGGTGATATGAAACATTAATGCTCAGGATAGAGATGAAAGCTGGACATGTGTATCTGAAAGCCATCTTCAGAGACATAATGAACCTACAGCAATGGATAAAGGGTAATGTACCCTCCTCTAGTAACCTTGTCACAAAACAGATTGATTTAGTCTTACATAACTCGTTCTTACTAATCACTTGTTCACACCTGGTAATTACTTTTTCCATGTCTAAGTACTCACAAACTATCCCTGTAATAATGCCTTACAAAATTTGCCAGGAATCAAAGTCAGGCTAATTAGTCTACAATTTTAAGATTTCACCTTCTTCCTTTTCTTGAAAATCAGGACAAATACATTTTTACTACATTTACCACCATTCCCATTTTCCACGTTTTAAAAAACAACACTGAGAGCTCATATATACATGCTGCAGTTTTGTTTTGTTTTCCAGTGGCTTTTAATTTTTAAAATTTTTTAAGTTCCTGATAACTAATTAAAAATACATTCCTTAATATAGAAGTCATTCATTCCTCAGCAAAGAAATGAGAAATAGTATAAGAGTTGATAGAAGGTGTGATTTAGGCTCCATTCACCAAAACTCAATTTTAAGTCCTATGTCTTCCCCAGGAAGTTTCCTTGATGGAGAAAAGAGAGAACAATAGCAAAGAAACCTACTGTTTGATCTCCTTTAGCCTCCAAGGGTTTCCAGCTTATAAAGGCATTAAACATGTCCATACTCACTGAGAGCCTCCCATCTAGACTCCACTATCCTCAGTAATCGCTACTACAAATTCTGCATCCAGTTCTTGGGTATTGCTACCTTCTGACAGCCTCAAGTCATGTGGAAGCTTAGCTATACCTTTCTGTTGTTGTTCAGTTGTTTTCCAGTTTGTCTGCCTCCTTGTGACCCCAGTCAGGGTTTTCTTGGTAGAGATACTGGAGTGGTTTGCCATTTCCTTCTCCAGATGAGGAAACTGAGGCAAACAAGGTTACTTTTTGCAGATGGATAAACTGAGGCAAACAGGGTTAAATGATTTGCCCAGGGTCACAAAACTAGTAAATGTCTGAGGCCAGATTGAACTCCGAGAGATAAATCTTCCTGATTCCCAGCCCCTTACTTTATCCACTGTACCATCTAACTGCCTGTCACTGTACGTACAACCTGTACAAATATCTAGGTATTGTGACCTCTGTTTGACTACTTTACTCTCCTTCCTCCTCTTACTTCATCACTATCACCCTTGAACTCTGGATCTGTTTCAGCTCTAAAAGGGAGGATTATCACTCATGGGCCGAAGGAACCCAAGGGAGGTTGCAACTGAGCTAAAGTCAGTCCAGGATTCTGGGTAATTAAATTTCAATCTAGGATTTCACCACTGATTTTGCCTGAAGGTTAAATTATTATTCTTGTTCAGTTTCAGAAAATATTTCACAATTAACAGAGATCTCCAGGTTCTATGCTTTCTAACCTGGTTTTAACACCTCCTATGTATTTGACATTGGGCAAGTAGATTAACATCTCTGATCCTCAGTTTCCATGTCTGTAAAATGGTAATATGCACTATCTCATAGTAGGGAGAAGAATACCTTGGAAATAACAAAGTACTATATGACTGTGAGCTTCTATTCTACTTCAATATGGTATCACGTCCCTTCTCATACTGTAAAATTCTTGTCTGTGTCTTTCTGTGAAATCTCCCGTGGACTTCCTTGGAAACAAAGAGCTGTTGTTGTAGTGGTGGTGATGGTGGTGGTGGTGGTGGCGGTGGTGGTGGTTGCTATGTATCAGAAAGTGCTTTGTGCACTTTCTATTTTGAGACATGGACCTATGGATACTCTACATTAAATCAGGGCTTGGTGTAATACTGTGGTTCTCAGAGTGTGGTCCTTAGACCCCTAGCAGTCCCTACGACCCTCTCAGGGTTCCATGAAGTCAAAACTATTTTCATATTAAGGTATTTTGCCTTTTTCTCTCTCATACTCTCACAAGTATACAGTGGAGTTTTCCAGAGGCTACATGACCTGTGAATTATGGATTGAGTCGTAAACCTGAAGTCCAAGTTAATATCCTAGTTAATGCAAAATTGTACCTTTGCTTTACAAATGGATGAATCTATAGACATAGCTGGACTTGCTATTTTGCTTTTATTCACTCAGGATCAGCACCCACAAATCATCAAAGAAGATCCTTTACATGAACGTTAGGCAGCAGACACAAGTGCAGCTAAAATATTCAAAGCATTGAAGAAGTTTTTCGAATGTCATAGTTTATCTCGGAACAACCACGTTGACATTGGCACTGATGTTCCCCGAGCAATGATGGGTAAAACTGATGGTGCCTGAGCAATAATCAAGGGAGGAAAACCCAGTATATTAGTAGTTGCTGCATTCTTCACCATTGTATATTTGCAGTTTAAAAATTTTTTAAATGCCAGTTTCACTTAAGAATGTCCTTGATGAAACAATACCAAATCATTAATTTTCTTAAGTCTCAAGTCTTGAGTACACATCTTTTTAATATTCTGTGTGATGAAATGGGTGGTATATATAGTACACTTGTGCCGAACACTGTGGTTGTCTCAAGGAAAAGCATATGCGTGATTGTTTGAGGAGCAAGCTGAACCACTTTTTTAAAAGGAACGTCAATTTCCCTTGAAAGAACTACTGATAAATTTGTTGTTGTTGCTCAGTCATTTTCAGTTATTTCTGACTCTTCATGACCCCTGTTTGGAGTTTTCTTGGCAAAGATACTGGAGCGGTTTGTCATTTCCTTCTCCAGCCCATTTTACAGATGAGGAAACTGAGGCAAACAAGGTTAAGTGACTTGCCCAGGATCACACACTAGTAAATGTCTGAGGTGAGATTTGAACTTAGAAAGATGAGTCTTCCTGACTCCAGGCTTATCACTTTATCCACTGTACCACCTAGCTGCCCTGACTGACAGATTGGTTATTTAGACATGGCATACATTTTCTCAAAAATGAATGAAGCGAGACTGTCCCTTCAAGGAAAATAACTTGACAATATTTGTTGCCTCTGATAAAATTTTAGCTTTTCAGTGAAAATTAGAATTTTAGAAAACTTCTATTTGCCACTGTAAGCTTGACAGATTCTCAATACTTAAAGACTTTTCTGATGAGATTGGTGGTGATATTAACAAATGTGATCTTTTGATATTGTATAATGAAATGTGTCAATATCTGGAAGATCAGCATAACTGTTCTCCAGAGGACCAACTCATTATGCTACAAAATCATACAAGGGTAAAAATGATCTATTCAAAGTGCAAGACAGACCAACGGATTTTAATATGAGAGAACAAAACGTTCATGTATATCATTTTTTACTCCACTTTGCAACTAATCTTTAACAAGCTACCACTTGCCCAGTTTCAGTGTTGATTCAGTAAAGAATATGCACAATTACCTGAAAAAGCTATTAAAGTATTCCTCCCTTTTCCACCTACATATTTGTGTTAGGTCAGATTTTCTTCATAAACTTCAAACAAAACAACATTTATTCAGTGATGCCTGAATTCAGTTATTAGATCTGGAGGTCATATTTCCTTTTGTTAGTGTTTCTTTTGTTGATTTATCTGTTTATGTTCAAGGTCTTTGAGATTTCTTCTTGAAATCTTTGTTACTTTCAATCTGTCTGCACCAGCTCTCCCCTTATTTTTCTTATCACTTCTTGACTCCCTCTCCTCTGATCATAATTTCCTTGGGGGCAAGATCTCACATGTCTCAGCCTTCACCTATACTAGGCAATTCACGGTTCCCTAGCCTAGGTCTCAGCCCCAAATGCCTTTTGGATCATCAGAAATTGCCCCAGCTGGATGCAGTATTCTTTCCCTCAGGCTTGGTAGAATTCTACACAGCTTCTAAATGCACAGGAGCATGTCTTGTCCTGGTGACCAGTCCCATTCCTTCTGTTCCTTAGTTCTCTGGTGCTTACTTCCCATCACCAGAAATTCAGAGTCTGTTGGCATCAGCGATTCAGAGCTTTGCAGCTCTGGTGCTTTCTGGGTTACAGCCCTTAGCAGGCTTTGTTCCTGAAGGGCTGTGGCCAAGCTGACTGTTGAGACCTGAGCAAACTTCTGCAGCCTGGACTCAGGGTCTCTACAACACTGGAAAGAGGGGAGTGAGGTCCAGAGGTGAGTTTTAATGTAAGCCTACATTGTCTCCTTGGGTCTGCTCGTGTAGCCTGAGTGCCACTAGTGTCAGCTCAGTTACTAGGGCTGTGTTAAGAGGAGGTTGTGAATTTACCTTCTATTGGAATCTGTGTATCCTAGACCATGGCAGCAACCGAAGCAGCTTTATCTTTGGCACATGATTTCTGTTTTGGAGACTTTTGAGAGGTTGTGGGGATCAGAAAAAAAGGGGGCTACTCTGCCACCTTGTCGCTCACTTTTTTTAAATATTTGCCATGCCCATCAAATTATCAAGGGTATATTTTGAACACAGTCCTTGCCACCAATTCAAAATAGTCCTCTAGGTCTCTGGGAGGCCTAAGCAATGTCTTCTCACTTGATTCACCAGTGTAATATAGAAAAGAGTCTCAAAACAGTCAATGTTGCATAATTATATACAATCCCACATGTACAGACAAAAATCTCAATTATCTCCCAAAAGAACATTTTGCAGATTCAACAAAACAAGAAACATTTTAAAATATTTCTGCTTGCTTAGCCTTAACATGTGCTTTTCTGAATCAACAAGAGAAAGAAAGAACATAAGTGAAGGAAAACTGGCTTCCCATCTCAGACAGCAATTTGATTCACACTGAGTTTTCCAAACTATAATAAACTCTCTTCACAGGGATTTGGGACTTGTGGTCAACTAGGCATCCATTTCTCTCAGATAAGACAACTGCGTGGGTAGAAACTCTTCCGTCCACCTAGAAGTAGCTAAGTAGCACAATGGATCGAATAAAGCAGTGGGGCTGGAGTTGGGAAGACCTGAGACCAAGCTTGGTTTCAGATACTTCCTAGCTGTGTGACCCTGGGCAATTCATTTAACTTCTGCCTGCCTCAGTTCCTCATTAAAATTAGGATAATAAGAAAATTAGTTAAAATAAGTAAAATTAGGATAATAATAGCAACTACCTCCCAGGATTGTTGTGAGAATCAAATGAAATAAAATTTGTAAATTAGCACATTGCCTGGCCCATAGTAGGTGCTTAATAAATATTTGTTTCCTCCCTTCTTTCCTTCATCCATGATTCCCTCCTTGAATAAGGCCATATAAGTAAGGTTTGGACAAAAAATGTCCCTTTCTACATAGAGCACACCAAAATCCTCTAGGGGGGCTCTGTACCATGGGGCATCCCCATAGAGTCCAGGCTTTCTGTTGGTTCACTACTCTTTATGAAGTCTTATATTTTTCACTTGAATACTTCTCTATCCCTGGAGCAGTTCTCACAAGAGTGAGGATCTTCCACATCTAAAATTCTGAGTTTGCTAATATTCTTCCCTCTCTGAAAGTTCTAGCCTGACTGTCTTCTTTTGTTTGTTTCATTTCCAGTAACATCCTTATCCTATTGATTTCTTAAAATCAATTTCACATATTGATAGGTAGTTAATTCTCAACAACTCACATATTTTGCTTAGCCCTCTGAAAGCAGCAGGCAACAACAATATATTCAGTCATTTTTTTTCCTTACCTCAACAAGCATAGAGTTGAGTTTTTGTTATTTGGTAGGTAATGTGACATATATTTTGTGGAATTTAACTGTAGAGCTTCTCCTGCTTCCATTTCATCCTGAGTAAATTAAAATAAAATAATTTTTACAAAATAAAACTTCTGAAAGGTATTGAGGAGTAGTGGATAGAAAGCTGACTTTGAAGCCAGGAAAACCTGGCACATAAACGACTGAGTGATCTTGGACAAATAACTTAATCTCTCTAGGCAGTCCTTTTGGATTAATTGCAGAAGAGGTACCAACCTGTATTGCTGGAAAGAGATATCCCTATATCAGGGAAATCACAGGTCTCATCCCTGTCTCCTTCTGTGCCATGTATTATTTGTTTTGTTTAGTTTCACTTCCTGGCCTGAATTAATGAATTTATTAATTTTTCTTTTCATACAGCCCAAGAGTGCCCTCTTTTTTCAAGCCTTTCTGTACCAAACAACCATGACCAAAGACCGTTTCCCAAAGTTCAAAAGGTTCTACCTCCAGGCTTTAGACACTGGGATTGCAACTGCTTCTCTCTCTCTCTCTCTCTCTCTTCTCTCTCTCTCTCTCTCTCTCTCTCTCTCTCTCTCTCTATCTATCTCTCCCTCTTTAAGAGCCCTTGCCAACTTGAAAAAAATCATCACAACCCCAAGGATCACTTTAGAACAGTGCTTTTCAAAGAAACTATAGACCCCTCCAGCAGTAGTAAATATTCCCAGAAACCCTAAGCCTTTTAATTACTGAAGTCAACAAAACTTAAATATAACTATCACGATAAGTAGTTAATCAAATTCAATTCTAGAGAATACAGATTATGGGTCCTTGTGGGTGCTTCCTACTAACACATCTCCTCTCTCCTTTTCCCCACCTCAGGGGATGCATGGACTGAGATGTAAATTGTGGGAAATTTTATTGGTAAGTTACCTATCTTGGCTCCTTTGCACCCACTCACTCTGGAAACTCAGACCTTCTGAAATGAATTTAAGGCAAGGTTTTTTGTTTTGTTTTATTTTGTTTTGTTTTTTAAGTTGCTTGCTATATTAACAAACCAAGTCAAAGACCAGTATAGGAATAACAAAGATTTAATTGGGAAGAAGTAACTATTAAAACTCTGCCAGCCAATTCTGAAGATCAGTATCTCTTTGTGAGAGACATCAGGTTAGAATCAGTGGGATTTTACTCTATTTGCCAACAAAAAATCTGCCTCATTAACCCTGACCTTTGGCTCCCACTAGTACCTACTTCCCTGAGACCTTTTCTTCTGACTTCAGCTGACTGAAGGATGAGGATGGAGGGCACATTGCTCTGCTTATCATTCCAAACATCTAGAAGGAACTGAGTGTCAGATGATAATATGATATTACTAAGAAAGGCTGAGAAGACAAATTCCTAATAAATAGATGAGGGTGTATTTATTTTATTATATGCTCTCATCTTTGTATATTCTCTATGTATGAAAATATAATCTGGCTATTCTTATCTTCATCCTTCTAATTTGGTGTTGATCTTTACCTTTACTTTAAGTAGCTGATGGCCTCATTGAACAATAACAATTTATTTTGCTATGACTACAGGAGTCATCTCCTATGTGTTGAGGGTATGGTCAATTTCATATTGTTTGCTGTTTTCAACTGTCTTCTTGAAGATGTCATTCATAATTCGTAGGTGTGATATCAAAAGCCTACAAGACACTGGCCCCTTTGGTTTCTTCAGCCTCAACTGTATGTTGCAATATGTCTTTAAAGTCCTTCCATGAATGAAGAGAGCTGTGGAAAAGTATAAATGTGTTTTCACCTAGAAGCTTTATGAGCTTTATGACCACTTAGCCTAAGCTGACTCCATGTTGGAGTCCTATCAGTATAACATCAAACAATGTAAAGATTACAATGATCACAACAACAAACTTTTTTTGTTACTTTTTTGTTTTGTGTTTGTTCAACTTATTATGAAGATTCCAAGTCAACTTCACCAAGTGTCTCTTGAAATGATGTTTCTTGTTGCCTTGAAACTAACTTTGCCAACTCCTCCAATTGCTCTCCAAGGAGAACGTTCAACCTTTGTACTATTTAAAAGCAAACTTCCTTATATTTTCTGATTCCAGTTGTAGAGAGAATGCCAATGTTATTATGTTTCAGTTCTTCCAGGAGTATGTCAGCTCATTGCTCATTGGACAGGAACCTCACATTTAGAATACTATGATAAAACTAAATTTTTATAAACAATCTAAAAACTTAGTGATTCTTAGAAACTTCTGCATTCTTATATTTTTCATTTCGAAGTGAATTTGTGTATTCCTAACAACATTGATGTATATACATTCAGAATATAATAATACACATAGATGTAAGACATTATTATTTCAGGCTACTTAGGAAACAGTGGCTTTTACTATACACAGTCACTTAATGTAATGACTGGTGCTGTCTTCAGTCTCCTTTTCAACCAGCTCCAACCACTGTAGAATTAATAGGGACCTACAAAACACCAAGGGATATTTTTGTTTTTCTTTGTTCTGTGGGTTACTGTGGCAAAAGAATTCATCATTAATACATAGTGTGCCGTTGATAAGCCTTTTCAGCCTGTTGCTGGCATTGTACTCGAAGCCTTCCCAGTATGACAGAATTTGCCAAAGGCTAAGCCTTCAAGAACGCATGATCATCTTCACACTATAATGAGGCATCAGAATAAGCTTTTTGTGGAGGATTTAAGAATTAAAACACTTTTAAAATAACAAATGTTGGCAAAATTTTCCCATGTTTAAAGTTTAATGGGGCTACATCATTTCCAAAGTGCATTATTAGTTAATTGGTTAGATTAACCTCTCAAAGATTTGGCAATGTACACTCCTCTCTTTTCACAACTAGAAAGCATGTTGAGTTCAGGCTTTATGCCTAGGTAATATTCCATTGTTATAATAAAAATAAAAGGACATTTTCCAGTAAGTTTGTTTTTCAAGGGTCCAAGATTATCAATGAATCAAAAAGCATTTATTAAGCACCTGCGTTATGTAGGCACTGTGCTAGGTGCTGGAGATTCAAACAAAAAATGAGACAGTACCAAAGCTAGCCTTTAAAGGCTAGCATTATATTAGGGAAAACACACATACACTTATGAACATATCTAAAAAAATTTACATAGTTGTTAAGTGGGACTTGCATTTCATTGGTACGTAGATTCGTTTGGATTCAGTCAAAGGGACACACTTGAGGACCCAGAGGGTCACATGTGGCCTCCAGGCCTCGGGTTCTCCACCCTGCAGCCTGCACAGAATTACAGAGAAAGGATCTATAACATCAAGGACAAGAAACAGCAAGAAGTCCAGTCTAGCTGGACAACAGTATGAAGGAGAACAAAATCAAATAAACCAGGAAAGGAAAAAGCACAGGAAAAAGTTTTCCAAGTTGATCACAATCTGGTTTCCCTTACATCAAGGATGCTTTCATACTTGTATGGTTAATTGACAGGAAACAATTGATTCCCAGTATGGGATTCAATCCCATATCAACGATCTATCAGGCAATTGACTTGTTAGAGCAAAGAGAAAAATAAACATGAAGTTAGAGGAAAAAATAAAAAGAGGAGATATGACATGCAACTGAAACAATTCCTATCTGATCTATTTGAATAAGTTACTGATTTAAAAACAAAACTGGCAATAAAGAAACAGACATCATCTCAAACTATTACCATTTCTAAGGAAACATACATCATTATTTTAAATTGGTTGTCATGACGAGAACACAAAAGCCTATTCCTAACCTTAGCCAGCAAATAATTGATCTCTTTGCCAAATGGCGGATAAGGTAACCAAGAGCAATATCATGGCACCTATTTTACATTCATAATGTATATTTAATGGAAAACGGTGACTGTCTGCGATATTGACTATTGTTTTATCCACAGCTCGTTTCTTAGGCATTTTTAAAACCATATATGAAGGCAACTAGGTGGCTCAGTGGATAGAGCAATAGGCCAGGAATCAGGAAGACCTGAGTTCAAATCCTGCCTCAGACATTCACTAGCTGCGTGGCCCTGGACAAGTCTTAACTTCTGTTTACCTTAATTCATTGGAGAAGAAAATGGCAAACCATTCCAGTATCTTTACCCAAAAAACCTCATGGAGAGTACAGTCCATGGAATCACAAAGAGTCAGACACAACTGAACAACAAAACCTTACATAGGAGGATGGTAGAAGATTATGAACAGTATCACTGAAGAGCAAGAAGTTATAGAGGGAAAAGCAATTTTAGAGAAAGCTTGGCTTGAGGCTAAATTAAGCAAGATGAGATCAAGGTCATTAAAGGATGAAAACTGGAGGGACACACACACATTTTTCTATTTCTATTTTCTAATATTTCTATTAAACTTGAGTCCAAGGCTGTATTATGCAAGGACATACTAAGAAGGCCACTTAAGAAAAGAGAGACAGGAAGAATCCTTGGGCCAGATCAAATACAAACAGACGAGGTCTATGCTGGAGGCGTCATTATTTTGAGGATAATGGAGGATAGAGTCTCAAGATATTTGAAAAGGGGAGGGTATCAAGTGCTTGGGAGAAAAAATAACTGAGCATATTCTTGTTGTATTCAGTTGTTTTTCAGTCATGCCCGACTCTTCATGACCCCATTTGGGATTTTCTGGGCAAAGATACTGGAATGATTTCCCATATCCTTCACCAGCTCATTTTACAGGTAAGGAAACTGAGGCAAATATGGTTAAATGACTTGCCCAGGGTCACACAGCTAGTAAGTGTCTGAAGCCAGATTTGAACTCAGGAAGCTGAGTCTTCCTGACTCCAGGGCCTGTACTCTCTTGTTGTGCCACCTAGTTGCCCCACATAAACATCATTTATATGCAAGGCATTGTGCTAGGCACTGTGAATATAAAGCTAAAATAAAAAGTAATGCCTGTCCTCAACATTTTTGTATTCTACTGGAATACAAGATCCCATTGTATTTATATATATGTTTGTTCATTAACATATATACGTATTTGATTTAATAGAATGAAATGCTGCCTTAAAAGTTCCCTTCTCCGACAAGATATCTCCTCAATACACGTTGTGTTACAGAAAGATCATCAGTTTTAGAGTCAGAGAACCTATATTCAAATCCTGCCTTGTAAACTTATTGCAATCAGGGGAAAGACAGTTATCCTCCACAGACAGCATTTTTATCAGTAAAATTTGATGCCTCTAAGGTCCATTTTCTTTCTAGACCTATGACCTAGTTGTGGCAGCCCTTCTCAATGCACATACTTACCCCACCCTTTTTCCATTAGGTACCAAAGACAAAGAAGCAGGGCAAAGGAAAACAAAGCCTTTGTAAAGGGCAACCATAAACTCTACAAGCTAAAAATCTCAGAGGAACTCTTAAAAGGACAATGTTACATTTCATCGTGCTTTCTCTTTCTCTCTCTCTCTCTCTCTCTCTCTCTCTCTCTCTCTCTCTCTCTCTCTCTCTCTGTCTCTCTCTCTGTCTCTCTCTCTCTCTCTCTCTCCATAATTTTTTGGAATCATTTAAGTTGAAAGTAGATTAGTCTCAATGGGATGTGGAGGGGGCAAACAAATCAAATGATTTATGAATTATTGTTGGGAATGTATTCATACCCTTGAATAACAGTCAAGAAAGCATTAGGAAAAGCACAAGCTGATTTGAAAACAAAACAAACAACAACAAAAAAGAAAACATGCTTTCAGTAGGTAGAAGAAGAGCGATGGTATAGTTCAAGCTTTGAGGACCATATGGTAGTTTGATCAGAAATGACAACCGACTGGGTCAGCTATCTTGAGCTTGTCTCAAACATGAGCTATGTCTCGTGAATGACTCAAGTCTATAACATCCTCTAGGAGTTTACCCAGA
Organism: Phascolarctos cinereus; assembly: GCF_003287225.1. Taxonomy (NCBI): domain Eukaryota; kingdom Metazoa; phylum Chordata; class Mammalia; order Diprotodontia; family Phascolarctidae; genus Phascolarctos; species Phascolarctos cinereus. Next base: position 95,641,293 of record NW_027556098.1, read on the forward strand.
TATAATCCTCTGAGTAGCCACCTCCAGCTCTTCATTTTAGAAGAACCACTGCTCTAACTTGTGTTAAAGAGATGCACAGGATTTATATATTTTGCATATATTAAAATTATATAAGGTCAACTAAAAGATAGACAACAGATAACATTGTCTAGTGTATGAAGCAAGAAACAAAATGGAGAAGCTGCATAAGATTATACAAATGATCTTCTGACTTCAAAGCCTACAGTCAACTCATTTTACTATGCCACACTACTGTTTTCATATATATATATATATATATTATATATATATATATATATATATACACATATATATATACATATGTATATGTGTGTGTGTGTATACACATATACAAATAGACAAATCATATATAAACATATATGAGAGAGAGAGAGAGAATATATTTTCCAGACATATCACAGGTCAGAGGAAGAAAAGAAAAATCTGTGTTTTCTGTTAGCTTTCCTTCTTTCTTGACCCAGAGATACATTAGTTCTCTGCAGAACACAAAATGGTACATATTTTTAAGTCAATAGTATATATAGATATAGATATACACTGTCAAACCCCAACAAATTACAGAGTCTGTTCTAAGAAAGAGACAAACAAAATTAGGGTGTGTGTATCCACAGTTTAATTTCTCTCAAACTGGCTTGACATGCATTGCATGGGCATTCAGTCCAAAACTGGGCCTCCCCCCAAGGGGGCCAGTTCAGAACTGGCTCAGTTTGGGATTTAAAGGTACAGAGTTATATGCCCTTTAAAAAGTAGCTGTTCCCAAGGGGTGCCAATCAACCCTGATTAGTCAGCACACTGGGAGGTGGGATATATTAAAATGAGGTCTTGAGTACGTGACTTTGTTCACTTAATCTTGGTCAACAGGGATTGATATCATCCCACCATCTAGACAGAGGAAATATCACCCCCAGTCTTGGGCTATTGAGGCAGAAGAATCTGTCTCCACCCAAACCTGTGCAGATTAAATCAATTCAAGCCTGGGCTGGAGTTTGATCAGGATAAGCTTATTATCAGTAATATCCTTGTGAAGAACTTTTCAGAAGGGGTTGCCTGGCGGGGGAAGATCTGAGAATCATTTTTCACAACACACACATATGTATACATAATATAATATGTATTTTATATATTGAGGTTATTACATATTTATTCTATTATATACATAATTCTATTATATAGAGAGAGGTTAATTTAAAAACATTGAATTTTTAGTAAATATTTTTTTAGAGTCCAAAAAAAAGCACAGTGTCAAACATGACTGCCACATGCAGGTATACATTTTTTCCCCTCTTAGCTGGATTATAATATTTGAACTTGCAATGAGAAAAGGTCTGGATTCAGAACAAGAGGGCCTAGATTCAAGTCCTAGCTCTGATGTTGTTGTGTCCTTAGGCAAGTTACTGAATTCTGCATGTCAGTTCCTCATTTGTAAAATGAGGGGGCTGTACAAGATGGGACTCTAAAATTCCTTCTAAATCTATGTCTATGATTCTAGGAAGTATTCATACAAATAGATTATATATATATATATATATATATATATATGTATGTATATATATATACATATATATATATTATATATATATGTATGTATATATATATACATATATATACACACACATACATATATATACACACACACTTATACACACATATGTATGTACATGTATATATATGTGTATAAATATGTATATGTGTATTTAAATGCTTGTATATCTGTATATGCATATATACACATACACTTTATATATACTATATACGTGTGTATAAGTGTGCGTGCATATGTAATATATTTATATACATATATATCTTGTACTTGCAAAGTTCAGATTAGTACTGAATGTAGAAGGGACAAGTGAATCAGAAAATGCGGATGAAATGCACAGAGACCAATTAGTGGAAAAAACTAAGAATGAACATACCCACAAAAGACTTTAATTGAACTTAATCTTACATTAGAGAAAACCATTATGTGAACAAGCTAAATTGAATCAGCTATTAACAATATAGATGTGCTTGACAAGCCTAGCTACTCACCCTTTAGGGTAATTCATACCAGTCACAAGCTCAGTTCTCTACATCCTCAACCCAGGGGTAAGACAACAGCATTTCCTCCACAGAAGAAAGTAGTGTCAAAAGGAGATGTTATCATTTTTATCACAAAAATCTTGGATAATACTCCCCTTTTACCATCCAAACTCATCTGGCTTAAATGGAATTTAGGGTAGAAGGAAACCAACATTTTTTTCCATTTTTCAATGACTTTTAAACAAGCCCCCCCGCCTCCACAAACTGTTCAGTATTATAGAATAGATAGCAAATGAGATTCTCTGAGTTTTCATTTGCTTTACGTATTTAGGAAACTGAGGAGACCTTGACTAGTATCTATAACTTTTGCAAACAGGAAAGGTGAGAAGAACAAATCTTCAAAGGGTCTATCTGCCCAATAATGGGAAAACTAAGAGAAAGTAATTAATAAGGAAATGGTATAACCAGAAAATGTTTTCCTTGTGCTTTTAGTTTAACCTTGCTATTTATAATAATAATAATAATAGAAGCTGATCATTTTGAAGTACTTAAGATGCATTATCTCATTTCAATATAACAATTTACTTCATTTTTTGGGTTAGGTGATATGCCTAAGGCAAGTAGTATACAGTTTTTAAGTGAAAGAGCTAGGACTAATACTCAGGTCTCCTCACTCAAAGAATCATAGAATTTCAAAGTTAGAAAGGACTTCAGAGATTATCTAGTCCAACCTATATCTAAGCAGGAACTCCACCTACCACAAGCCTGAAGAATGGCCATCTTTCCTCCCTCTAAGGGCATTGCAGTGACAGGGAATTCTTAGGCCCCTAAGCAAGCTGAATTTCATTTTCTTTTTATTGCTCTACATGTTAATCAGTCAAGTATTTATTCTATTGTTAGGCATTCTGCTAAATGCTAGGGATACAAATAAAAGCAAAACAACAACAACAACAACAAAACAGCCCCTGCCCTCAAGGAGCTTACCTTCTACTGGGAAAGACATAATGTACATAAGTGGGCATATACATACACGCAGAATAGATGGACAGTAATCTTGGAAAGAAAAGCATCCAGGTTTCCAGTCTCCAAGTCCATTGTCTTATTGACTCTTCTATGCTCATTTAAGCTGAATCTTGAAGCCAAGGATTCTAAGATATTAAGGTAAGGAGGGAAAGTATTCCAGGCATGGGAGTCAGCTAGTACAAAGGCACAGAGGACATGGAGCATCACCTACCAGTGTTTGTAAGTAGGGCAGTACAGCTGAACCACAAAATATATAAAGGTCATCAATCTATAAGAATACTGGAAAAATAAGAAGGGATTAGACTGTGAAGAATGTCATTTGCCAGACAGGAGTTTACATTTTATTCTAGACATAATAGAGAAACACTGTAATTTTATGAATGGGGGAGGTTGACATGTAAATCTGAACTTTAGGAAAAGTAGTTGTTTGCTAAGAAGATTTTCTTACATTGAACCTAAAACAGGCTTTCCAAACTCACAATTGCTCCTGGATATGCCCTCTGAGACAACATAGAATAAATCTTTTCTTTTTCTATAAGACAGCCCTTCAAATCAATGAAGATAGCTCCTATTTCCTTTGGTCCTCCAGTTCTTTTTCACCCAAAGTTCAACATTCCTAATTTCTTTAAACATCCTAAAGGCCCTCTTGTGACCGAGTATCAAGTACCCTCACCACCTTAATTACCTTTTTCTGGATGCACTGTAATTTGTTTAGGTTGCATTTTATTCAAGTTGTTAGGAAACTGGCTTTCCTAAAATTCAGTACTCATAATCCAATATAAGATTCTTGATATGTTTTGACCAAAGTATAGCAAGGCTATCACCTCTGAAGACCCAGATGGTCTGCTTCTATTAATGTGCCCTAAGAACAAACAGGAGGCAGGGTGATGAAGTGGATGGAAGGTTGATTTTAGAATCAGAAAGACTTGAGTTTAAGACCTGCCTCTGACAGGTAGCTAACGTGACCTTGAGTAACTCACTCAATTCTCAGTATCCCAGGAAATTATCTAAGATCATAGGTGAGAGAGTTGCCAATCTGTATCAGTGAAGGGAATTTCCATACCAGGAAATTTCTCATGGAACAGCAAATTTGCTTTTGGGGGTAGGAGGGGAGGGAGTGGTATATCATACCATTAATTCATATTGAGATTTCAGTTCACCAAAATCCAAATGTGTTTTATCATAAATGCTGCATAGCTATGTTCTCCCTCCTATGGTACTTAATGCATCCAATTTTTAAACCCATGTGTAGGAATTTACAACTATCCCAACTTCTTTTAGCCCTGACCCAATGTTATAGTATATTCATATCTATCGGCAGGCCATGGTGATATAAGTTGACACCAACCTATAAATCACAGCAATTTGGATCAGGCATCTCTACTTATTCCAAATCTATACAACTACACTGTCATACAACAAACATCTCCCATCTGTTCTACAAAGATATCATCAGTTTGTCTTATCTCTTGGTGAAAATCAGGGATGCAAGTTTTATTCTCTTGATCACATAACCCTACCAGTAAAGGAAATTACATTATTCTGTTAAGACTTTTTCTTGAAATCATGCTGACTCACAGTGACAACTTCTTCTCTTTCTAAGTGTTAATAAACCATCCCTTCGATGATGCATCCTAGAATGTTTCCTGGTCAAGCTGACTAACCCAGAGTCCACCATCTTCCCTTTCTAGAACACTGGAATTAAAGCGTACTGAAATAGTGTTTATTAAGCACCACAAATTGTGGTCTGTCTGAAAGTTGTTTTAGCACCCTAGGATGAAAGTTGGCTGGTGAGACACATATATTGAAAACAAGTAGGTACTCTTTTATCATCTCTTCCTTTATCTTCTATTACAATTCATTATTAGCTATTTTTATTCTATTCTATGTTACCTTATATTCTTTATTATTTATATCCTATGCTATATTATTTTATTACATTATTTTATTCTATCTTTCTATCCTGAAGATGATTCTTCTTGGCAGAGAAAATAGAAGTGAAATAAGAATTAAGTAATTCTGTCTTCTCTTGTTTGTCAGTTGTCTTCATTTCATACAATCCTAGTAGTTTTTCTTTTAAAAATTTTTCTTCTTGCCCCCAAACTAGGCCAAAAAGATGTGCAATATGAAACCTCTTTTTGTAGTCCTTAGCTTTTCTTACTTAAAGAGAGTATGGTGTGGGTATAAAGGTTTGGCCTAGCATCAGAAAGACTTGGGTTCAAATCTTGCCTCTGAAAAATTCTAGCTTCACGATGCTAAGCAAATCCTTAATTTTTTTTAATATCCTAGTAAATTCTCTAGTTCAATAAGTTACATACAAATTACCAATCTATATTAGAAAGTTTTCAAATCAGGATTTACTATGTTGGTAAAACCATAGGTCTAGACAAAAATAAGCAAAAAGGGGATAAGTGATTTATTTCTATTCTCAGCTTATTCTAATCATGAGAACTCCTGATGAGGACTAGGCTCTCTTCTATATTTATCCTTAGTTACTTGCCCCTGCTCATCGAGTCTCCTCTTTTTTATGCACATCTTTTTTTTAAAAAAAAAAATCTAAACCAGTATTTTGGTGAATATGGAGAGATCTCTTTCTTCCTGATCAAAATCAATCTATGTTCCATTAATTATGTTCCATGAACATGAATGGGATGAACTCACCCATAAAATGGAAGAAGACAGCAGAATGCATTAGAAAGTAAAGTCCAACAATGTTATTTTAAGAAACACATTTGAAGCTTAAATTCATACAGAGTTAAAATGAAAGGCCTAAGCAGAATTATTATGATTCAGGTGAATTCAAAAAAGCAAATACAGCAAAATGATTTCATATAAGGCTGTAGTAAATTATAGACATGATAAGAAAAAACAATCAGGAAAACTACATCATGCTTAAAAGCAACATAGAAAACAAATCAATATCAATACATAATAAATATGCACCAATTAGTCTGACATCTCAAGTGCTTAAAGGGAAAGTTAATAGAATTGCAAGGAAAAATAGATTATGACTAAAACTAAAATAATGAGTTACCTTAATTTACTTCCTTCAGAACAATACAAATTTAACCAAAAGGTAAACAATAAGGAAATTAAGGAGCCGAATTGAACTTCAGAAAATTAGAGATGATAAGTCTTTAGTGGAAAAGAAAGCCATTTGTGAGGGGCAGCTAGGTGGTGCAGTGGATAGAGCTCCGGCCCTGGATTCAGGAGGATGTGAGTTCAAATCTGGCCTCAGACACATAACACTTACTAGCTGTGTGAACCTTAATCCCATTGCCTCACCAAAAAAAAAAAAAAGGAAGGCATTAAATACGTCTCAGCCATACATGGCACCTTTACAAAAATAATCCATGTAAAGAGTCTAAAAACCTTACCAAAAATGCAGAAAGTCAGAAATACTAAATGTTTACTTGCTAATCAGAGTGCAATAAAATTGTGTTCAAGAATTCCAATATATTCAAATATTCACATATAATTATATTCAAGTATATTCAAGGGCAGAGTAAAAGCAGTGACTTGCTTGAGCTCTCCCCCAAAGCCCTCCAAATACCTGTAAAAAATGGCTCTAAAAAAATTCTAGAGCAGCAGAACCCACAAAAAGACATAGTGAAACAAATTTCCAGCCCAAGACAACCTGGATGGTTGATTGGAAACATCTATTACACCTGGGTGGGAGAGGAGCACAGTTTAGCGTGCAAGCAAAGACCAGGCCTCAGCGAACCTGGAGCAGGCCTTAGGGGACTGAATCACAGACAGCTGTGGCAGTTTCTCAGAAACCCCAAAGACAACACAGAAGGTTAGTAGGAAAAGTCTGTTGGACCTGGGTGAGAGAGGAGCTCGGTCTAGCCTCAGTCCCGGTGCAGCCCCTGGGGCAGCGGTGCTTCAGGAGCTCTCAGCCACAGACAGAGGGGAAATCAAGTGGCTGATAAGAGAGGAATTGCAGGGATCTCTTTGCTGGGAATGAAGCAGGAATCTCTTGCTTTCCCCATGCTTGCAACTGAGTCACAGTTCTAGGTGGCAGTCCTGGTGTGAGGAGGAGCGCTGGTGTGGTGGAGCTTGTAGTGGTAGTAAAGAGGTTATCCTCCTCATTGTACCAAGGCAGAAAAGAATGCATGTTGTCACTCATAGACCACAGCGCAGGCCAGGAAAGGAGTAACCACTTCGCCTTTGATTATACCACCTTGGAAGAACTGAAAATTTACAGGTCCCTAGAAGTATCTCTGAATACAGCTGCACAAAGCCCCCAAAGCTTGGGACTGCACATTCTCCACACTGGAAACAGACCCCCTACCTTAACAAAGAGTTTAAAAGTTAAGGAATTGGCTGGGATCATGACCAAGTCTTGCAAAAAAAGAAAAAAAATCCGACCATGGAATCTTTCTTTGGTGACAAAGAAGATCAAAACATTCAAGAAGAAAGTATTAAATTAATTGGATACTAAATAACTTATTGGGTCGACCAAAAAATATCATAGAAACAACAAAAAAATTTCTCAGTGAAAATAAAAGTAATGAGACAATATACCAAAACTGATGGGGTCTACCTCATGCAAATCTTAGAAGAAAAAATTGTTTCAATAAATATTGGCATCACCAAGTAAAGGACTTTTCTTTAATATAATAATTTTATGTATCTAAAACCAAGAGCAAGTATTATATGTAATGAAGAAAAAGTAAGAGATCTCTTCCATAAAGTCAAGGTTTAAGCCAGGATACCCATTAGCACCAGCCACTATTTAACATAGTTCTAGAAATGCTAGGCATAAAAACAAAACCATGAAAATCAAGGGAATAAACATAAGCAAAGTGGAAATAAAACAAAATCATCTCCTTTTGCAGATGTTATAATAATCTACCTAGAGAACCCTAAAGAGTGAATTATAACTAATTGAAACCTTTAATAAATTACCAGAGTTACAGTATATAAAATATATCTACATAATTCATCAACATTCCTATATGTTACCAGCAGAACACAGCAGAAAAAGATACAAAAAGATATTCCATTCAAATATCTTCAGAATATATAAAATTTTGGGGAATCTATTTACCAAGACACAATTAAGAACTATGAATGCAATCAAGATATGTCCAAATAGTTTTTTGTTGTTCGGTCATCTCAGTCATGTCCAACTCTTCATGATCACATTTGGAGTTTCTTGGCAAAGGGACTGGAGTGGTCTACCATTTCCTTCTCCAGCTCATTTTACAGATGAGGAAATAGAGACAAATAGGGTTAAGTGACTTGCCTAGGGTCACACAGCTAGTAAATGTCTAAGGAAAGATGAGTCTGACTTCAGGACCAGCACTCTATCCACTGCACTACCTAGCTGCCTTCTGAATAATTGGAGAAATATTCATTGTTTCTGAGCAGAATGAGCCAATATAATAAAATAACAACATAACCTAAGTGGATTTACTTATTCAAGTGGCATATCAATCACCCTACTTAATGCTAATAAAAATAAGGACAAAATTCATCTACAGGATCAAAAGATCAAGAATCTCAAGAGAAATAATGAAAAAATGAGGAAAGAAAGGTGCCTAAGAATAGATCTCAAACCATACTACAAAGCAGCAGTCATCAAAATGATTAGGTACTGGTTTAAAAATAGAGGTTAATCAGTAGAACAGATTAGGTACACAACATCACAAAAGGAAATGAATATAGTAGAATAGTATTCAATAAATTAAAAAACCCCAGTTGTAGGGTAAGTGTTCATTGTTTAACAAAAAAAACTGCCAAGAAACTAGAAAGCAATATGGTAGAAATCAGACACAGACCAACATCTCACACCATATAAACCAAGATAATCTCCAAATGGATATACAATTGAGACATAAAAGATGACATCAAAAATAAATTAGAGCAAGAAATTACTTTTTGAATCTACGGATAGAGGAAGAGTCCATGACTAAACAAGGGATAAAGAGGATTACAGAATATAGAATGTACTATTTTGATTATATAAAATATAAAAGCTTTTGCATAAACAAAACAAATGCAGTTAAAGTTAGAAGAGAAACAGCTGACTGGGAAAAAGCTTTGCAAGTTTCTCTGATTAAAGTCACATAGATAGATAGAAAGATAGATAGATTTCCCAATGGATAAGTGGCCAAAGGATATGAACAGGCAGCTTTTGAAGGAAGGAATCCAATCCATAGCCATATTTTAAAAAATGCTCCAAATCACTAATAATTAGAGAAATGTAAATTACAGAAACTATGAGTTTTCAACTCATATTCATCAGATGATCAAGTATTTGTTTTAAAAAAAAAGCAAAAATACACATATTGGAAGGTCTGTTGGAAAACAGAAATACTAATCACTGTTGGTGGAACTATGAACTGATCCAGATATTTTGGAAAACGATTTGGAATTATGGGCCAGAAGTCAGTAAACTGTGCTTTTTGATAAAATGATATCACTATTATAACTATACCACAAAGAGAGCAAAGAAAGAGGAAAGGAACTCATATATGAAAAAATATTTAGAGCAGCTCTTTTTATAGTAGCCCCAAATCAGAAATTAAGGGGGTACTTATTTATTGGGGAAAGGTTAAACAAATAATGGTAAAACACGTAATGGAATATTGCTCCTCCATAAGAAATTATAAAATATACTTTTTCAGAGAAAATTGGTAAGATTTGTATGAACTAATATAGAGCCAAATCAGAACTAGGAGAACAAAATATGCAATGGCAATAAACAGCATTACAAAGAAAAGTAACTTTGAAAAACTAGAACTCTGATCAATGCAAAGACAAACTCCAGAGGACCTGAAAGGAAGCATGTTACTCACCTGCCAGAGAGACAATAGCCTCAAACTGAAGAATGAGGGATAGATTTTTGAAAATCATCAATGAGGGAATTTTCTTTACTTGAATACATACTCACACACATACATAGATATAGATATAGATGGGGGGGGTTTCCTCTTTCATTAGAGGGTGAGGCTGTAGAGAATGGAAAGAAAAATTATTTCTTTTAGTTTTGTAAATATTTTTATTTAACTGTAACTGAAAAGAAAGTTTTTATATAGATAGATTTTAATTCTCGAGGACATCCCAGTCCTTTTGAGCCAATTTCATACACAATCTCAGATTATGGAATCCCAGTTATCCAACTTTTTTTCTGAAGTCTTTGAACTCTGTTTTTTCCAAGATCTTGGGTGTATATTACATTCTGCCTTTTCTATCAATAATTTTAAAATACCAAATGTCTGATAATTTCTCCCCTAAATATTCCACAGTGTCTACATCAAACAATGAACCAATTAAAAATAATTTATTAAGCACCTAATATATCCTGAGGTAGCTAAGTGATGTAGTAGGTAGAGCACTGGGTCTGAAATCAGGAAGACCTGAGTTCAAATCTGGCCTCAGACACTTACTAGCTTTGTGACCCTGAGCAAGTCACTTAACCCTGTTTGCCTCATTTTCTTCATCCATAAAATGAGCTTCAGAAGAAAACAGCAACCCACTTCAGCATCTTTGCCAGGAAAACCCCAAAAAGGGGTCAGAAAGAATCAGACACTTGTATAAAGTAACAGCAATAGTGTTTTAATAACAACTTTGAATAAATAAGTTATTTTGACCATTATAAATACTTAAATTAATTAAAAACATATGAAAAAGATACTATGTATATCCAAAGAAAGAACTGATAAATAGAAGTATGTATAGAACAGTCTTACATATATGTATATACCTCTTTGTATAGCTCTCTCTCTCTCTTTCTATATATATATATATATGTAATGGTAGCCATCTCTAGGGTGGGAGGGAAGGAGAGGTAAGAAAATAAAAGAAATTTACATGATAATTTTGTTGTACGTTTGAAAGGGTAGCAAGTTGTACATAGCAGGTTTGCAGTTACATGTGCAATCATCTTTTTTATTGCACTATGTTATAGAAATGCTTGTTTTATTCTATGAATTAAAAATAAAATTTTATAATTAAAAAAGAATCAGATGCAACTGAAATAATTAAATAAAAATATAGATGCTAGGGATGTGCTAGACACTGGGGTACAAGGGCAAAGAAGGAAACAATTTCTTCTCTTGAGAAGTTTCGATTACTGATAATGTAAACAAGAACATGTTTGTTAAAGATAAAGTCAATTCTAGAGCATTTATACACACTCTGTACTGGGCAAATGGGCATTTTTATGCCATGTATAAATTTTGTATTTACCTGGAAGTTTGCAAAGAAGATGCCCAAAGGCTATTTGCGTGCTGTTTGTAGCCATCTCCTTCTGGTTATCAAATAACAGTATGGTGATAGAGAGAGGCAGCATGATGTAGTAGAGAGTACCAGGCTTTGAGTCGGGAAGACCTGGTTCAAATTCCACTTCTGACACTTATTAGCTATGTGACCATCAAGTCACTTAATCTCTTTGAGCCTCAGGCAACTCTGTCTGTAAATTATAGACAGGTTGAATCTGGGTAGGATGATATAATGGTTTTATCACCAAACAGTTATTTTTAAAGTTGACATCTGAAAAAATGGTTCACATTTAGATAGAAAATGTAATATATTATTCTGAAAAGATCCTTCCCTGAGCTGAAAAGCAAATTGTACCACATAAAAATAAATGCCATATGTAACTAGGCCAAAAGGGATAAAACCCACCACTTTCCTTTCACAGATGCTATTTTATTGGAGCATTAAAAAATGAAACATTAAGTTCCTGAAAAGTTTTTGGCATTTGGAGAGGCTTCACAGTCCCATGATTTCAGTCAATATTTTACAAAATTGCATGATGAACTACCCAACAACAAATTAAAGAAATGGTCAAGTTTTGACAATTAAATTACACAGTGCTCTAAATGCTATAATCACATAACTGAAAGCATACAGTGACATTGAAATACTAAATCACCGAAGGCCATTCTGATCAAGATTTACTATCTGCAGACTACAATATAGGGAATTAAGTACTGTTCAGATTTGAGTTAGAGGTCAGCTTAAGAAACATATGGATAATTTACTACTGTATACTCCTTATAATACAAGTAAGATTATCGACCTTTCTCTTTTACACTTTAAGGCCATCCAATAACAACTGACCTCTCTCCCCTCAAAAAAAATCAGCATTCCTAGAAGAAAGTATTGTTACCTAACTGATCATAGGCACAAATTATTCTGAGCCTAAATTAAGCTGGGATCCACAGAGGGGATAAAACAGCTCTGGATTTTAAATCTAGTGCCAGAGCAGTTAACAGGTTATACATTTTCTCCATCAATCACATTTTAAAGGCAGAGTAAATTACAAGCATTGGTAAAGCTAGTTTATAAACTGAAACAAAAATATTGAAGTTGGGAATATTCTTGTGTTCAGTAACCAGAGTACACAATACAACATTAGGGGTGTTGATATGAAACAAAACCAAACTCTATTCTAGTGACAAGTCTGTCAAACATCAAAGACTGGCATTTCATCAATAAAACAAGAGTAAAATCTGCAGGGTTCAGTATCAGTGGAATACATAAAAATGTTTACACTTAGTTCTAAAATCCATACCCAATCCTACCTGTAAGTTTGTAATTTATTTAACTAGAGAAATGAGACTTATGAATTAACTGCATACAGAGGCTCCTAAATTCACCAACAACGTGGGAGTATATCAAAGTGGCTATGTCGTTTCCTTTTGTGAAATTGGTTTCACAGCCTATGGGGAAATTAGAAGATGGTCTTTGTCTACACCCTTGTGGATATGAGTCCTTACCAGCACAGCCTAGGCTTTCTTTCACATCAATTGGGATCATCACACAAACAGGCTCCTTCAAGGCAATAAAAACTGATTTAAAGGATAAAGGAGTTAGAAGTATCTTGGCCATTTATTGTCAGGGTCTATCCCTTTTCAAAGTGGATGGCTGAGTCACTAGATGAAAAAAAGATGGCAGTATGGTGTACAGGTGAATGTACTGAACTGAAAAGTGTTGAACTTGAAGTCCTGAGCAATGAGTTCAGATCCTGACCCTGACACTTAGTGGTTATATAGCCACTTAACCTTCTTAGTAATTAGTCTCCTAACCAGTAACAGGTAGAGGTTAGATGGTAGAGGTGGGGAACCTCCAGCCTCAAGGCCACATGTGGCCCTCTAGGTCCTCAAGTGTAGCCCTTTGACTGAAACCAAATATCACAGAACAAATCCCCTTAATTAAAGGATTTGTTCTATAAAGCTTGGACTTGGTCAAAGGGCCGCACTCAAGGACCTCAAAGGCCACAAATGGTTTGTAGGCTGCAGATTCCCCATCCCTGACAATAAATGGTCTCCTAAGTCCCTTTTATCAGTGGTAACCTGGGGTAAATTTCACACGAGAAAATGAACTTGGATTAGAAAAAAATACTTATTTCAACAGAATTGGTTCTTTTGCAATCTTATGCATTTTATTATGGCCAATTAAAAAGATTATTCTGAGAAAACTATAGGCTTTTCCATACTTCCAAAGGTGTTGACAACATAAAAAAAAAAAAAGATTAAGACCCTCACCCTTAGAACAGTATTTGGTACATTGTTGATTCTTGTTGTTAAGTCATTTTTCAGTCATGTCTGACTCTTTATGACCCCATTTGGAGTTTTCTTAGCAAAGATACTAGAGTGGTTTGTCATTTCCTTCTCCAGCTCATTTTACAGATGAAGAAACTGAGGCAAGCAGAGTTAAATGATTTGTCCAGGGCCACACAGCTATTAAGTGTCTGAGGCAAGATTTGAACTCAAGAAGATGAGTCTTCCTGACCTTAGGCCTAGCACTATCCACTATGCCACCTAGCTGCCCCCCGACTTAGGATATCAGTCCTAATTCAATCATTTCCAATTCCCTTAAGTAGAACAGAGATGTGACAGGGGACTGAGCCCTGAAGATAAATTCATTGTCTTGTTTCATATGCGTTGGGGCTGTTCAAAATGCAAACCTTTTCTAGGATGGGGAATGCCTAGTCTGTATCTGAAGGCCTTCCCTTTATACTTCATTGTTTCTGGCTTTTAGCCGTTCCAGACCTTGAGCTTTTTCAGCAAGCTGACTAACGAGTTAGAGATCAGTTTAAGAAACATACACATAATTTACTACTGTATATTCCTTACAGTATAAGATTACTAACCTTTCCCTCTTACTTGGATGAAGGCCATCCAAAAATAACTGACATAGGGCTCTAACATTCAGATAATCTTTCCTCAATCACATTTTACGTACCTGACATCTTTCTTGGTTTCTTTTAATGATTTGTGTTCCCTCCTTCTTCTTAATATGAGAATCCTTTAAGACTCCCTTCAGTTTTCTAAAACTGTCTTCAGTTTCCTTTTTTCTTTATACACTTAGCCTAGCTAAATTCAAATAAGCTCATCACAGGCTGGCCACAAATCATCACAATGTTTTGTTGTGTGTTGTTGTTGTTGTTGTTGTTTTTAGGTCACAATAGTTTTCAAAACTGTCTGCTAAGTGAGAGAGGTGTTGAGATCTGCATTAATGAAGAAAGTACTCACTGCAAAGAAACACAACTCCTTTAAATACTAAAACATATAAATATTATATTCATACTAGCTGCATTATTTGAGTATATTATTATAATGATTTCTCTGTTAGACTTGTTTGCCCTTTGTTTTTGAAGAGCACCAATGACATCGCAGGTAATGTCTTGACTCATGAATGAATTGGATTTAATTGAGGCAGAGTTGCACAAGGTCCTCAGCTTCACTCTCTCTTTCAGAGTCGTCAAAGTCCAGTGGCAAGACAAAAGTCAGGACAACTGGCAATGGCCCAGAGTGCAGTGGATGACCTTGGCATCCTCAATGTCTGACCAAGCTCTAAGTGCTCCACTGCTTCAAATTGCTCTCTGGGGGTTGTGGGGTGGGGGGATGAGTGTCTTCACATGCTTGGATGCTTTACATATCCCTAACTCACTGACCGGTTTAAGGTGGCTCAGTTGCCCTCAGCCTGATATAGCACATCTGCTGAGATGGTGTACCAGGATGTGTCCACTGAGCACACTACAGCTTCTTGAAGCCACAGGTGAGTTCCAGGTAGATCCTGAAGCAGCCCTGAAAAGGGCTTGGTAAGCTTTCACACCAGAGGTGCTAGTTCTCCTTAAATACCCCATAGGAAGACCACTGGAGTGAGAATCACAACATGTAAGTTTGAAAGCTGGATCTACCACTTTATTAGATGTGGATTCTTTAAAAATGATTCAGTCTTTCTGAGTTTCAGTTCCCTCAATTATAGAGTAGGGATGATAATAATAATTGCATTGCCTACTTGTGTAGATTATGAGGATCAAATGAGAAAATGTATGTGAAAGTACTCTGTGGCTAGAAAAATTCTATATTAACATATAATAAAGGCAGCACAGTAGAGCCATTATACATGGCTTCTATATCTCATTCTGCCACTGATTCATCTAATAATCAGGAATCACTTTCTCTTTCCAGATATCACTTTTTCCATCTGTTCGATGGGGCATGTCAACTAGTTGATTTGTAAAATCCTCATCATTGCTCTAAAATGCCATGATGCTGTGAACCACAATCTGTTCTTATATATTTTTCTATAGCTCTTTACTCACTGTATGGTACACCTGAATTTTTTATTTTAAATGTCGATATCAATTTGGCATTTCCAGAGCAAGCAGAACTTTTTATATTTAAAAACAAAAAAAATAACATTTTTAAAAATCCATCCATAGAGTGAGATTTTTTGTCTAGATTTTAATGGCTGGTCAATTAAGTTTTTGCCTTTTTTCCTAAACCAACAGAATGTAAAATGCTAGAAAGGACCTTAGAGATCCCTAGAGTATGATCTCTTATTTTATTTTATTTTATTTTTTCTTATTTTAGTTCATTTATATCTTTGTAATAGACTGGCCAATGGAGACCAGTCCTTAGAGCAAGTTCAGATATTCTTTGCTTGTTTCCAATAAGACAATGTGAAAAATCTGAGAAGCCAGTTTCCAGCTATGAGTAACTCATGTTGGTACTGGTGTTGGTATAGTGTGATAATGAAAAGTATTCTAGTTGGCTGCAGAGCTAGAAGAACTGAAGACTTGGGAGTTGCTGAATTATACACTAAATATGTAACCCACCAATCTCTTAGTCCCTTTCTTTGGTTGCTTTAAGGAGACAGGACTGCTTTGAGCTATTGGGTCACCACCACATATCTGTGCAAAATTGTTGCCTCTGTCTCTTTGTATTTATTCTTTCCAGATCTTCAGTGAATAAAATGTTCAGTGAATGAGATTCTAAGAGGGAAGTGCCCAGGTGATCTTATGAGTTGAAGAGATCATAAGGTTCAATCAGACTAGTCACCACCAAGTGGTGACTAAAGTTAGTAGTAGAGTGTATCAGAGCTAGTAATGGTAACCAACATTAAGACAGACATGCCTAGGCATCAACATTGTGAACATTGTACAGCCTGGAGTGATTATACAGAGAAAGCTGGAATTTTGACTTCCACTGCAGCTGAAGATAAATGGGAGAGAGATTATTAGCAGGAATGGAAAAGTCACCGGGCCAAGCAGAAGATCCACCTAGCCCAGCATTGGTTTGACCCATTCAGGACAGATGCTGTGTCTTCCAAGAATCTAGCCCAGAGGAAGAGCAGAACAACTGGTCCGTCAACAAGGTCACACCCTATATCAAATTTCTTAAAGGCATCAAAAGGAAAAGATGGCTTTCATAGACCAGGAGTTGCCAGATAACCCTTTGGCCCCATGTGTTCAGTATACATGAGCATAACGAGCATCATACATAAGGTCTGAGCCTACTAACCCTAGGGATTCTGTGGGCCTAAGGGGAGTATATGCACCTATTTTGGAGGAAATGGATTTTTGTTTGTTTTTACCAACTATTATTACAATATCATTACAGTAAATTCCTTTTCTAACAGCCAAATGGTATCTCATGGTACACCAGTGGGGTCTCATGAGTGTCAGTGTTAGAAACTTCAGCCTCTCACACCTTTAGAATCCTGGGTAGGAGTAGTAGCAGTGGCTATCCTTTGGAAACCCCAACCAGTAATTATGAAGTTTAAGTTGGAAGAGTAGCCCAAATGGAGTGCTACATTTTACTGATAATTTGTGGTTTAATCAAGTAAATTTTGTTAAGGCAAAATGCTCACAAAATGTACTTTAAGCAAAATATTGGTAGAAGTTTCCCTGTTTTGAAACTTTTTTCCCTTTTAAAGAATAGTTCAATCTACTTCTGCTCAGGTTTACAATTTTAGAATTTATAAGTGTGTTTTTTCTCTGACCAATATACTTAACAAATTGGCGCAAGATCCTGTTTTATAATTGTGGTTTTTTTCTCTTTATTGATTTCAATTATGTCTTTGTAGATTGACAACTATAGGTGCAATATCTTTGTTAATTTATCCATTTCAAAGAACTCTTTTATCCTAGGAAAATATACACAGTTCTGATAGGCACTATTTGAAGTCTAAGTTCTCTTAATTCTTGATATACTACATTTCAGCTCATTCTATCATAGTTTTAATTATGTGGGATTCAAATTGTTGCATTGCACCTGGCATAAAGTAAGCCCTTAATAAATTATTTTTGATTGATTGTTGGTTGTTTTTTACATTTTTATTCAGTTGTGTTTTTTTTAAATAAATTATCTGTTTCTTTCTAGCTACTATCAAGAGCTTGGTCCATCTGAAATTTTTATGTTTGAAAGTATCTATCTGGGTGAGTTAAATTTGGGATTCATCTCTGTTGGTGTACTATGGATTGTGTCAGTCTTTACTCCTCCCTTTGTTTTCAGCATTATTGGAGAACTTTCTTAATATAACTCCTGAAATATTCAAACTCAATCCTCAGATTAATAATTTTTATGCTTTGTGCTCTACTTTCCTTATTTATGGAGTTCTCAAATCCTTTTTCAAATGTCTTAACTATTTTGTCTTTTTGTGTATTCTGTAGCATCTGCCCTTTTATTCTACATTAGAAAAATTCTGTTCTTAAGAGAACTCATGATTTTATTAATATGCTTAACAAATTGGTGCAAGCTACTGAGCTTTATAGTTATATTTTTTGTCTTTCCTTATTGATTTCAATTATGTCTTTGTAGATTGGCAACCATACGTGCATTCTCTTTGTTAATTTATCCATTTTGAAGAACTCTTACTGATGAATTTTATAAATTTTTATTCTGGTGTCTTTGTCTTTTTCTTTCACGCCTATAATTTGTATTTGTTAGATTGTGGTTTTTTTATTTTCTTGCTTGTTTATTATTTAAGGGTCAACTAGGTGGAGCAGTGGATAGAATGCCAGGCCTGGAGTCAGGAAGATTCATTTTCCTGAGTTCAAATATGGCCTCAGACACTTACCAGCTGTGTGAACCTGAGTAAATCACTTAACCCCGTTGGCCTCAGTTTCTTCATCTGTAAAATGAACTGAAGAAGGAAATGGCAAAGCACTTGCCAAGAAAACCCCAAATCAGGTAACAAAGAGTTGGACATGACTGAAAAAACTGAACAACAACAACTTATTTAAATCTATTTTTCAAAACTATTCCTTGAGGTTATTTTCCCTAGGAGATTTTTGTTGTTGTTGTTTACATACATTTCATATATTTATTGCGAAACCGGGAAACTGGGCTTTCTTATCAATTCTCCCTCCACTGTCTTTGTCAGAAATGAGCTCTGAAAATGGTGATCCAAAGAAATTGTTACTTATTATGGACCAAACAAAGACCAATGAGAAGACTAGGACCCTAAAGAGGAAAGGTATAATAAATGGTAGTCATAGTTATTGAAAGAGTATAAAACATTTCTATGGAGTATAAACATAAAACTCTGGGGGACATTCAATGTAGTAAGGAGCAGGGTCAGTATTTTAACTCGTTTATGATTCTGCTTCTCACTATATATGCAACCTTGAACAAGTCATTTATCCACTCTGGGTTTTAATACTCATCCATGAAATGAGAGATTTAGATTAGATGATCCTTTACAACTCTATCATCCTATGATCCTATGAGCATCTGACGCAAAGGCAACAAAACAGAGGGGAGCTAAGAGGCAGTCATTTTAGGTCAATGCGATTTTAGAACACACAAGGGTGCTTAGAGAACAGAGAAAAAAGAGGAAGTTGAAGACAGAATGAGGCTTAAGAAGATAAGAGGATGAGAAATGTGGTTTTTTGATGGCTATGGAAACAAATGAGTAGATCTGGAAGTAGGGTTTTAAGGAAGCATTCAGAGCCCCTTAGAACTACAGGGTTAGGACTTTTTTCAAGGACAGAACCCCTAGACTCTCTGCTGAATGTTAGGATATTACAGTTGGAAAATGTTTATGATTTGCTACAAGTCTTAGAAACATAGAGGAGGAGGGGAGCCTTTTCCAAAGACAATGTCGCTTTGGAGTAGGTCTATCCTGGAATCCAAGTGGGACCCCAATATTAGACTGAAAATCAGATATAGATAGATAGATAGATAGAAATAGATGTAGATATAGATATTTCAGAGTGGAAAGAATCCATTCTTAATTGACACAATCACAGTTGGTCTTTCCTAAGGCTGAACTTAAAATATGTTAATAGGAACGTATTTTACATCCATAAAACTGTTACTGGAATATTCATCTAGGTTTTAGACTTCTATCTTAATGTTTTATTTAATAAAAAGGAAGGCATCTAAATAAAATTTTGCAAGATTTACAATAAATAATTGCTTGTCAAGGCAATTTATTACTAGTATAGTAAATGCCTTAGGATGCAATTTTATATGTTTTGGAAATAAGTATCTAGAACTATTCTTTCATATTTGTGAATGTGTATATTATATTAATGTATATTAATGTACACATGTGTACATACATGTGTATATTATAATTTTCTTCACTTGAGATGATCTTATATTTCTTCCTCTTCATCACATCCCCTTATCCTCTCCCCTCAGCAGTAGACATTTTTCAGGTTCTTCATAGTTGAGGCCAAATAATTACATCAAGGAAAATTCAAATCCTTAGGCTTCAAAGACTACAGTGCCAGGGGGTGGTAAAGTACCTTTAGCTGAAGCCTACCTATCAGCTTCCCAACAAGTTACTATTGAATATCATTCAGAAGTCAAATGTTTAGAGACATTTGGTCTCTAGAGTAGTATTTCCCTGTTACCAAGTTTCCCTTGAAGTTATTCAAGACAGGCAAAGAAACAGCTTTGGAGCATAAAAGAAGAAACCCACTCCTCCAATATTCACCCACCTTAGAATACAATACTATCATCTTATACTCTATAGTACAGCACTTTAATTTACAAATGCTATAATACACTGTGTCTGTGCTAAAGGACTGCATTTATATTCGCTAATTAGATAATAGATATGTGGCCCTTTGCCTAAAGTTAAAATCTACTCTGCAGGACTTACTTCATTGAAGTCATAGATGCATTAAAGTATCTGTTGCAGAGTGGCAAATATTTATGACAGTAAATCAAGAAGATGATCTATTAAATTCTGGAACAGAGGTTCTTAACTTGGGGTCTACATGACCTGTGGAGTCTGTGGATATACTTTTCAAAGAGTCTGAACTTAAATGGGGAAAACAAAATCTATACTTCCATTAACCTCTAATTGAAATTCAACATTTCCTTCAGTTATGAATGTAGGCAACAAAACATCATTCTGAGAGAAGGTCTTAGGCTTCACCAGACAAAGATATCCAACACAAAAAAAGGTCAAGAACCTCTGCTCCAGGTATAATCCGTGTCAAATTTCTTACCAGCTCAGGGAGGGAAGAGGATAGCTATGGAAGGGGAGAATTTGGAACTCAAAAATTTTAAAAACAAGTGTTAAAAATTGTTTTTACATGCAATTTGGAAAAATAAGACATTATTTTTAAAAGGGAGGATATGGATTGTATTGTACCTTGCTTAATCAGCTCTATGAAGTGTTTGAGCCAACAAATATAAATTTTGTTTGGCCCTTACAAAAAAAAAAAAGAACTCCTGCTGAAGTGTTAAGCCATGACATCATTGGAGGAAGTGCCCATACCAATGGATTCATAGTTCCTCGAAAAGATTGATACATTCAGGCTCTGAGCTCCAGGAGTGACTTCAGGCTTCACTGAGCAGAGCAATACCAAGAGAACTACAATGCCAAGAGAATGGAGATTCAGGGGGAAGGAAAAACAACTAGTAAAGGAAGGTAATTAATCCAGAGTTCTATAGAATCTGGGGACCAGTAGAGTCTGGAGTTTGGGAGTTCAGCTTAACTAAATCAGGAATATCACTCTGCCTAGAACTTGGAAAGGAATTAGGCATCCAGAAGAACTGCTTCCTGTGTGGGTAGGAGAGCTTAGGGAAAGCTCCACCTTTGGATCTGAGGTGGCTCTAGGCAAATATTGCCAACTTGAATATCCAGGGAGAAAAGAACCTGTGTCAAGAACAGGCTGTATTTGGGTGGCTAGAAAAAGTCTAGAACAAGAACTGTATCTTCAAGTCAAATTTACTTGCTAATATGAACTCTGTATTTATATTATTCATGTGCTCCCCAACAAATCCAAATAGACATTTCTACTTTTACCTGTATCCTGGTTAGACAATTTTATCTCTACCTTCTTGAGAAAAATTAGCCTATGTTGTATCGTATGTAATAACAAGGGCATTTAGGTGGTGAGATGGGTAAAGCACTGAGTCAGGAAGACCTGAGTTCAAATAATGCTTCAGATGCTCACTAGCCATGTGACCCTGGGCAAGTCATTTAGCCTCTATTTGCCTCACTTTCCTCCACTATTAAATGGAGATAATAATAGCACCTCCCTCACAGGTTTATTGTGAGGATCAAATGAGATATTTGTAAAGTGCTTATCCCAGATCCTGGCACATAATGGGCTCTATATACATGCTCATTCCCTTCCCTTCCACCAAGTATGATGGTATGTGCTCTATGGACAGCAAATAAATATATGACAACTGACTTATTGATATGAAAGGTGATATATTAAAAATGAAGCAGTCCGGAGGACACAACAATTTACTTCTAAACCAGAAGTTAAAAAACAATCTCAATTCTTGTCTCTGTGTCTCAGGTGCTTTTTACCATCTGTCACATTTGGCTTATTTTCCAAATCATTATAATTCTCAAAGCTGAAGAGGACTAGAATACTAGCATGGTCCCACCTTCCTGCTCTATAGGTGAGGAGTCTGGTCTCCCCAGAGGTAGAGTGGCTTGTCCAAGATGGTATAGCTAATCATACAGCTAGTTAGAAGCAGAGCTAAAATTGGCACGTAGGTATCCTAATTCTTCATTCATGGGTCTTTGTATTAATCCATGCTGTTAATTCTAAGTGCTTTATATTTTACCATCTTCAAAGAGTCTAACCATACCTCCTCCTTATTCAATGAACTTTTGTGACTTGTGACTAGGAAAAAGTATAAAATCTGTTCAGCTTTTAACATTCTTTAGAACCTGGCCTCTTCCTTACCCTCCCTGTCTATTTATACCTTCCCTCCACATACATTGCCATCCAGTGACCCTGGTCTCCTTGTTGTTCCTCATATGCAACACTTCATCTCTCAACACCAAGAGTTTTCACTGATTGTCCCCACCCCCATGCCCCTCCATGCCCAGAATACTCTTCCCCCTCATTGCTTGTTCCTACATTCGCTGGCTTCCTTCAAGTCTCAGCTAAAGTCCCATCTCTTCCAAGAAGCCTTACACAGCACTCTTTAACCTCAGCGCCTTCCTTACCCCCAGTTTATCCTGTCTATATCCTGTCTGCACATTAGCTGTTTTCATACAATTTCCCCAATTAAACTGTGAGCTTCATGAGAGCAGGAACTGATTTTTACCTTTATTTGTATCCCCAACAGTATCTAGAAACAAATGCTTGCTAACTGGCTTTCTGTCACACTAATACAATACCTATCAAACTAAAATATTTCTTCCCTTTCTGTCTTAGTTTCTTTTTACTTTTACCTTCAGCAGAAGCCTACCTCCTATTCCTCACTAATTCCATGTTGTAATACACTTTGCAGGTCCTAGGAAGCTTACAGTACTGATTGCCCATGTAATAGTAAACACGAACAGCCGGTTCAACAGTAGGACATCAGATTTGTGAAGCTGATGACTCTACTTAAAACAACAGGGGCACTCAAGATGAAAATAATTATCTCAAATCTGCTTTCACACATTTGGCAACCTTAAGAGGAGAGTTCCTATAATTCCCCTCTCACCCAAACTTAATCATTGAAACTGCTTCATTTAAATGCTTACTTATACCTTCCTAGTTCTTTTTAATTTTTTTATTTAATTTTTAATTTATGGAATATAAAAGCATTTCCATAACATAGTATAATAAAAAAAAATAGATGATTGAGCATGAAACTGAAAATCTATTATGTACAACTTGGTTCTGCTTATTTCACTCTTCATTATTTCATGCAAGTTTATCCATGTTTTTCTAAGATTACAGAGCTCATCATTTCTTATAGCATAGTAGCATACCACCACAATCATATACCACAATTTGATCAGCCATTCCCCAATTGATAAACATCCCCATAATTTCCAGTTCTTTGTCACCACAAAGCAAGCTACTACAAATATTTTAGAAGGTCTAATCATTTTTGGAAATAGACCTAGGTATTGCTGGGTCAAAGGGCACAGGCAGGTTAATACCTCTTTTGGCATAATTCCAGATTGCTCTCCAAAATCGTTGGATCAGTTCACAATTCCACCAACAATGAATTAGTATCCCAATTTTTCCACATCCCCTCCAACATTTGTCACTTTCCACTTCAATCGTTTTAGTCAATCTGATAGGTATAAAATGATGTCTCAAGGTTATTTTAATTTGCATTTCTCTAATCAATAATAATTTAGAGCATTTTTCATATGACTATAAATTGTTTTGATTTCTTTATCTAAAAATGCCTGTTCATATCCTTTGACCACTTATCAGTTCCTTGTCAAAGATAACACATCATGTCGAAATTCCCTTCTTCTGTAATGATGCCTATGTATCTGTGAGAGATAGTGGGGTCAAGTGTTAAATTGTAATGGTTCCTGTTGGATTTTGAAAGTTTTAATAGATGAAATTAATAAACCTATTTCTAAACAAGTATGGGTTTTTTGTGTATTATGTCTCCCGCCAGTGATGAAATATCGTGTCCTGACTCAAAACTTTTATTTGGGCAGTCTATAAGTGAAATGTTTGGCAGTCAAATTTAAATTTTTGCATTTTGAAAATTAAAGACTGATATATAAAGATGGAAAAAGGAATAAAGGCGATTTGTTAAGCCACTACTTCAAAGTATGTAATAGTATTTACTTATGAAGCTATATGTTATACAGTCTACAGAGCTGTACTTAGGAAAAGTGAATGGGGCTTTGCCCCTAAGGTACCGATATGAGTAGGGATATAATTGTCAACACCACACTTCACCTCAGTATCCTCCAGAGGTGGGGTACAATTGCCCATGTGTGACACCCTTAGGATCCCCTCACCATGGTGTTAATTCTAAGTGCTTTATATTTTATCATCCTCAAACAGTCTCTCTGATATTCACCTTTTCACCAAATTCCATGGGTTGAGGGCTACTCTGTTGGGTCAGGCTAGTCTTTCCTGGGGCAACAGTAGTCACGACAGAACTTTTCTATGCACCCTCCCCCCAAAAGCAGAATTTGCCTCAGGTATACTTTTGATTATGATTTTTATTAGAGTTTCAGTTACATCAACAGTATTTCCTTAGTTTCAACTACTTAAAAATAGCTGAAATTCATGAGCTGAAAGTAAATAGAAATGTTGAAGTCAACTCTAACTGCTAAATCATCATTTAATATCCCTGGGCCTCAATTTCCTCAGATCTCAAATGAAGGAATTGGACTGGGTGACCTCTGAGGTTCCTTCTAGCTCTGAACCTAGGACCCTATGACCACCATTTGGAGTTAGGTGACCAAGGTGCCAATTCTGGCCTCACTGTTCCCTGTCTATTTAACACTGGGAAATTCACACTCCAACTCTGAGCCTTAATTTCTGCACCCATCAAACAAGAATATTGAACCAGATGGTCTATAAGGTCTCTTTTGCCTCTAAACCCCATGGTCTTATTAACTTTATTCATTATGGAAGCCAAAAACTGTGGAGAAATGCTCTAATGAGCAAGGTTTAGCTGGTTTTAGGTTGATGTAGTTTGATGACCCCCAACCTCACTCCAATTGTTATATTGAAAAAGAAATATTACTTCTTTCTGGGAGAAGATTCAGATTAGTGTTCCCTACCCTTTCTCCATTCTTCATATTTATGAGGTATCTGTGTATAAGAATAAGTCACACTGACAAGCCAGAGGAATCTTTCACAGTGCTTGGGTATTTTGTGTTTACCCAATTTATTATAACAAAGGCTTCCAAATCTGCAGCCAACAGATTCTTAAAAAGGGCAGAAGCCTGCCTAAGTTCTGCTATGTTTTGAAGTTTTGTAAAGTATTTACCCACAGACCTTTTTTATAAACTTTTGCTAATGGTTCCATAAATTGAAAGTTAGACCAATCTCAGGCTCTGCATCCATTCTGGATGAGTCTGTCCTGTGCCCATGTGAAGATGTAAGCACACCCTCCACATTGTCTTGAAAGTATCATGCTGCTCTTGAAATAGTATCTGAGTAGAGCTGCCCAGGCTGATCAGCAGACAAGAGCACAAATGAAGCAACCCTCTGCCAATGACGCTGGCCCCCTGGCAGTGGCTCTGGCCCTCCAACCAGGACTCGGGCAGCAAATTCAGCATGGGTTGTTTGTCACTCCAGAAAATCTGAAAACTGTTGAACCTTACATAATGTACTGCATATTCATTAGTGATCACTACAGTCAATGGGACCTAAAGGCAATCATGCAGACAAATGTGAGACTTCAGCTGACATTTCCTGGCATCAGACATTGGCCATGAAATTGGAAATAAAACATATTAGGGACGGCTGCACATTTTCCACAAGCCTTCCTATTAATCTATTTTATTTGACTAAACACTCTAAACAGGAAGCTTTCTCTCTAATCGTGTATCATGAAAAGCATGCGTCCAACATAATGATACCATTAAGATACTTCTATGCTGTCCTCCCTGCTTGTGAATATTGCACCATTTACATAACTAGTGATATTATAAAGGTTGCTCCTATAAATGTGTGTGTACTTCTGCCCTATTTTAGTAGGCTTTGGGCTCCTAGAGGGAGGAAAGGAATGGGAACAAGCATTTATTAAATTTATTAAATGTCTTCTGTGTGCCAAGCACTGTGCTAAATCCTTTACAAATATTATCTTATTTGATCCTAGAGAAGAGAACCCAAATCTGATCAATTCTATATGATTTCTAAGACACTGTGGAAACTTTAAAACATATAAGAAGATTAATAAAGCATTTTGAGCTATAGATAAATTCTATTCTGTTAACTGAGGACAGAAAAGAGGAAATGAGATTATCATTATAGGATTAAATATTTACATCCAGTAGAGAACATTTTGACAGTGAAAAATGTTAGTTATTCAAATGGGCAACTAAGAATAAAGGTCTTCTCCACTGGAGGTTTTTGAAAACAGGATTGATTCTCATGTTTTTGGGAAAGGGTTACTTCACTAAAGGTTTTCTTTTTTCTTTTTTTTAACATTTAAATTTTTTTTCAATTATATGTAAACAAAAATTTTCAACATATATATTTTTTTTAATTTTGAGTTCAAAATTCTCTCCTTTCCTCCTTCCCCCCCTCCTTGAGAAGACAAATTAGATATAGATTATACATGTACAGTTATATAAAATATATTTCAATATTAGCCATGTTGCAAAAGAAATTGAAACAAAAAAAAGACTAATTTTAAAAGTTTTAAAAGTATGCTTTGATAGGCATTCAAACTCCATCAGTTCTTTCTCTGGAGGTGGATAGCAATTTTATCATAAGTTCTTTGAAATTGTCTTGGATCATTGTGTTGCTGAGAATAGGTAAGTCATTCACAGTTGATCATTGTACAAAATGGCTGTTACTGTATACAATGTTCTCCAGGTTCTGCTCATTTCACTTTTATCATTTCATGTAAGTCTTCTCAGGTTTTTTCTGAAATTATCCTGCTCATCATTTCTTATAGCACAATAGTATTCCATCACAGTCGTATGCCACAGCTTGTTCAGCCATTCACCAAATGATGATATCCTCTCAATTTCCAATTCTTTGCCACCACAAAAAAATCTGCTATAAATATTTTGTATTGTGTGTATGTGTGTCTGTGTATTTATGTATGTATGTATGTATGTATGTATGTATGTATGTATGGTTACATAGGTCTTTTTCCCTTTCTTAAAAATTTCTTTAGGACACAGACCTAGTAGTGGCATTGCAGGATCAAAGAGTATACATAGTTTTATAGCACTTTGGTCAATTTGCTCTCCAGATTGGCTGGATCAGTTCATGACTGTACCAACAGTTCATTAGTGTCCCTATTTATACACATCCCCTCCAACATTTGTCATTTCCCTGTACTGTTATTTTTAGCCAAACTGATAGGTGTGAGATGGTACTTCATAGTTATTTTGACTTTGCATTTCTCTAATCCAGACCTGCACAACATACAGCCTGCCAAAGAAGTTTGGCAGCTGTCACATGACCTGTGGCAACCAATCATCATCGATCTTCAGGCGACTGTCACATGATAGCCGCTCAAAATCCTTTGGCGGGCTGCAAGTGGCCCACCAGCCATGTGTTGCACAGGCCTGCTCTAATCAATAGTGAGTCAGAGCATTTTCTCATATGACTATAGATGTCTTTAATTTCTTCTTGTGAAAACTATCTTTTCACATCCTTTGACCACTCATCAATTGGGGAATTACTTGTATTATTATATATTTGACTCAGTTCTCTAAATATCTGAAAAACGAAGCCTTTATCAGAGAAATTTCCTATAAAATTTTCCCCCAGTTTCCTGCTTTTCTTGTAACTTGGCTGCATTGGTTTTGTTTGTTTAATTTGATGTAATCCAAATTATCCATTTTATATGCTGTAATGTTCTTCTTATCTTGTTCTGTCATAAAATTTTCCCTTGTCCATAAACCTGACAGGTAAAATATTTTGTTCTCCCCTAATTTTCTTATAACATCATTTTCTTTTGTCTAAATCATGTACCCATTTTCACCTTATCTTGGTATATAGTGTATGATGTTGGTCTATACCTAGTTTCTACCAAACAGCTTTCCTATATTCCCAGTAATTTTTGTCAAATAGTGTTCTAATGTCCCTAAATCTTGGATCTTTAGGTTTGTCAAATACTAGATTTCTATGGTCATATATTAATGTGTATTCTATATCTAATCTATTCCACTGACCCACTACTCTATTTCTTAGTCAGTACCAGATTGTTTTGATAATTACCTACTCTACAATACAGTTTGAGATCTGGTATTGCTAAGACACCAGCCTTCACCACTACAAGTTTTCAAGAAAAGATCAGATGACCATTCATTGGAGATGTTGTACCAGGTATTCTTGGTCAGGTTAGACCTCCAGAATTCTTTTCCAACTATGAGATTCTATGACAGTCTATCAGAAGACAGGGACTTTTATTAGTTAACCTTTAGAGCGTAAGGGTTCTTAATCATGTTTCTGTCAAAGACCTCTTTGGTGTCTCATGAAGCCAATGGACCCCTTCTCAAAGGAATATATTTAATTTCAAGAAATGCTAGCTTTCAATTAAAGTTAAGAAAAAATAAAGATGCGTTTTTTCTCAGCCAACTTCATAAACGCCTAGGAATTTATCCCTAGACCCTTCCCCATCCAAGATTAAGAATTCCTGCTTTAATGATTTCATCTTTAAACCAGGTGAACTTTCTATGCTAGTAAAACTGTTTTACTGAAGGGTTATGGCAAGTCTTAAAGAGGTAAATAGGCCTTTAGCATCATAAGCAGGCAGCACTCTCTGCTTCTGAGTGAATATCTCAGCATTCTTCATCCAGTTGATTTTTCCTGGTACATAGGCCAAATTTTTTAATAACTATGAGTAGAAGCATTTGAAAAACCTTGCCATCAATAGGGAATTATTCTTTTTATACAAGATGTTATGCAACACATCTTCTCTGACATTACCAAACACCTTAGACAAAGAATTCATTTGATATCAGTACTTTATGGGTAATACACAAAGTTCTCTCTCTAGCTGCACTATGGAGACTTAGATGATGTTTATATGTGTAGGAGGGCTCTTATTTGAGGAAAAGTTTTCCAGGATGCTTTTGATTTTTAAAGTACCTTCTAAAAAATCAACAGATGAGAAAAAAAACCTATATGTTTTCTATATCCCTCAGTTAAGTAAATAATAGCATAGCTCAAGGTTTATTTTGGAAATTGTCTGAGAGAGTTTACCTATATCCTTTTCATATTTTCTTTATAGATAAGCCATTGTGTGTTTATAGACCATGCATATTTTGTAGATAACAAAGAACATGTATATAAGTCAATAGTTGCTGATTTCTCCCTGATTGCCCATCATCATCATCATCATCATTTTCTTCTTCTCCTTCTACTTCTGTTAAAAAACAATGTACATGACATTTTTATTCTTTGGAATCTTCTCCTTTTGAGAAACATTATAAACTGATCCTTGGTTGACTCTAAAACTAAGTTGCCTTCAACCTGTACTAATTCTTTCAGATCCAGCTACTCAGTTCTTCACATAGTACATATGTACAAAGGTGGATGAGTCAAAACCTGATGATTTCAATTATATAGGGGAGAGAAAGAGAGAGAGAGAGAGAGAGAGAGAGAGAGAGAGAGAGAGAGAGAGAGAGAGAGAGAGAGAGAGGAGAGAGAATGGAAGGAAGGAGCACTGGGAACACAAATACAAGCAATAAGGAAAACAGTTCCTACACTCAAGGAGCTTACATTATAATCAGGGAAGATATCATATAAGAGGAAGTAAGAATTGGGAGAGAGTACAGGTTGGGGTGAGGGGAGGTAGAAAAGTGCACAGAATCAGAAACAGAACCAGAAGATACATGATTATAGATTGCCTGGCCACTTCCTTAAAATATGGCTCTAGATAGGAACTCACCAACTGTAGTTGGGAATTTCTAGTCCAAAGGTATTTCCAGGATGACAAGACGTAGCATAAATAAAAAATTCTGGAGAATCAGGAGGAGAGCTGATAAAGAAGTTTCCAATGACAACAAATTGCTACAAAATATTGTTGGATGTGTCCCATTTTGTATTTATTTGTTTTCCTTCCTGTTTCACTTATAAATGGTCTCAGGACCATTTGGTTCATTTTGATCCAGTGGAGTGCTTATTAAAGGTTTAAAAATTAGCTCTCCTAAAATGTGACACATTTTAAAGTTTAACCTGTATTATTTTCTCCATCACATTCTTAAGTCTAGACAATCAAAAACAATAAAGCAAGCCCTGATTTGTAACATTTGCTGATTTCCAAAGTATAAATGCTCACACTGAAAATTTAACAATTGGCTCTCTCCAGTTGGTATTGGGTGGCTCAAGTACACCCATGTTTGGAACTCAAACCAAACTCTCATCATATTTCTTTTCTCAATTGTTTTTCCATGTTTTGTGATGCATTAACAACACTGCTCGTAGTCTTCCAGCATCCTGAATCATAATATTTTGCTGGTATTCTCCTTGGCTACTAAGTCTCCTCACTTATTTTTTCCTACCCATTTTCCCCTTTATATTGAGGAGACATTGATATCTGTAGTATAAAAACATTTATTTTACTTACAAAAATGAATCTTTGATTAATAATTTCCTTGACATTTTAAATACCTAAGAATTAATTTTTCACCTTTACCCAACTGTGAAAGATATAACATCCCCTTACTTCATAACATTTACATGTTTTGGTCATTGATCCATATATAATTTAATTTGGAATGTAGTGTGAGATGTAGTTATGATTCCATTTTTGCCATATTGCCATTCAGCTTTCCTGAGTTTTCATCAAATAACAAATTCCTTCTCCAGTGTTTTGCCATCCTAAATTTAGAGACTATTAATTTATCTTATATATTTCGTTCTATATAGACCTATCCAATATATTCCATAAAATCATGGGTATATTTTTCCATTTTTTTAATCCAATCCTAGAGAGTTCACACAACTTCTTTTTATATTCTTCACCATTCTTCCATACAAATCTTTTTATTTTCATATCATCTTATTTTTATAATATTATTTTATTATCATTTTACCATTTGTATTTTGATTAGAATACTTTAGATTCATTTTAGAGCATTGTCATCTATACTGTACTGGTGATCTACCATGAACACTAAATATCTCTTAAATTATTTAATCCCTCCTTTATTTCAGAAAAAAAATGTTTTGTAGCTATATTTAGGTAGGTTATATATGTATCCTGGTACTTTAATAGCCAAGTACTTAGTATGTTTTTTAATGTAAACATTCTTTCCCCTATTTTGTTCTATTGATTGGTAATTGAATGGGTAAAAAAGTGCTTACCATGTGTTAATCACTGTGCTATATGCTGGGTATACAAATACAAGAGCAAGAAAGTAAATGTCCTCACAGAGTTAACATTCTAAGGTGGGGCGGGGTGGGGGGGACAACACATATAAAAGGGTGGATAGAAAAGGAAGGAGGTTTTGGTTTGGAATGTCTTAAGGAGAATGAGTGGCTCCATAGAGGAATCAAATGGTATAACCTTTCTAGAAGCAATCATAACATTGATATGTTTACTGTTCCCAGAGTAAAATTTGAAAAAAGAATGGCAAATTATATGAACGGTGATAGGTCAAATAACAAGGGAGATAGTTGGGATGGTCAAGTGGCTTGGATATGAAGCATGGCATCTTGGGGTCTGAGGCTGGCAGGAGATAGTAGACTATGTGAAATTCAGCTGACTCACCAATCAAAACAGTATGTCCCAGGGCAGTGAATCCAAACTTGAATGGATTATCACTGTTAAGGAATATTAAGGAGTCCCCTGAACATGTCTTCTTGAGTTGCCATATTTTTCAGAAACATTGGACCTAGAGTATCCAGGAAGCCCTGAATATGTCCAGGATGAAGCACCACCCCCTCCAAGATAAAATAATTTATTGTTTGCACCCCTAGCTGAACTCCCTGTGTGTCCAAGACATGTCCAAGACATGCACCAATCAGTCTGCACCAGACTGAGAAATGGTTTATGCAGCTAGGATCCTTGCAGATAAGCAGACATAGTCTAACAGTTCCCAAGGGAAATTAATGCTGCTTTTGCCATCTTAATTATTGATGATTTCTCTTCCCCTGCCACTCCCATTTCTCCTCCTCTCTTTGTTGCAATTTCATAAACATTTAAGCTTCTGTTTGGATTGTGAACTCTTTCCACTGGTTTAGAGTTCCACATGCATGTCTGTTTCTCTTATAATAAACCTAGTTTTTTTTTTACATAAGTTTTGTGAAGTTGTGATTGCCTCTTGACAAATTGGTAACAGAAGTGGGATTGACAATGAGAATAAGAGGCTCAGGGTGCCAGGAGCACTGTGTGCAAGATTTTGGTACCAGCCAGGCTCAGGACGTCCAATTATCTAGACGTAATAGTGGCTTGTAGATGGCATGAAGATGCCATGCGATACAAAGGATTTTTGTGAAGTGATCTTATATTCCATAATTTTGTTGAGGTTGGTTTGTCCCAAGTAATTTTGGGGTCCCTTGGATTTTCAAAATAAACCATCATATCATGTAACATTTATTTTAATCTATTATTTGTTCATATTCATTCTCTTAATTTTTTCTGGCCTTATTGTTATAGCTGGCTTGTATAAAGCTATATTGAATAATAAGTCAAGTGGGACAATACATGTAAAACACTTTGCAAACCTTAAAATGGTATATAATGTAAATTTTATTAGTACTAGTATTTCTAGAAGTGATGAAGATGAACACCTCTTGTTATACCCCTGTTTTTATTAAGAAGGTTAATGTTTTTCCATTTCATATAACATTAGCTCTTGAATATAAGTGTTTTTATCATATTAAATTTAAAATACTTTAATTCCCAAACTTTTCAGAGGTTTAAAAACATAAACACCTTTCCTGCCTCTACTAATACAATGGTGAGATTTTCTAGGTTTTACTTATTCAGATAATTTATTATGTTGATTGGTTTCTCAATATTAAAGCATCATAACATTCCTGGAATAAATCCTACTTGATCATAACTAATGTGTTTTTACATATTACTGTGTTCTATTTACCAGTATTTTATTTAATATTTTATATGTTTTCATTTTAATGATTCTTTCCTGTAATTCTCTCTCTGTTTTGTGCTCAATAAGTTGGAAAACCTTATTGCCTCATCAGTTAGGAAGAGTGCTACCTTTATTTCTGAAAATATTATATTGTTTATGGATTTTATGTCATTTTACTGTTTGATAGAATTCAGTACACTTCACTTTCTGGTCCAGATATCTTTTTTCATGAATTATCATTATCATAAATGTCCTATTCAATTTCTATTCTGATATTAGTTTATTTAGTATATCAACTTCTATTTGGTTGGTTTGCTTATTTTATATTTTTATAAAAATCATTCATTTATTTGCTTCAGTTTTGATGACATATAACTGTTTAATATACTGCAAAGATGTTCTTTATATCTTCTCCATTTACTGGGATCTCCATTTTCTCAGTTTTTATCCTAATAGTTTGGTTTTCCTTTCTTCTCTTGTAGACTACATTGTTTAATGGGCTTTTAATTTTAGTGGCCTATTAGAGATCCAGCTCTTTGTCTCATTTATTCATTAGTTTACTATTTATTTTGCTAATTTCTCTTTTAATTCTGATGCTTTCATTGCTTTTTGTTTACTTTTGATGTATTTATTCATCTTCTAATTTCTCTAACTGTAAACTCAATTAATTGATATTGTCTTTTCCTCTCATGTTAATATAATCACTCAAGCATATAAATTTACTCCCAAGTGCTGCTTTTGCTGTAACCCATAAATTTTTGTGTCTGTATTTATAATGTCATTATCTTTAATATAATTTTATTGTTCCTACAGTTTGATCTTTAATCCAACCATCATTCAATTAGTCATTTTGAGCTTTCATCTAGGCCTACATCTTTTGATCCTCTTTCCCTTGCTGACTATTATTCTTTTTTCATTATAGGTTGTAAATGGAATTTTATATCTTCTGATTTTATGTGTTTATTTATAGCCTTATATCTTTGAGCATAATTAATTTCTATCAACCTACTATGTATATTTGAATGAAAAATAAATTCTCTACTTTTCATATTCAGATGATTCCATCTGGGAAAAAAAAATTTTCCATAACAGAAGTCTATAAACATGTGTGTGTGTGTGTGTATGTATGTACATATATGTTATATATAAATATGCACTTGTGTGTATATGTGTGTGTGTGTATAAATATATGTGTTCTAATTTTGCCAACATTTTTTTAAAGTCTTTTTTGTTTGAATACTCATTTTATCCATTTGAAATTGCCCATTAATTGGTTTCATTTCTATTTTTTTGGTAAATAAATTTTTTCTTTATAAAGTTAATTACTATATCATTATGCACAAATCTTTAATATTGATATCTACTCATTGTCAGTTATACCTTAAGCCTCATATTCTTTATTTAATTCCTAGTACAAATATGAATTTTGCTTTATTAAATAACATGGTTGTAATCCCTGATATTCTAGTTTAAAATTAAGCAGACTACATTGTAGTCTGTCCTTTCATCTTAAATTGATATGTGTCTCCTATCTTAGGTGCATTTTCTGTAGCAAAAACTTAGGGAATTATTTTTTTAATCCATAAATAAATCTTTTTTCTTCCTTTTGAAGGGAAGTTCAATCTATTTACTTTCTAGATTACAATTTTAAATCTAGTCTATTCTCTTTCATATCGTGCAACATTATTTTATCATAAAGGAATAAATGTCTTGTTTCACTAGTATTAATTCTACTCTAATCCTCTTCTTTCTTTACTATTTTCATTTATGTCTCTATCTCTTTAAGGGTGTTTATTAACCATCTTGATGAGGCTAAAAATAATATCAATCTTATTTTGGGAATTGATTTTGTTGTTAATTCATTGGTTTTCTCCTGGTATCTTTGCTTCAATTCTTTTTTATTTTAATTTTTAATTATTTTAACATTTATTTTACATGATTAAGTTATTCTTTTGTCTAATAGTTTAAGTAAGCGTATGCTTTCTGAGAAGCAATTTTCTATTGGGGTTTTTAGTAACCCTGATTCCATTTGTACATTTGTATGTATACGTGCATACCTTTGTTGCTATGACTGTTTAAAAAGTCACACTAAGAACAGCTATGTCTCACAACTTTCCCTTCAACTATCTTCTAGAGAAAGGCTTTAATAAACATAGTCAGCCAAAGTTCTTGCTGCCCTTCCTTATGCTCAACTTCACAATGAAGTCACAAAGTATCTAGCTAGTTAGCAAGCTAGGCTTATTTAAGAGAATCCTGTCAAATTCTTCACAAAACTTCAATATTTCTTCATTCTCTTCAGGGAATATTGACATGAATTTCAATTATCTTCACAATGCTTTCTTTGTTTGCTCTCACTTTAAGCACTCTAAGTTAAGATGATCAAATGCCCCATGAAATCATGCTTTTTATAGCCTTTTAGCAAACAATGCAAATAACTTTTATACGCCTTTCTAAAGATACTCTCATATCTATATTTTCCTTTAATTGTAATTATTCATTGACTTCTTGTTTCATTTATAGAAAAATGGAAATATAGTTATGATTCAATTCATACAACAATGTTTCAGCTGATCTATTACCCTGCATTCTGTTACCATTCCCTGAAAAACCCAAAACCTAACTGCCAATATCATCTGATTCAAGTATGTACAAATATAAGACATCATTAATAGCTACAGTCAAATTAATTATTTTGGATAGCCTAGAATAGTATGAGATAGTTAGAAAAGAATCACTCTCTGCTCCCTTTCCCAAATTTCCATCACTTCATTTTGAAATAGCAGACATGAGCCACATAAGACTGAGTATTATTGTTGTTGTATGGCTTTTTTTTTCCATTTCAGTATTTCCACTGCCAATCATTTTAAATAAAACATGCAATAGCAGGTACTAGTAGATCTAATACGAATGGAGAAGTGGAAATCAAAGTAATCATTTTATAGATAATTAGCCAAAGTCTAACACTGAGAAACAAACAATAGTAAATCAGTAGCTCTCTTTGAAAAGGCATAGTAAATTCATCAGGTCACTAAAGCTCCCTACGGTAAATTACTCCTTTTAATGTATTGAAAGACATCAAAATAGTCTAAAAGAGTTCATTCAGATCTAGAGAATGAGCTTTCAGTCCATGTATACCCCTCTCTTCACAGGTAGCATCCAATCTTCTGTCTTGTCTATTCAAAAGCAATAATTGGGCACCTAATATGTGCAAAGCATTCTTCCCTATGAAGGACACTTTTACTCCTTATCAGTAACAGCTTTAAATAAGTTTGAATTGTTTTCTTTTTCTTTATAGTTTTTTTAAAAAAATTTCTCTCTTGATACCTTCCAAAAAAGTGATCAAATGTTATAATGTTGACTTACTCTATTTTTTTCTATAGAAAGGAAAACTTACTCTGCATCCTGTTTATCATTCCCTGAAAAACCTCAAACCTAATTGCTTATCTGATTCAAGTATGTACAGGAGCCAGCCCTAATATGCTCAAAGAACTGACCATTAAATATTCAGTGTGAGGGTAACAAATGAGAAGAGGAAATCAAAGATAAGGGGAAGGGAGCCAGTAAGAACAGAGTTGCCATTAAAAAATTAACTGAAGGAAAAGAATACTATGTTTACAATAGAAGAGGAGGGAAATCATAACTTGAACAAATAAAATTTTAGAGATTTTAGAAATGGAGCAAAATATAAACCTAATTTTAGAGATAAATGGAGCAAAATATAAAGCTAACTCATAACTTTAAATGTGAATGGATTAAACAATCCAATAAAATGAAAAAGAGTGACAGATTTGAATAAGAAAACAAAATTCTACCATCTATTACTTACAGGAAACACATTTTAAAAACAAAATTATACACAAAATAAAACTGAAGGGATGGGAAAATTTTATTATGCATCAAATGAGCTCAAAAAAGCAGGAGTTGCCATCATTTTTAGACAAAGCAAAAACAAATATTCAAAAAATAAAAAGGGAAAAACAGAGAAATTATATTATGCTGAAAGGAACCATAGACAACAAGATAAATTAAAAACTTATGCACTCCAAATAACTTAGCATTCAATTCAGAAAATAAACATTATCTAAGTATCAAGCAGATATAGACAGTAATACAATAGTGACAGCAGACTTCAATATCCCTCTATTAGTTTTAGGTAAGTCTAAATGAAAGATAAGAGGGGAAATATGGAACTAAACATATTTCTAGAGAAACTAGAGTTAAAAGACTTATGGCATCTTCTAAATGCAAAGGCAAAATAATATACATATTTCTCTGCACCATACAGAACTTTTACAAAAACTGACCATGTAGTAGGGCACAGAGATACTGCAAACAAATGTAAAAAGGCTGAAATAATAAATGCATCTTTTACAGACCATAAAGCAACAAAAAATATAAACTGGTTTAAGGACCACAAACAAAAGATACAGACCCAAATGGAGACTTAATAATGAAATCTTAAATAATGAGTGGGCCAAAGAACATATCATAGAAAAAAATTAATAACAGTATAAAAGAAAACTATAATGATGAAACAACATACCAACATTTCTAGAACGTTACTAAAGCGATCCTCAGGCAAAAAAAAATTATAACCTTACAATCGTATAAATGGAGAAACGTCAGAGGACATCCCCAAACTACCTCTTTGTGGAAATCCATAGGTATTATACATTGCATGTGTTTTCAGTTTTTCAACATATTGATCAGTTGTACTCTCTTTTTAAAAAAAAATCTCTAAAAAATATCCTATTTATTATACATGATGATTCTCAGGGAGGGCCAAAGGAAGAGATACATAAGATACCATGGTAATATTTTTTAAAAAACCAGAAAATGTTAATAAAAACTTTTTTAAAGGAAGAGGACTGATAAAAGGCCATTGGATTTGGCAATAAAAAGATCATTGATATTTTTGAAGTGAGCAGTTTTGGTGGAATCATGAGATCAGAAGTCAAATTGGAAAGACAGCAAAAGGAGATGGGAGCTAACCACTGATGTGGAAACCTGAAGACTCATCACAGGACTGGGAAGAACACTGAAGGAAGATGATTCCAGCACATTTATCCATCATTTTAAGACTGTAGTATTTTTGTTGTTCTGTCATTTCTGTCATATCAGATTCTTTGTAAATCCATTTGGGGTTTTCTTGGCAAAGATACTGGAGTGGTTTTCCATTTCCTTCTCCAGCTCATTTTACAGATGAGGAACCTAAGACAAATAGAGTTAAGTGATTTACAAGGGTCGCACAGCTAGTAAGTGTTTGACACTAGATTTGAACTCAGGTCTTCCTGACCCTATGACTAGGGGTCTATCCACTATACCACCTACCTTCTCCAAATTGTAGTATAACCTTCAACAAATTCCAGATGATATTTTATTGCATATTTCACTCTACTTTTACTTGTAATTAAATGTGTTGGTCACCCACTGCATCCTCAGCCATCACCAGTCATCTTGAATTTTGTCTTGCCACTGAATTCCAATGACTCTGAAGGAGAGAGGGAGGCTAATGACTACACAGGTCTGACTCACTTAAATCTGCAAGTCAAGACATCGCCTTCATAATGTCATTGGTCCTCTTCGAGAATGATAGATGAAGAATAAGAACAACAATGAATATGTTGGTAATGCTCACTATATTGCCAATCATTTAGAGAATATTTGCTGCTGAATGTTGAGGAATAAAGCAGGAGAAATGATTATTTCTCCAGTCTCTAAAATTAGCCCTTTCAAATCCAAGACAGGGAGTGAGGGGATACATGGATATTCATATTAAAAAAAAATCAGTTACATAAGAATTACCTGAAAGCCATATGAATAATTGAAGTAAAAAAGAGAAATTGTGTTTCATTAATGTATATACATGTATGGGAAATAACAAAATCTACCTTAGTGAGCATAAATGAAGATCAAAATGAAGAAAATGAACCATCAGAAAAATGAGAGAATACTTTTAGGATTCATAGATTTACAGTTCAAAATTTCAAATATTAGTAATGTGTATATTCTCTTCCTGTGCAGTATGATGAAATATTTATATTATTCTGGGGACACTTTTTACAGTAAGTATAAAGATGTACCTCGTATGAGTTGAGAAAATATAGCTGGTTCTGTACCTTGCCCCTTCACCTGCCTTCTCCTCCCTCTAGCTGTCTGCTCCAACAGCTTTCAGGTGTTACAAAGATCCTACAGCAGGACTTTTCTCTGATTATTGTTTTATCACAGGGCAGCAACATTCATCACCTTTGTCTCCCCTACATCTATCTTTTTCAAAGAGTTGTTCTCTTCTTTTCTTTGCTCCCTGGAGGACCCAACAGCCCATTCTCAGCTACTTGACCCTTTTCTCAGAATTGCAACTGCATTAAAACTCCATAGAAGGTAGAAAGAATGTACAGTGTGCCGATTACAGGAGAAAACGTATTTTTGCTACTGCAGCAATCGCAGCAAAGTTTCTTTGCCACCCAGCTCTTAAGCTCTTTTTTAGCATAAAAGAGATTTTACATAAAGTTACCTATTAGTCTAGAAACTTTCAGATCCCCCCCAAACTATTCTTAAAAAGGATTCACTTCTTTTCCCCTTTCAGAACTTTTATCAGAATAGTGCAGCATTCACTAGTTTCTCCATCTTCAGGAAATGTTTGTAACATAGCTCTTGCCACTGGCGATGGTATCCTTTATTCATCAAGCAGGAAATTTTTAGATAGTGAAAGGAGAAATCTAAAGGAGAAAGAGAGATTATGTGTGACAGGGCAAAGGAAACTAGGTATTATTTGTAAGGATATAAAAGGAGTACCAATGAGCAATTCCAACTTTGGTAAAAGTCCAAGATCTAGCTAATATCAATTTAAACCAGTTATTTTAATATAATTTAAGCTAATGTAAACCTTGGAAGAACATGACATATTACTAAATTATCACCAATTTTTCAAAAAGCAATGATTAGTATCATATATATATATATATATATATATATATATATATATATGTGTGTGTGTGTGTGTGTGTGTGTGTGTGTGTATGTATGTGTGTGTGTGGATACTACATGCATATACACATGTATATGTGTCTGTGATTCACATTAAGTAGGCCAAAGTGAAATCATAGGACCAGTTGAGTAATTTTTTGGTCTGGGTTCCTTGAGAATCCAGGGAGAATCTCCCCACCAGCAGTTCTACAACAACACTGGAGTTCAAATCAAGGGGGTAGCCAAACAGAAAGGAAAAGAAATGTATTGGGGGCAAATAGGTAGCACAGTGGATAGAGCACTGGCCCTGGATTCAGGAGAACATGAGTTCAAATCTGGCCTCGGACACATAACACTTAGAAGCTGTGTGACCCTGGGCAAGTCACTTAACCTCGATGCCTAGCCCAGAGGAAAAAAAAGCTATTGGTATGCTAAGGAAGAGTGGTTGCTGGTAGCAGTTTCAGTTTGCAAGATAAAGCTTAAGCTTACATAGTTCTTTCAGGCTGGCTTCAAGAACATAGCCAATCAGCAGCATTCCATGGTTTTATGAATGGACCAATGGGATATAATCTGATCCTTTAGAAAAGTTGGTCTGGAAAGTTGTTAGATACCTGTTGGGCGCAACATGTGTGTGTGTGTCCTTAAAGAGTGTTATGCACAGCAAAGTTTTGTGTATTCAGCCTAAGCAGGCTGGAGGTAGTAGAGTCACATTTTGTTATTCTGTCTAAAGCAGAATGGTAGTGGAGGATGGAGTTCAGTTAGGTTTTATTA
Organism: Phascolarctos cinereus; assembly: GCF_003287225.1. Lineage (NCBI taxonomy): Eukaryota > Metazoa > Chordata > Mammalia > Diprotodontia > Phascolarctidae > Phascolarctos > Phascolarctos cinereus. The sequence continues at coordinate 95,682,264 of NW_027556098.1, forward strand.
ATGAGTCTTATTATTATTTAGTTTTCTTATTTCTTATTTTATTATTTAGTTAGGTTATATTACTTAGCCAGATAACATTTACAGTTATCAGAACCTGAACTTCAAACAAAGCACCTGCATTTTTTTGCGTTAACAAAACCTCTTTTCATACAAAAATAAAAACAATTTTATAGTCTAAGTTCAATATGACCACATCTGGAAATCTGCTACTAATGATTTATAGCACATCATAGTATCAAACTGTAGATTTAGAGCATCTTAGTGATCATCTAGTCCTGAGGTATCCAAGGGTTTCTAACCTGGGGTCTGGAAACTAAAGAGTTTTTTTAATATTTTGATAACTATATTTCAATATATTTATTTCCTTTGTATTTTATTTTATGCATTAAAAACACTTTTCTGAGAAGGGATCCATAGGCTTCACCAGGCTATCAAAGAGGTCCACTACACAGAAAAAGTTCAGAATCCCTGTTCTAGTTCAAACTTTTAATTTTACAGATGAGGAAACTGAAACCCAGAAAAGTTACCTGATTTGGTTACTTCAGTCCTTCCCTCTAGAAGCATTAAACACTTGTGTTAAGCACTGGAGATACAAAGAAAGACAAAAAGATTATCCATCCCTTTAAGGAGATGACATTTTAATGAGGGTGACAACATGCAAAAATTTGTACATGTAAGGTAGTGTAAAGGAAAGATGATCTCAGAGAGAAGGCAGAATTTGAACTCAGAACTTCCAACTCTATAACCAATACTCTTTCCTCTATATCACACTGACTCTATGATTGTGATAGAATAATACTGTTATAAGAATGGAAAAGCTCAAGGATCTTAGAAAAACATGGAAAGACTTGCATCAAATAATGAAGATCAGAACCAAGAGAACATTGTATGTAGTAACAGTAGTATTGTTTTAAGAATGACTTGAAGCAAAAAAGCCATTGTGACTTTCATAAATATCCAAATTAACTATAAAGGACATACGAAGAAAGACACTGTTTCCAGAGAAAGAACTGATAGATAGAAGTATGTATAGAATAAGTTTACATCTACGTACCTATTTGTGTCTAATGGTAGCCATCTCTAGGATGAGGGGAGGGGAGGGAAAAAGGGGGAAAAAGAAAAAAAGAGTATCACATGATAATTTTATTATATATTTAAGAGGAACAGCGATTTGTACATAATAGATTTGCAGTTTGATGTGCAATCATCTTTTTCTATTGTACTGTTATGGAAATGCTCGTTTTCTTCCATAAATTAAAAAGAAAATAAATAAATGTGAAACAAAAATACAACTGCATGACAATTAAAAAAATCCAAGCATTTACATATGTTTGGTGATAAAGGAACAGAATTTACAAATATACATAACAAAGGGGATAAAAAATACTAAAAATGCCATATACTCTAATTGAGAAGTGAAGGGAACAACTTCAGAAGGAAACCATTAAAGTTTGATAACAACCAGTGATGAAGTGGTTAGTCTGCAGAAAAGTATCCCTGGAGAAGAATTTCCTGAAGGGAGTTGGTAGGAACTGAAACACCTGAGATGTTAAAAAAAAATAGGCCATCACATTATACAGAACACTAGGAAATCTCAAAGAGACCATCATCCCAGGAAGATGATGCAATGTATTCAATTTTCTTGCTCTATCCTACTCATTTTCTAAATCTCATTTACTCCTTGGAAAACTTTTACTTAATACATTTTCCCTTTGACAGAGAAATTAGAGTTATTCAAGGACTAATGCAAAATAACAAAAATGTCTTTACCCACAAGGGAAAGCTGCCACAGAGGCATAATCACATGCAAAGAACAAATAAGGTAATAAGTATTTCATCCGACAAGTATCCTTGAAAGGGTATCTCTCTCTACCTGACTTGCTAAACTCTCCCAGTGGGATAGGATCTAGTTTCCATCAAGTCCCATAGAATGAGAGATAATGGAGGTTTGAAAATCTTTCTAATTCAAAACACAAGCTTTGTCCTTAGTCAAAACTTTGGGATAAAAACACTGTGTATTTTCAATTCTCCAACATTTTGCAAACCCCTGTTAAATCAAGGAATTGTTCATATTCCCTCATACCTAAATTTTGTTGCACAAAATATTATTCACAATAAATGAACTGAGTTTAGGAATCATTTTATTGCATAGATTTCTCTGTTGTAATGATATTGATTGAAACAATGTTTTGTCTGAAGTTCATTGTATCAGTTATTTCAACTAAAGTTTTCCTTCTCTTGCTTTTTCTACATCCTCTTTCTGCAATTCCTCTGAGATCCCAGGATGTGAGCATATTTACCCAGCATTCAACAATTCAATAAGCATTTGCTAGGTACCTACTGTGAAAAGCAAAAGGCAGCATGGAGCAGTAAATAGAAATTTGGTTTTGAAATCAGAAGGATAACCAACCTATAATGGCTCAATGATGCTGGGAAAAACATTGAACTTCCCTCCCCACCCCCAGTGACTTTCTAAGACCACAAGGTGCAGAGCAGTTGCAGATCTACATTAGGAGAGAGAGCTTCCTTAAAGGAAGTTCCATATACTAATGAGAGGACAGGTGTAGACAAAAATAAGGTGCTGGGTCCACAAATCACTTGTAATTGAAAACTGATACGGAGCTCTCAGAAAAGGAAGTGAAAATAACGAATCACCATTAGAGGCAATGTGGCATAGTGGGGTAAATGCTGGATTTGGAGTCAAAGAATCTGGATTTGATACCTGGATCTATCATTTACCAGCACCTGCTTGACTTCGGGCAAATAATGTAACTGAGAATCAGTTTCCTCAACTGTAAAATGAGGGAGCTGGGCTAGATGATCTCTGGGGTTTCTTCCAGTTCTAAATCAATGATCCTAAATGAAAGATTGCTCCAAATCTTTAATAACAAGAGAAATGAAAAAAAAAACTGATATTTTACCTCTTACCCCAACAAGTTGGCAAATATAAGAAAAAGTGGGAAAAATTAATGTTGAAAAGTCTGTGGCAAGATAGACCCACTAATGTGTTGTTGGTAGGGCTGGTAATTAGTTCAACAGATCTGGAAAGCAATTTGGAATGTTGTTTAAGTGACAAAAATACTCGCTCCTTTTGGCAAACCACTCCATTAACTTTGCCAAGAAAATTTCAAATAAGGTCATGAACAGTCACACATGACCAAAAAAAACCAAGCTAGTCATATCCTCCAATGCTGTCAAGTGCAAAAATTAAGGTTCCATATATACCAAAACATGCATAGCACTTTTGTAATAGCAAATAACTAAAAACAAAATAGATGCCTATTAATTTGGAAATGGCTGAACAAATTGTGGTGCATGAATGTAATGGAATATTACAACAACAACAAGAGACGATGAGCATGAAGAATTCAGAGAAGTCTAGGTAGATTTGTATGAACTTTAGCAGAACCAGGAAAACAATACTCATAGTGACTGTAGCAATGGAAGAGGAAAGAATTATTTAAAAAAAAACTAGTGCAATGTAATTATATTGGTTAAGTTGGCCTCATAGAAGAGTCAAGAAAATTTAACTTCCTCCTTCTTTGACAGAAGTAGGGCCTGCATGTGTGAAATATTGTGCATACTGTTAGGGACATAGATGTTGTACCGGGTTTTTGTGCTGAATGCTTTATCTCCTTTTAAAAAAATATCATTGATACAAGAGATGACTTTCTTGGTAGGGGAGAGGCAATGGGCTATATCTGAAAATGAAGGTATATTTAATATACTCTGACCTATTTAGATTTGGCCTCTCAGGGTACCCTACAATGATCACAAAGATGTCAACTGCTTTAAAATTTCAGAAAGATCCTCCTTCATGCTATAGCTATCAGTTAATTGGAACCTTACCTTATGCATCAAATGAGGTATACTGCAGAGCTACAGGGTACCATATACGTGCTTTATTTAGAGTTCTGCCCTGAGAAGCATTTCTACTATTAACCCCTTTAGCTGGGAACATACATATATCCTGAGAGAGAAATTTCTGTGGCTGCTTCTGGCCATTCAGAAGTGATGGTAGTAAAAGAATTTTATATGTGCACCCCTAAAAGACAGTATCCCTTGACAGCTAATAACAGCTCATAGAGTGTGCAACAGAAACTGAAACATATGCTAAATATTTGCCAGATGCAGTGCTCTGTATGTATTTTGATACTTTGAAGAATCTGTAATCTCATAGATGAGGTTCTTCCTCCTATGACGTATGAATCTTCCATCCCTATCCATTCTTTGTTATTCTTGTCCATGTCCTCTCACAAGTACTTCACAAGTGAGCCACAAAGAGCGTGGCTTGAGATCTATTTTTGTACTATCCAAAGATAATTCATGGGGCAGCTAGGTGGTGAAGTGGATAGAGCACTGGCCCTTAAGTCAGGAGGACCTGAGTTCAAATCCGGCCTCAGACCAAACCCTTAACACTTACTCGCTGTGTGACTCTGGGCAAGTCACTGAGCCCCAGTTGCCTAAAAAAATAAATAAATAAAAATAAAAAAAAGATAATTCATCTCTCAGTACTAAATGGATTCCATTTGAGCATGCTGGCTGTCCATCAGTTATCACTTCCTCTCCTAGCCCACCAACTTTTCCCATCATCTCTTTCTCCCTTGGCATCCCTTATACCACAATTCTTTTATTGGTAATATGTTGATATGTACCCATGCTCAACACACATCTCTCTTTAGAGACTCTGATATTCCAAAATCATCAGAAGAATACCATTGTTAAATAAACATTGCTTGGCATATAGGATGCAGTTATTTTAATGTTTCCTGAGTTGTTGAATTGACTACCCAAGAGAATTCGTGTGTGTGATATTTGTCAAGTGAAACAGAAGTGAACCATCAATGAACAGAGCTGGTCTGTATCCAAAGAGGTTTAATTTTAGGTACTAAATATGGGGCTTTGGAAAAACTCATAGAAATATCTTAAATCCCTTCTCCACTGGTCTTTAAAAAAAATCACAACGCCTATTATTTTGGTAGCCAAGGAGTTGCAATATTTCATTTTGCTTAATTAGTTGGATGGAATGGAATAAAGGCAGGTAGGTGGTACAGTGAATAGGGTACCAGACCTGGAAGACTCCTTTTCCTGAGTTCAAATCCGGCCTCAGACACTTCCTTGTTGTGTGACCTTGAACAAGTCACTTAACCCTGTTTACCTCAGATTTTGCATCTGTAAAATGAGCTGGAAAAGGAAATGCAAAACCATTCCAGTATCTTTGCCAAAAAAATCCCGAAATGGAGTCCAAAAAAGTCAGACATGACTGAAATGACTGAACAACAACAACAGTGGAATGAGATCCTGGAATAGTATAATCTGGTCTGAAATAACAGGGTGTCACTTTTCTGGGTACTTCTTTGCCTGTTCCTGCCTGAACGCACAAGTCACACACTTCAGACTGCATTCCCTTCAGAGTCATGATTATTGACATATCACAGAAGAAGATGGATCTTCCTATTTCCAGTTAGGATCCCACTGGTGTTCCACTGATGAGTCAGGCCTTCTTGCAGTAAAGTTCCCAGGTGTTACAACTTGTGGAAATGAAGTATTACACCTTCAGCTATTCTTGGCTTAGATTTCATTCTACAATCTTGTCCCCTCACTTTAATAAGACTCTGACGCTGAATTCAAAATAAACAGCTTCCTCAGGGAGCCTCCATCTCTTTGACCTCCCCACACTCTTCTCTTCCTTGAGATCCATTCAGACGCAGCACAACCATTTATGTCCCATTCGATTATTCCTCTTTAGTGTCCATGGAGATCCAGAGAACTCAGATACTGTCAAATATGTCATGTGGGTTCCTGAAGAATTTAGAAGAAAGGGAAAAACACACTATTGCATTTCTGTGAGCAAAATAATAGCAAATGAGTTACCAGGGGACTGTTAGGGATTGAGTGATATCTGCCTCTTGAATCTGATCCTTATAAATCATTCCCTGCACCTTACTTTCTGCTCCTCTCTTTCTCTGTCTTTAAGATGAGGCTTTTACTAACCTATGATACAGTGTGCTTGAAATACAACTAATCCTATAGAATATTTGGAAATAACTTTGCATATACAGAGTGCCTCAAAAACATTCAATGAGATTTATTTTATTTCATGAAGCATTATATGTCCCTGCTGTACACTCAGTAGGCCATTGCAAATGTGTTTGGGTATGCATTTGGTGCTATTTTGAATATGCATAATATCCGACAAGCCATTTATTAGAGCTTTTGTAAAGGCTCTTTTTTATGTATTCCAAGCATCATCATAAATCCTAAGACAACTTTATGGGTTCACTAAAATTATGCTCAAAAGGCAATTAGCCTTTAGTATATATGCTTAAAATATGTGGATACATACACACATACATACCTATATGTATGTATATATATGCACACGTATTTGTGTGTATGTGTGTTAAAATGTGTAGGTACTGATTTTCTTTATTTTCATGACGAATTATGAATCTTCTACATGCAAAAGGAAATGAATTTTCAAGCCCTCAAGCTAAATACCTTTATAAAATATCTTGAAAATGAAGTCCTATTTCCCCAGTCCTTTTCAATGAGCAATACTTTTAAAAATAAAATACTCCAAAGTGGTTTGATTTAGTAAGAGGAATTGCTTTAAAAGGGCCCCTAAGTCGTGCCAGGGGTCATTCACAGACTTTGCTTGGTAGCCAATCATTGCAGTCCAAGTTAATCCTCCAAAGTGTTGTTTGTAACAGAGGAGCCAACACCATTGTAACTGGTCTGAATGAGCCCTGGTAAATTAAAGTAGCCAGTCACTTTGTTATTTTTCACATGAAATATGATGTTCACTAGTTGCCAGCAATGTACTTTGAGAGACTATATGAACAAGAATTGATATGAATGTTTAGGGATGAGAAGTATCCTTTTTGTTTCATTTCCTTAATGGAACTGCCACTGAATTTCTTATAATCAATTCTTTCATCATATTATTGTGCTCAGGCTGGGTGACTGCTTGTTTATGCGTTTATATCAAAGCAAGTCAAATAGCCTTTCCTGACTCAGTGATAGTGTCATGTGCTATAAATATATTTCAAGAGGTTATACACTTAACAAAAAGTTTCTTCTGTGGACATTTTTTGCATATAATGCATGCAGGAAAAACAGTATCTTATATGGATTGTGGATATAAAGGGCAAAAAGAGTATTTGCACATGGCCTCTATCAATAGGATTTGGCACCTGTCCTCCTTATTAGAGCAGAATAGTAGAATCTTGTCCCGTCATCAGCCTAGAAGCTTTCCTTCTCTCACCCTAAGGAAAGCAGTGCCTGGAATACCCTGTCTTGAGAGCATTAGTCCCTTTGCTATTATAGCTTTTCTTTCTTTATCTTCATTCTAGTCTTTCTGGGGGAATTCATAAAGCCCACACAAATAATACGCAGGGGGAAGGGAGAGCCTCCCTATTAATACTATACCATAATCATGGAGGAGCCAGTTAACTGGTGTAATGGATAGAGTACTGGGCCTGGAGTCACTTCCTCATCTGTGAAATAAAGGTAATGGCAAGCCACTCTGTTATCTTTGCCAAGATAACCACATGGCAGGTCCATGGAATCACAAAGAGTCTGACAGGATGAAACAACGGAATAACAACAACAATCATGGAACACCATTGTCCATTGTCTTAAAAAGACCCTGGTATAATGTTACATGAGAATACTATTTTTATGTAGAACAACATACCATGTAAGTGCATTGGATAGAATTTCTTTTTCATTCACTACAGTTTGGTATAGTAGTGAGAACACTAGTCTTGGGACTAAGGAAACCTTAGTTTGACTCATGACTCTAATAATTACTTGCTATAGGATTCTGGGCCAGTCATTTAACTTCTCCAAGCTTGAGGTTCCTCCTCTGTTGTACAAGAATAATAATACTTGCACCACCAATCTTTCATGGAGGAGGGGAGAAAGAGGGGGAGAGGAGGAGAAGAAGAAGAAGAAGAAGAAGAAGAAGAAGAAGAAGAAGAAGAAGAAGAAGATGATGATGATGATGATGATGATGATGATGATGATGATGATGACAATCATATCAACTATATCAACTAATCAATTGAATTTGACCTTATATGCAATGTTCCACACCCATTGTTGGAAGTTGGTATTTTCTCATCTTTTCTTCAGGGTCATTTCTATCATGATAACTTTTCATGGCTCATCTTAAATAAAGATGGAAATCTTTATAACAGATAGTATTTACTTTTGAACCTTTTAAAATAGAGTAAATACAAAACAAAAAAGTAAACAAAAAACATAAATCAGTATTTTATGATGACTTAGGGACATCATTATGAGATATTAGTTATTACATTATGCTAAAGATGTAGGAGTTAGGAGGTATGGGGCTGAATCACTTCCAGGAAATCTCTTGAAGCTTATTTTCTTCAATAAATCCCAGGTGTCAATTTGCTTTTTGATTGCTCATATTTTTCACATAGAGGTAAAATATCTGGCTTAATTTACACAAAATTAATTAGTGAATCAAAGGTCAAATCTTTCTCCCAAGGGATCTCTTTGTATTCCAAAAAACTCTCCCATTTTCCCTGTTGCCATCCATGTCGTTTGACTTACTGGTACAATTAAAAAACTTAATCTGTGATTTCTAATTCACTAACACATTAGCCCACTAGCACCTTCTTGTCAACATTTGTTCATTCTTTTACTTTACCTGCACTTAATTATTTATGAGATGTCAAGGCAGAGAGTTCCTCTTATTCCAAGAATTTGTGTGAGGAATTTGGGGAAGAAGTTACTCTCATGCCTACAAATTATTTAACTTCTGAATACACAAATGATATTTTTGTAGATATGTACAATTTCTCTATGTCCTCCTCCTATGTATGACTTTGAACAAAAAACCAGAAAATAAATATTTTAAGAGGGCATCTTTAACAGTTGGTATTTAGAAAGTGCTTTAAGATTTATAAAGTGCTATACATATATATGTTCTTATATGAGCCACAGCCTACCTTTGAGGTAGGTGCTACTGTTATCTCCATTTAAGAATGAGAAAATTGAATCTCAGAGTTTAATGATCTGTCCATGGTCATATCACTAACACAAGAAAATTAAATGTTCTGTTTCATGCCTGTGTAGTGGATGAATTTTCTCATAATATGTCTTCGGAAACAATATTTCATATCTGAATATAATACCCTGGTTCTAAGGTTAAGTCAATGAGGTAACTGACTAGTAAGAAAATCATAAAGTAACAACAACAATAATAATAATTTCATATATTTACATATGAGAGCCACTGCAGAGTAGTGGTAGAAAGCCAGTGTTGGAACCAAGAAGATCTGGGTTCAAGTCCTGCCTCTGAAACATCCTGGCTGTATGATCCCAGGGTAGTCACTTAACTTCTATCTCCCTAAGTTCCCTCATACATAAAATTGGACTTACCTCACAAGGTTCTTGTGAGGATAAAATGAAATAATATTTATAGGTGCTTTACAAACCTCAAAGTGCTACATATGTACTAGCTATTATTATAATTATTATTATTAAATTCCTCTCTGATACCTATTAGCTATCTGATCCTGGGCAAGTTTCCTTCCTGTAAAATGAGCACAAAAATGTTTGTAATGCCTACCTCACAGGATCGAAGCTTAATAAATCAATTAATAAGTAATTATTAAGCATCTGCTATGTGCCAAATTCAAATGAGATAAGCTAAATAAAGCACTTTACAAAACTGAAAGCACTAAATGACTATTTAAAAGTCAATAATTATTAAGATTCTTCAAGGAAAATTCTATAAATTTCTAGAAATTGAATAACTGTTATTCTTATGTAAACTAATGATTCTAAGATGATTTTCTTTTCACTGAAGACACAAAATGATGATAAAAATTAGAAACAATTTCTCTGTCCATTCACACACTAGCACATACTATTTAGGTAACACACAACTTCATGGTATCCTTGTCATCTGTAGGACAAATAATTTTGCAGGCACCAAAAATTTTATTACATGAGAACCTACAATAATAGGATAAATGAAAACATTCAACCCATGTTGACCAGACTTAAACCTTGAGTGAATGTGAATCACCAACACCAACACCAGGGGTAAAATTTAGCAAACACTGAGAAAATATGTCAGCCTAGTCAGCATTACAAAATGGTTCAGGGGGTGGATTCAAAAATGGATGTCTGGGGGAAAAAAAAAACACATCTGGTCCACAGCTTTGTGACTAATTTTCACCAACATCAGGTGGCCTTCTAATGTCGTGTCTCACTTTGAAATACCAAGGACAATACATGCCAAAGATTCAACTGCATTTGTTCATGAAAATCTTTCAACATTTTCATCAGCCCTGGGTCCAGATTCAGGGCATATGCTGATGTCTTCTATAAAGAAATAAGGGTTGGAGTCCAGATGGTCATATGGCTTCCACATTGGGGCCACCTCTAATCTTTTGCTTATGAATGCAGGAATACATAGCCTATTCTGGAGAACTACAGCTTAGTTTTTGAGGCAATTGGTGGGGCTCAGTGAATAGAGCACTAGGCCTGGAGTCAGGAAGACCTGAGCTCAAATCTGGCCTTAGACACTTACTAGCTGTGTGACCCTAAGGAAGGCTTTTAACCTCAGTTTGCCTCAGTTTTCTCAACTGTAAAATGGTGATATCACCTACCACACAGGGTTGTTTTGAGGACCAAATGAAATATTTGTAAACATGCTTCGCACAATGCTTGGCACATAATAGATGCTGTATCAATAATGAAGGTGGCTGAAGTAGGTGTTGTGGAGCACTTAGAGTTTGGTCAGACCTCAAAGATGCCAAGGTCATCCACTGCATCCTGAGCCATCCCTTATCTTGACTTCTCTCTTGCCACTAGACTTCAATGACTCTGGAAGAGAGAGTGAGGCTAACAACTTAGTGCAACTCTGCCTCACAAATCCAATTCACACACAAGTTAAGACATCACCCCATGATGTCACTGATCTTCAAAAACAAAGGACAAACAACAACTGGGTGATAGCGAATTAATGCATTCAGCAAATCTTAATTAATTACCTTTCATGTCATGCAAGACAATTTCTTAGTGCCTTAGGAAACTTTTTTTTTTCTTTGTTCTGTGCGGTATGCTAAGCTATATGGTGGTAAAAATGCAAAAAAGAGGAGCATCATCCCAACTCCTAAGAACTTTAAAATCCATAAGATAGGTACACAAAGAAACATCCCCATATACTGAAGATATGCTAACCAAAGGGCTGGGATTACAAAATAACCCAAGTTGGGCTAATTTGGGTCCGGTTTGACTGGAGTAAATCCTAAGGCTTTCTTAGCACTTAGATCTGCCAGGTTGACCTGACAGATGCTGTTAATGGCTACGTGTCCACTCAGCAGTGATAGAGAGAGAGAGAGAGACAGAGAGAAAGAGAGACAGAGAGAGAGAGAGAGAGAGAGAGAGAAGAGAGAGAGAGAGAGAGAGCTTGGGATCAACAATAATAACTATAATAATAATAGCAAGCATTTATATAGCACTTGAGGTTTGCAAAGTATTTTACTTTATATTATTTCATATAGACATTACAAAAGCCCTATAAGGTAGGTCCTATTATTATCCTCATTTTACAGATGAAGAAACTAAGACTGAGAGAGATCAAGTGACTTGCCTAGCTAGGCTCACAGAGTTAGTTAATGTTTGAGGCTGGATTTGAACTCTGGACTTCCTGCCTGCAAGCTCAGTGCTCTATCCATTTGTGCCAACTAGCTGTAGGTATTATATAACTCTGGTGGGATGAAATAGGCAATAATATTGAAGGAACTGAGATGAGGTCAAGGTGAGTTCTGGGTCAAGGGCTGAGATGGAGATAAGACCCAAGACACCATATTGGATCAGACAAACCAAATAGGATGGAAGGCAAGGTTATCATAAATTAATGTTCCATGGTAGGAGAAACAGGCAGATGTGTGATCAAAAAGCAAGGTGAGAAATGGATAAGCCAAGGTTAGAAGCAATTCAATTTAACAAGCAGTTATTAACACAAACCCAAAGCCTGTGATTTTTAAGCAGTAAACAGAAAATAGGACCTTATGCCAATGTGTCATTTCTGCTTTTTCATAGGGAGTTAAAATACTGGATAGTATCCATATTCTAAGTAGCTGAGTTTTTTATTTATTATTATTTTGGAAGACATCTTGATTCAGTGAGTATAAATATGTGTGTAGTGTATGTGGAGAGAGGCAGAGGGGGAAGAAAGGACAGATAGGCAGACAAAGACATAGAGAAGCAAAGGAGATGGCAAGGAGAGAAATCTAGAAGTTTTTCAATCAAATCAGGGTGAACAGCTGTTGGGGAGGAAAAGATTTAAGCTATGCTCAATCACAATGGCATCCACTTCCAATATTAAAATGTTCTGTTGATTGGAGATTGGCTTAAATACTGCATCACTTTTTCTTAGTCCTGTTTTCCCTATAATAGCCTCCTTAGTCTGTTATAATTACCTTTTGTGGCTTCACCAGCAGTTAGCCAAATTACAGCATGTCTATTTTTAAAAAATGCTTCAGTTACAGAAAAGGAGATTGAAATCTCTCTCTCTCTCTCTCTCTCTCTCTCTCTCTCTCTCTCTCTCTCTCTCTCTCTCTCTCTCTCTCTCTCTCTCTCTCCCTCCCACCTTCTCCCTCTCTCCCTCCCTCTCCCCTCACCCCTCCCTTCTTTTCTTCCCCCACATGCTCCCTTTCTCTCTGTCTCTGTCTATAACTCTCTCCCCATCCATGTTAGACTCTCTTCTTTTTGGATGGGGCTGGGGAGAAAGATCATATACTTAACCCCAAAATGTCAAATTCCCAATGCTAGCTGTCCTAGAAATTCAGCATTTGAAATGATCATTTATTCATAATCCTTCCACCCTGCCAAACCCACCCAAGGTCTCTTTCTACATAATTAGCCTTATGTTGTTCTCACTAGATTTCCCCCAAAGCAGCTGACAGTTTTGTACCTGTCTGCTGAAGCACTGATCTCAGTAATAAGATACAAGTAACCATGTTATATATTTCTAGGGAATTTATCTTGCCATAGCTCTTGCATACAAGGAACTCCCAAAATCTCATAAATTATCTGGTAGAAAGACTAAAAAAGTTGGCTAAGGCTAATTCACATTTTCTTCCCCATGGAGTTACTGCACTAAACCACTCACATTACAGGCACAGTTCAAAAAATCCAATTCTACAAATATTTATTGGATGGCTATTAATATCACTTGACAGCAAAAAGAATAAATATCTTATTGTCAGATTTTGACATTTAGAAACTCAGTTTTAACAGTTCACCCAAATCAATTAGTCTTTAATATAGTGATTCTTACTAACCAGAGTCAAGACTCAATGACTTGAACCTAGAATATTGATACAATTGTGCATGTATTTTCTAGGGCTGGTCTACTCTCCAGGGTATTACCTTCCCTATGTCAAGATATCTGGGAAACAAAATTATTAATCAGAAGGCTGCTTTACATGCATGGAACCAGAGCAAAGAGAGCTGGCTGGTCTTGTGAGAGCACAAGTCATTCAGGCTATGGTAGAGGCTGATGAATTATTCTTGCTCTTTTGTAGTAATGTATACCTCTCCAGTGACTGGAATACTCATGTCCAATAAATGCAGTGTCTCTCCTCCTATTACATTATTATGGACCAACTTTACTTTTTCTAGACTCCATGTCCTGGCAACTGTTACTAACAGCATCTCCCTTCTTCATCTCAGCATACTCCAATTAAAGTATATTTCCCAAGTTTAATGATTATTTCTCATTACTTACACTTCAGATTACTTCACTGAAGTTTTGCTCCCAGCTGTCATAACAGCATGGAAGTGACCCAACAATCTTGAAATCTAAATCAAGAAGGTACAAGTTTGAGATGAAGATGAAAAGGCCCAATTGTGTTCTGGGAATGTCATCTGGAGGACAGCCTACCTGAGCTGAGAGAAACTCAGAACCCAAAGAATGTTCACTAAGGAACAATTTTTGAGGGGCCCATATCAATGCATAAAACTATCCACTAAGGCATAAAGAGGTCATGATTTGCCTCTGTTGAAAGAGTGGTGAAATAATAATTTTTTAAAAATAAATAATAAATAATTAAATCCTAGATCTTTGAAGAGAGCACTGAATTTAGAACCAGAGGTCCTGGGTTCAAATTCCAGCACTGGCCACTTATTGCCTATGTGGCCTTGAACAAGCCATTTCATTACTATAAGACTCATTTTCCTCACCTGTAAAAGAGGGGTCTTATACTAGATGATCTCTAGTGCCACATCTAGGTCTAAATCCTGTAATAAATATTGAAGAATATTGACAAGAGGCTGTTGGTAAAACAGAGAGAAAACCAGCCTTAGGAAGAATCGTGTTCAAACTCTGCCTCTTATACAGACTGAGATCATGATTAAACAAGTCATCTAACCTCTCTCTAAACTGTAAGCTACACAGTAGGTACCTACTTGGCATTGGTGAATGGAATGCCATCCTTGGGAGTTCCACAAACCAATGAAATCACAGATTTAAAAATGTTTTTAAAGTATTTGAAGTATATTTTAGGTTAACTGCTTCCTGGTACCATCTAGGGAGGCACTTTTATCTCAGTAGTAAACTATCTCCAAAGCTGGGAAAGATTTCCTGTGGATTGCTAATGCCATCTATTGTATCTGAATCTGTGTAGTCTTTAACCCCAGAGGCCACAACTTCTGAATCTTTTCTCTAGGCTTTCTAGGTACATCATACTCTTGAGTCCTCAGTCCACTGCCCTATAGCAGGCATAAATCACATTTTGCAAGTCTGTGGCCCAGTGGATAGAGTGCCAGGCCTGCAGTCAGGAAGACTTCTCTTCAAAAGTTCAAATAGGGCTTCACACTTACTAGCTGTGTGACTCTGGGCAAGTCACTTAACCCTGTTTGCCTCAGTTTCCTAATTTGTAAAATGAGCTGGAAAAAGAAATGGTAAACAACTCCAGTATTTCTGCGAAGGAAACCATAAATGGAGGTCGCAGAGAGTCAGACATGACTGATGAATGAACAACAAAATCTGCATGCAAAAGGGGCCCCGGAAATAATTGTGTGATTTCCAAGGTAGCACAGCTAGTTAGTGGTTTATCAGATGTCTCCAGTTTACTAACTACCAAGATAGTTCCTGTCACAGAATCACAATGTTGCTTACTCAAGTACTTTTCATATACATGATTAAATCCTAGGGTTTTGAGGCAATCTGGTCCCCTAACCTTCATCTATACAGGAGCCTACCCCATTCATTTTAAATAATACTGGCAAGGAAGTGTGGTAGAATCCACTAGATATGCAATCAGAGTGTATGAGATAGGTGAAGAACTCACAGTCTGGGTATGTACTAATAGGTAATTGGTAGCTCGATTAGCTGAAGCCTGGAGGCCTCAGTCATGTGATGTTAGATAAGGACTGGGCTGCATACCATTGTCCTAAAAAGGATTTGGAATATATATGGCCGGAGGAACTATACCATTACCTCATTCACCGCATTCCATTGTCCGAATAAGGAAAGAAAAGTTTATTTAGCCAATCACAATGTATAGAAGGTGGAATTTTCGGGGTTCTTTGTCTAAAATGTATAAAAACTGCACTCGCGCTCAGGGGAGCGGCCCTCCTGCTATGAGCATTTCTGTTGTCCTTTCGGCTCACAGTGAGACTGCCCGCTTCTCATGAGATTCTAATAAATTTTCTGCACCTACTTGGAGCGACTCCTGACTAGTCAATTTGGGTAGGGGTCTTCGCCCTCATCCCACACAAGAGCACCTGGGTTCAAATCCAGACTCGATATTTAGTACCTATATGACTTCAGGCAACTTGGCCTCTCTGGGTTTTTGTCTCTCCTTGTGTCAAATGGACTAGATCATCTCTACAATCCCTCTTGATACTATGATCCTGCTCTTAAAGGTCTTTATGACATCTTTCTATGAGCCATTTTGTAATTTGAAAATTCTCATTCTCAGAAACTTCATTCAACAGGCATGGAACAATTACTAAATATCTGCTATATGAAACATAATTGTAAGAAGCATTGCTAGAGATACAAAGACATGTAAGACAGTCTCTTCTATCAAAGAATCTAGTTAAAGTGTATAAGATATATGGGCTGATAAATATAACACCAAATATAAGTGGATAAGAGAAATATAAAGTGGTATAAGGTCAAATGAAGGATAAATAACTTTTAGATGGAAAGAACAAATATCTTTTGTGGAAGAGATAGCATTTGAGCTGATCCTTGAAGAATGTGTTAGATGTCAAGAGATAGACATAGGGTGTGTATGTGGCAGGGGGGTGGGGGGGTGAATTTACAGGCACTGAGAACTGCAGGAGCAAAGGGGGAGAGGTGAGAAAACATGTGTGTTCAATATAGGAGAGGAAGAGGCACCAGACATGTGATTTCATTAGTATAAGGAACTCCCTGCACCAGGGCAAGATAGGACCTTCTCTGTAATATTTATAGTCTTAGAGAGTTACCTAGGTCACCAAAAGGTTGAATGACTTGCCACACATTTTATAGCTAGAATCAGCCTTGCTCTCTCCTCCAGAGTCAACAACGTTCAGTGGCAAGACAAAGGTCAAGACAACTGGCGTTGGCCCAGGCTACAGGGGGTGACCCTGGCCTCAGGTCTCAGTTTGTCTGAGGCCACACCCATTCAATGATATGAACTAGGTAAGAGCCAAGATCAAAAATGGCCCATTTTACCATTCCAAAGATTATCAATCTGGAAAGGGAAGACCCTCAGAGTTTCTGATCAGAACAGAAAACAATTGCTACTCATACTCATTCTAACTTAAACAATGAGCCACAAAAGGTTTGGGGTGGGCCTATTATTGGCCATTCAATGAAAGCCAGAACGATTTGTTTTAAAGGCTAGTCAAGTAGCTCCATTTTAACACAATGGACTTTTTAAAAGCCTGTTTTTCAGAACTATACTTCAATAAATCAAAGATTAAACCTTCAGGACAAAAGAAAATTGTCCCAGCTTCTTGAAAAAAAATTAAGGAGAAGGAGAAGAATTGAAATAAAACAGCATTTCCCAATTTCTCTTCAAATTGGAAGGTTGGGTCCCCAGATGGCAGCTGCTACTACTCTCCGATAACATGCTATATAGATAGTTGATACAAAATCTTCTCCTAAGAACCTGGTTCACTCCTTCCCACAAATACACACAGCACCCCTGTGTGGAATAGGCTTAAACTTAGGCCATAATAGTAGTGAAGTGCACATGTAAGAAATAAATGTGACAAGGTTTAACTCACATCACCTCCTCTGGAAATTCTTCTCTCTGTGTAGAGACCTCATGCAGAATCTTTGCTACTGTTGTTGTTGTTTATCAATGCCAGAAGCAGGACTTGAACCTAGGTCTTCCTAGCTTTGAGGCCACTTTTCTATCCATTATGTCATGCATAACTATACATCATATATAACATAGGTTCAGCATATGTCATGTAATTTAATTTGGCTAACTAGTCAAGCAGATGAAGATGAATCATGTCTTAAGTAAATATTTTTTCATTATTTGCTTTAAATCATACCAAGTTTCCATTTCATAAACTGGACCTATTAAGCTAGATGACTTAAATTCATCAGTCATAACTAGGCTCATCTTGGAACATACCTAGCCACTCCTACTCTAAATTTTTATGGTAAGAATGACAATAATGCCAACCAAAATGATGTCAGATATCCTAAATTGCTAACCTGTTCTAATGGCTAAATCTAAATTCTTGTTTTTATCATCATAAGTTAACCCTGCAGGGATAGAAAGAGACAGACAGACAGACAGACAGACAGACAGAGAGAGAGAGAGAGAGAGAGAGAGAGAGAGAGAGAGAGAGAGAGAGAGAGAGAGAGAGAGAGAGAGAGAGAGAGAGAGAGAAATAGAGATTTAGGCATTGAATGGAATGTGGTGAAAACCCCTCATAAAATCTAAACTCAAAATACAGGCCTTTTGCCCAACTATGTGAACAAATGGTTGTATTGTGTCTGCAGGGGATCCTGGCACTGAGAGGTTTTTCAGTGAGGGTCGCCCTTTCTCGCGAGATCGTAATAAAAATTCCTTTCTGCCTTCTACCTGGAGAAGTCTCTGAATTTATTGGAAATAAGGATAGCTGTCCCACACAGGGTTACACAATCATAAAAAAAAAAATCCCGATGAAGTATTCTGGAGACCTTAGCCCCAGACAGCAAAACCAAGAATAATGGGGGGAAGTGGCAAAAAGGATAATTCACAATTAAAGTAAAAAAAAAACTTCCTAAGGATTATAAGTACCTCAAAGTGGAATAGGCTGATTCAGGAGGTAATAAGCTTCTCATCTTTGGAAGTCTTCATGCAAAGAATAGATTAACACTTGCCAGGTTCATCATTAAAGAGAAGATTCTTTTTTATCTTGAAACTAGAAGAATTAGGTTGAACTAGATGGATGTTAATGCCCCTTCCAATCTGGAAATTCTGTGATTTGATTGCTAGTCCTCTCTTAACTTGATAAATATCCCTGGACAACTTATTTTACCCCTTTCATGAATTAATTTTCCCATCTGTGCAAAGAAAATGCTACCACCTACTCCAAATATGTCTTTGGTTGAAATGGGGGGCATAGAAAAAGGGGAAAGAACAGATCCTCTATGCACAGAAGGCAGGGTTATGCTAAATACAAACACAGGCTGATAGATGACAGAGGACAGAAGTTAGTTAAACAAATCATGGGAGAATATAGGTTTAACAAAGAAGACTTTGTTTTTTCACCAGAAAATGAAGTGTCTCCATCCCCTTGAGCATCTTCCATTGAGTCCTGATTATTCTTGTTGGAGGCAGATAAGACTTCTCCTAATCTAGAGCAAGTGAGGTGTGAAGTTAATTTTTACATTCAAACTCTTACCAGATTAAAAATTGTATGGCTAAGTACACGTCTTGTAATAGATTTTTGGTTCTCTATTGTTCTACATTCAGGAGATTAGACTATCTAAGGGCATTTTGATGCTCTGTTAGAGAAAAAATAAATTTCCCAAGTGCATAAGGGACTTGCAAGAAGCTTGATTTGTACCAGAGAGAAGGATACAACCAGAAATGACTGCTGCCTAAGGATAGTTCATTTCTGCCCTGGCCTTCCTTTTGCCCTTCACCCATGACATTTTGTCTCCCATCTCTGCTTCTGCCCCTTACTCATTATCTCTGCCTCTTGGGATCCATACCTTACCCTCCTCCAAAGCCCGGCTCACAGACAATATCTTGCATGAGACCTTTCCAGATTCCCACAATTACTAACACCTCCTATTCAAAATAACCTTGTATTTACTTTGCATGTCTGGTGTTACTACTTACACATCTGCATACTGTTTGCCCACCATAGAGCAAGTTCTTTAAGATCCTAATAAAGAACACCAGTAGTACACTTACTCTGAGACTGCCTATGGGCACCATTTTATAAATATGAGGGCTCAAGATTCTATACCTAAAATCTACTTTATATAGTATAAAAGTACATTATATAATAACTAAAATCTACCTTATGCATATAATATGATAAGTGGTACAGCAGAGGGAGAGCTAGGCCTGGAGTCAAAAAGACCTGAGTTTAAATCTGGCCTCCAACACTAACTGTGTAACCCTGGGCAAGTCACTTAACTTTTGTCTGCCTCTGTTTTCTCATCTAATAATAATAGCATCTATTTCCCAAGGTTGTTGTGAGACTAAAACATGAAAATACTTCTTAAGGTGCTTTGCAAACCTCAAAGTGCTATGTAAATGTTAGTTATTCATATGATCATAATTATTATTATTTTATGTGTAAAGATGTATAATATATAATAAATAATAATTATTACTATTATATGGCTTTTAGAACTGAATGTTTTGATACAGGAAAGTGAGTAACAAACTCAAATGGGACCTCAAAGCAGAGAAGATCAGATCTGGAGAATATGATTACCAGAGTAGATCTTTCTATATCTTTATTTACTTTTACTTTTATTACATGTATATAGCCTTAGAAAAGGGCAGCTAGGTGGCTCAATTGCTAGAATACTGAGCCTGAAGTCAAGAAGACTTATCTTCCTGAATTCAAATCAGGCCTCAGATGCTAAATGGCTGTGTGACCCTGGGCAAGTCCCATAACTCTATTTGCCTTAGTACTTCATCTATAAAAAGAGCTGAAAAAGGAAATGGCAGACCACTCCAGTGTCTTTGCCAAGAAAACCCCAAATGGGGTACACAACTGAAAAATGACCGAACAATTGAACACAAAAAGGATGAATGATAATGATAGCAGAATCCTTAACAACACTTAACTGAGCTATTCCCCAATCTTCCAGGTATGTCTATGTTAAAGGCTGTAGGATCCTTGTAGTTAGAGGTCATTAGATATGGATAGAGACTACACCTGTGATTCTACTGTCACAGAGAACTCCCAGATAAGGAAAATCCCTCTACCAACGCAGATTAGCACTTTTCTCTATAGTTTATAGTCTCGCAGAGTTGCCTGCAGCACTGGAAGGTCATCGTTGATCACACAAGCCAATGTACATCAGAAACAGGATTTGGACCCAGATATTTCATTCTATCCCCACCATACTGTGCTGCCTCTCAAGGGACCTTAACAAAATCTCTTTATAAGGCTAGTATGGGATCTTCAAACTTCTGCATTGTTTTTTACATAGTCCAAAATGAATATAAAAACCTAAGATAGCCTATGATCCTAGGAGAAAAGTTATTTTAAACTGTAATCTGGAAAAAGATGATCCTGAGGAAAAAGAGCCCTGAGTGTTAGATTCTATCCTCCTAATTACTCACTATGTAACCTACAGCAAATCACATCACAGCTCTGTGGCAAAACTGCCCTTGGGTTGTGTAGAATAAGAAATGACGGCCAGCTACTTTCACATTCTATGAAAGATTGAGCTGTGTGCTATGAAATTTAAGCAGGCACTAAGAGATATGTAGTTAAGTTTTGAATTTACCACGCTAGAGCAAACAAGTGACCACATTTCTCAGGGGTAGGAAGATTACTTTTAATATAAAGTGACTGGAAAAGTTTTAAGAAATGTTAGCAACTTTTGCCTTTCTTAAGGCATTCAAGACATTTCCCTTCAACAGAGACCCTGGGAATTTCATCTTCATTCAAACAATGCAACAGTTAACTTTAGAAAATCAGTGTGTGATTCTATACTTCCCTTAGTTAACTTTTAACTGTTTCAAGTAAGTACTAGGAGCTATATTTCTGTTTCTTTGTTACATACTTATTTAAATGGAAAGGTGTCTAGGAAACAATTTAGCTTACAAAACAAACAGGCTCCTCAGATCCTAGATCTAGAACTAACAGTAGGCTTCTAGGATCCTAAGTCTAGAGCTGGAAATGATCTCAAATGTCATCTAATTCAATCCTTCCAAAGTGTGTGTGTGTGTGTGTGTGTGTGTGTGTGTGTGTGTGTGTGTGTGTGAGGAAACTATTGACCTACAGTTGTTATGCTGGTTGGTGGTGCTATTGTTTTGACTTATTTGAAATAAAGCATCTGTGTGTGTGTGTGTGTGTGTGTGTGTGTGTGTGTGAGAGAGAGAGAGAGAGAGAGAGAGAGAGAGAGAGAGAGAGAGAGAGAGAGAGAGAGAGAGAGAGAGATTGGGGGAGCCAGCAGTTTTAAAGTTTTCTAGATCTATCCAACTCCTTGAAGTGTGTTCTTATAAAATTCTAGTATCTGAAGAATTCTACAAGATGTCAGGACACTTCCTAAGGTTACCCTTATTTCTTATCAGTTAGTTAGGAGTTGACTTTTGCAAATACAGAGTTGCTGAATGATGAAAACATTAGTGGAGACATCTGAGATTAAACCCAAAACTGAACTGGTAGGTCACCATCACCACCACCATCATGAACATCTCTAGAGTTTGGGGTTCAAAACTAAAATTGCAGCCTTGCTGTCAGACTAAAAATGACTTTTATAATTTGAAATCTTCATGAAAAGGTGCCACATCACATCTATCAGATTGGCCAACATGACAAAATAAGAAAATGATAAATGTTGAAGATGTGGGAGAACTGGAACACTAACGCATTGTTGGTGGAGTGGTGAAATGATCCAACCATTTTGGAGAGCAATTTGGAACTATGCCCAAAGGGCTATAAAAATGTGCATGCCCTTTGACTCAGCAATATCACTTCTAGGGCCATATCCCAAAGAGACCATATAAACGGGAAAAGGACCTACATGTACAGCTCTTTTTGTGGTGGCAAAGAATTGGAAATTGAGAAGATACCCGTCAATTGAGGAATGGCTGAACAAGTTGTGGTATATGAATGTAATGGAATATTATTGTTCTATAAGAAATGATGAGAAGGCAGACTTCAGAAAAAAAGACTTGTATGGTCTGATCCTGAATTAAGTGAGCAAAACCAAGAGAACATTGTACACAGTAATAGCTACATTGTACGATGACTAATATTGGTAGACTTAGCCTTTCTCAGCAATCTAAGACATCTCCAAAGGCCTCATGATGGAAAAGGCTATCCACATCTAAAGAAAGAACTATGGAGTTTGAATGCAGATCAAAGGATAATAGCAAATATTATCTGCATTCAGATCGAAGGATAATATTTGCTATTTTTTTCTTCTGTTGTATTTTATTTCCTCTTTCTGGTGGTTCCTCCTGTTGGTTTTAATTCTTACAACATCACTAATGTGAAAATATGTTTAATAGGAATGTATATGTATAGCCTATATCAGATTGCACACCATCTTGGGGAGTGAGGTGGGGAGGGAAGGGAAGAAAAATTTAAAACACAAGCTTATGGAAGTGATCGTTGATATTTCAAAATAAATTAATTTTTTAAAACTATTTAAAAAAAAGAAAATTTAATGTAACTGTCTGACCATTGTACTATGCTCCAATAAGGTAGTGCACTTTTGGGATATGAAAGCCTTAAATCTGAGGATAAATAGATCTCTTCTATTTCATGAAATTGACCAATGTATTAGAGAGATATTCACTGTATTACAACTCCTCTCCCCCAAACCTATGCCTCAAATAAACTTTCCTAACTACTAGTAGCAGAAACCCTTGAGAAGCCAATGCACTACACCATGGGACCCATTTCAAGCCCTTTCAAGTCAGCCTTAGGCAAAACTGTGAGAAGAAATGGGTTTTCTACATTCCCTTGCCTCTCCTTCTCTGTGTCACTCTGCCAAACTGTTCCTCTTTTCTCCCTAAATATCCAGTAACCCTATGCTACCCCTGTGGTTACCCACAAGCCCATACTATAATTCCCCATCAGGTGTCTATTGTCCACCATGTTTTTCTAATTTTTTTCCCTCATTTTAACCCTCCTCTCCTTTCTCAAAATATGAAATACCTAGTTTTCTCACCTTTGATAAATAAATTCCTGCTAAGGTATTCATGGTCAAAGATACTTAACCCAGGAATATTTGTACTTTGGAAGAGTATTAGCAAAGGTTTTAATCCTAATATTCTAACACTGACAGCAAAACAGAGACGCAGTACTGAGTAGTGCATATAGAGAGAGCTCGTTCAAGAGTTAAGACAACCTGGGATCAAGTCCTGCCTGGCATATGTGACACTGTGGAAGTCATTTAACTTCTCAGGGGCTAAGGCAACTCTCAAAGACTGTGTGTTACAGACCAGTGATCTTTCTGCATTGGCAGAGGGAATTCAGGAGTTTTCTAGTGGAGAGCTCCCTACCCTGATGAATTTGCCAGTGAATTTACAAATCATAAGAAAGACGATTTTTGACATTGTTGATATTGTTGCTGCTGCTGTGATGATGATGATGATGATGATGATGATGATGATGATGATGATGATGATGATGATGGTATTAATACTGTGCATTCCTCACAAAGTGCTTTCCTCACAACAAACCAATGCACTTGAAGAGATAAGTACCTGAATCTCCCCGTATCCTCAACCAGTCTACAAAGAGCTTTGATCTTTTTCCAAGCTAGGCAGCATGTAAATATAAAGGATTAGGATGCTTCTCACAGTCATGCAAATAAAATGTAAAATAACTGAACATTAAAATTTCAACTTATCCAAACCACAATTCTTTATTTAGGGCTAGCAGCCTGCTAAATTAAAAAAGAAAAATTAAAATGTTATGAGCAATTAACATCTCTCATACTTATGCAGTGTTTCTCTTCAAATGTCTATGAAATATTAAGGTGGTGAATAATTGCTGGCAGTCCTCCAGGGCTATGCAAAGCACAGTATTCTCAACTGGCAGCTAGCATGTCTCTGCATCAGCAGGGTCTGGCAAACTTAGCAAAGCACATCAGGGATAATAGAGTTCCCCTCCTTTATATCCCTCTGCATCTGTAAGTGTTTAGGTTTTTCTTTTGCACTTTTTTTCCCTTTTTTGCTCCTTAATTTAAAAAAAATTCAATTATTAATAACCAACCGAAATAAGAAAGAGTTAGCAAAGATCAATTAAACTATTCAGTTTCATGAGTTTAAAACCTATTTTAATAACACCAAGCTTCTCCTTCAAACACAGGCCCATCTTTTGAATATTAACATCTTTGAGCCAGGTAGGTGGTACAATAGATAGAGTGTTGGACTTGAAGTCAGGATGACCAAGAAGTTCAAATTCAATTACTAGCTGTTTGACTCTAAGCATGTCACTTAACCATCTGTAAAATGGGAGTAATAAAAGCATCTGCTATCTGGGGTTGTTGTGAAGATCAAATGAGGTATAAATACATATAAAGCATCCTTCAATCTTTAAAGCTCTTTATAAATGTGAGCCATTGTTCCGATGATATTGCGACTGTAAGTAATAGAAAACAACTATCTCTGGAGGAGTCAAGTCAAGGATCTCCCAATGGATCATGAAGAAGAAAATGGTGGGCATGATCAAGCTGCAACCAACTGTAAATATGGGATTGTCCAGGAAAAGTGGTGCACAAGTCAAAGATGTCAGAAGAAAAAAAAATATGACTGGAAATAAGACCAGGCAATAAGGATGAAGGATAGAACATATGACAGCTCATAGGATCCATTGGCTTCTGCACAATGTAGAGAGATCTAGAGGAAGGAACCCAGCATGTTCAGTAGACCCTCTGAGGCAGCTGCATGGAAGGACATAGACAAAAGTCACATAGGCAGGGCAGATTTGTGTGGGCTCTTAGCTGTGCTGCTGGAGGAAGGGCCCACATCAATGAAATCACAAATCCACCAAAGTATGAAATTAAGAAAGATATAGTATGTTTCATTTGATCAGAGAATCATAGATTTAAAGTTGCAAGGGTGCCTAGAGTGCTGTATAAGAGACAATAATGAAGGAGATTTTTTTAAATTAATAATAATAATAATAGGAATAGGAATTTATTAAGCACCTACTATGTGCCTGGCACTGTGCTAAGCACTTTATAATTATTATTTCATTTGATCCTCACAACAACCATAGAAAGTAGGTATTATTCCTATCTCACAGTTGAGGAAACTGAGGCAGACTGAGATGAAATGACTTAGCCAGGTCACGCAGGCAGTAAGTGTCTGAAGCTGGATTTGAATTCAGGTCTTCATGACTCCAGGCTATTGGGTGTGCTACTTAGTTGTAGTATGATCTTTTGCTACTTTACTTCTGTAAAAAGGGTGACGGTACATGACAGAAGGGAATTTCAGGAGAGTAGTAATGTAGCAGTAATGGCATGACACACGTAGTCCTACAAGAAGCTTCTAGGGATGCATTTAACAGGGGGAGGAAGGGACGCTTCCAGAGAAAGTTGGCCATATTCCCTTGACTACTCGTCTTCTCTGATGGAAATAAGCTGGGCTTGATGTCATAACACCTGAGCTCTAATCTCAGCTGTGCTATTCCTGGCTGTATGACCATGAGCAAGTTACTTACCCACTCTAGATATCAGCTTTCTAACTTGCAAAATGAAGAATGTGGAGAAGATGCCAGCTAAGGTCTCTTTCAGTTCAAGATCCATAATCTCATGATTCAATGATGGCAATTTCAATAGATTTAGAACCTCCAATGAAACCCTACTGACCATGCCTCCAAGTGCACATGAGACTGAACCTCATGTTTGTCTTGTATGGCTTTAAACTTCCCAATGGAAAGCACCCTTTGGTGCAAAGGACTCTGAGAGACCAAACATAAGGCAATTATTGACATATAGATCATGAAGTTGTTGAAATTCACTACCCTTTTTCATTAGGCCTTTCATCCCTAATTACCCAACCAATTCTCTAACTTAAGACTATTTAAAGGACTAAAAGTTCGTGGACATGATTCACCTCTGGTGACATAGGCCCTGCTACAGGTTGTATTAACTCAAAGATTTAGTCCAGGATCTGTAAAGCTGAAATAAATTTTGGCCTGATACCCTGGAGACTTCACCTAACATCCTGACAAAACCGTACACAATCCACCTTGTATAGATAGAGCAGTCCTACACTAGGCCCTATTGTGGGATGCCTGATCCCTGTTCCTTCCTCTTACTCTGCCCAGGGATATGCTGGTAAGGACATCCTTTTAGGTTTAGTCTTCAACATTAATACTTTCTCCATCACTTTCTTAAGTCTAGGCAATCAAAAAAATAACAACTCAAGATTTAATTTGTAGCATATGCAAATTTCTGAGGTGTAAATTATCACACAGAAAATTTAACAATGCTTTAGGGAGCCAGCACTCCTCTGAATCTGCCTCTCCTAATTTGTCTGCAAAGCAAACAAGGAAGCTTAGCTACACCAACGTCTTTTCTAATAGGCAGCTACCTAGTGTAGTGAATAGAGAGCATGGCCTGCAGTCAGGAAGATCTAAGTTCAAATGAGGCCTCAGATACTTACTTACTAGCAGGGTGAACCAGTGCAAATCACATAATCTCTGTCTACCTTAGTATGCTCAACTGTAAAATGGGACTAACAATAGAACCTACTTCCTAGATTAGTTGGGAGGAACAAATGAGATAATATTTATAAAGTACTTAACACATTGCCTGGTTCATAGTAGATTGTTAGTAAATGTTTGTTGAATTGAATCAACTAAAATAATTAACATTTATATTATATTTTCAAGTGCTTAAAGAACTTTTCATATATTATTGCATTTGACCCCACAACAACCCTGAATAGAGTGCTATATTATTATCCTCGTTTTACAAATGAAGAAACCAAAGAGAGGTTAGGTAAGTTGCCCAGGGTCAAATAGTAAGTAGCTAAGGGCAGAATTTGAACTCAGATCTTCCTGACTCCAGATCCAGGGCTCTAGCCACTACAGTGCCATCTAGCTTCCTCCTGAATTTAAGCAATGCCAACTATAACAATGGGGTCACTAAAGTGAAGTTGACAAACAAATGATTACTATGTGCCAGGCTCTGTGCTAGGTGCTGGGGATAGATGTATTTCTTCCGCTTTCAGAGACCAAAACCAACTGAAACTTCGGTGGCCTGAGAAAGACTGGCACATGTGTCCTTTTATCCTTTTTAAATAGGGGTACCACTAATGGTTTCTATGTTATCAATAAACCTTACAATTAGATTTTAAATACGTAAGGCTATTTTACTATTTGTTAAGATTCAGAAGTACTTCTTCACCTTAGATCCCATTCTAGGTTTGCCCCAAATTCTAATCTCTCCTAACGCTCATAGAGAATACATTTAAAAGTATATTCAGCAAATATGTATCGAAAATTGGCTTTGTATAAAACAGCTCTTCAAGGTATTATGAGATATGTAAAGATGTATACAGTCTATGCCCTAAAGGAACTAACAACCATCACAAGAGGTAAATGTAAAGTTTATTAAAAATAATAACCTATGCTAAGAGAGTGACTAAACTGTCCATACTCTTTGATACAGAGTTCCTGATGGCAGGCATATAACCCAAGGAGGTCAATGATTGTTTTTAAAAGAACTCATATATACCACTATATGGATAAAAACCTCTTTTTTGTATTGACAAAGAATAGAAAACAAAGCAGATTCCCATGTATTGGAGAATAATTAGACAACCTATGCCACATGAGCATAATGACATATTGCTACATCATAAGAAGCAAATTGTAGGAGGAACACAGAGAAGTCTGAAAACTTATGTGACTTGATGCAAAGTGAAGTACGCAAAACCAGGAAAACAATGACTACAGTGTAGTGGCAAAAAAAAAAATCAAAACTAAATGTTGATAAATTCTAAGTTTAATCTTAAAGAAGGGATGAATGAATAAAAAAGTATTCAGTAAACAATGAATACAAAAGTACAGACAATCCCCACCCTTAAGGAGTTTGCATTCTAATGGAGCAGGCGGTACAAGTAAAGCTCCCACCTTCCTTGCAGCCCTGGGGAACTATGGCTGTGGAACACTAACATAAAGTCAGGCTTGGCTAAGATGTTAGTCACTTTTGCTGAACTTTTTTTCTTCTCCTTTTGCAAAGGGGATGTCTCTCTAGGATGTGGAAAGAGATGGTCATATTAAACAATATGAATGATAGAAAATACAATAATACAAATAAAAATAAATGACTGCAATGTGGTTGTTAGTATTTCAGGATGCATTTCTATCAAAATATAATTTCAGGGAAGTGTGTGAGTGTCAACAGAGGAAGGTTAGTGAGTGAGGTAATGAGAGGGAGGCGTCTGCCTACCTGTTGCTAAGCAGTCCAAGAACCACAGCATCAAGGACATAGTGAAAGAACCAGAGAGGCGTTCTGTCATGTTGGAGACACTTTCTTTGGAGGATCTATGAGAAAACATGGATGAGAATTGTATAGAATAAGAAGCTACAGATTGGTTATGATCTGTACCCAATGGAAACAGTATGCTAGCTGATGAGATCACATATCCATTGAAGTATTGATGTATTTAAAATTCAATTTAACACAATGACGGTTTGATAGTTTCCAACCTGAGCTTCCTCAAAGCCTCAGGCATAAGTTGCCTCATCTATAAAATAACATCTAAGGGATTTTATAGCTCTAAATTTCTGTGATTCTAATCTTACTTATATTGTGTTGATTTTTTCCAAAGCAAAGTGATAGCTATTATCTCTTTTTATCATAACAATTCTATAGGGTTGGTAGCATGGATATTACTCTCATTTTTGTAGACAAGGAAACTGTGACACAGAAAATTTATGGAGTTACTGTGACAAGGCAGAAAGTATATTGACTCTGGAGTCAGAGGATCTAGGTTCAAATTCCACCTCTGATGGTTAGGACATGTGACTTGGACCTGGGCAAGTAATTTAGCCCAACTGTACCTCAGTTTCCTCATCTGTAAAATGACAAAGGTTAGATTAGATTACTTCTGCTAACCCTGCTAACTCTAGCAAGTGACTCATCTAAGATTACATGGGTTATTTGTGGCAGAACTAGCTATAAAGCTGGTGTTATGAACTCAGCATCATTCTCATTCCACCATTAAATAAAGACCTATAAATCTGTCCTACTCCAACAGAGGTCCAAATGTCCTGAGCCTAGTGCTCTGTGATATAGTCAGAAGATAATCCCAGAAGGTTTGTTTGGTTGAGATTGCATATACGAGCAACTGTTTTAGAGGCCTATTTAAATTCAGAGTGACCCCTGGAAATATGTTCAATTTGGCAAGATTTACCTCAGGCTGATTTACTTCAGGTATATATTTCAATGTGACACTACAGGGTCAAAAATTCTATATCCAACAGTGTCCCAAGTTCCCATAGCAGGCATAAGAACTGGCCTGTTGGGATGTAGAGCTAAAAATTCTAAGCTAAATGAGATCGCTGAAGACCCAGGTCAGAAGCTCCAAATCTCTAGTCTCCATCTATAGCAATGATATTTAGACCAAGGTTATATAGTCATAGGTAGTTCTTTCACATGCAAACTGGTTCTTAAAAATCTTTCATTTCTACATCAGAAGATTAAACTTGATTGCAGCCAGGTGGTACGGAAAATAGAGCTGGATTTGGAGTCAGGAAGGCCTAAATTTGAATCCTGTCTGATGCATTTCACTAACTGTGACCCTGGGCAAGCCACTTAACTACCCTATGCAAGCCAATTAACTACTCTGTGCCTCAGTTTCCTCATCTGTAAAATGAGGGAGTTGGACTCGCGGGAGGCCCTCCAACAAGGCCTTTTCCAGTTCTAAATCTAACATTCTATAATCTACAAGGCATTCAGTAGTCAAGTATCTCTTTTCATTGATGGTATTTGCATACATGTAGAGTCACATAACCAACTAGATGTTAACTCCTAATCATGCCCTGAAATAAATGAAGAGGTTTCAGAAAGTATTATCAAGTACGGAGCTTTTGGGGGCAGCTAGGTGGCACAGTGGATAGAGCACCAGCCCTGGATTCAGGAGGACCTGAGTTCAAATCCAGCCTCAGACATATAACACTTACTAGCTGTGTGACCCTAGGCAAGTCACTTAACCCCACTGCCTAGCTAAAAATAAGAAAATAAATAAAAAGTATGGAGTTTTTGCAGAGACCAAGGCACAGTAATCACCACAAACTGGCTCCTTCACAGTCCCTAGACCTTGGAACCACTTGCCAAAATGACACAGAGACTGTGCCTTTCTAGTTGCCTTTCTGAGTGTATACCTGCCTCATATACCAATACCTGTGGGAAAAGGGACATTCCCCTACCCCCAGCATTGAAATTCCAAGTTGGTTCATTCTTTTTTTTTTTTCCTCACCCTTGATCACTTTGCATCCATCAAATTTTCCAGGAACATTCCACTATGCTTCAGCATTTAAGTGCACTGGCTAATTTCAAACCTTAGAAGAGTGGAATTACAGGGAACACTTCCCATAATAAGTAACGCCTGCTCCCCCTTAACCCTGGGGCCAAAATATGCAGCTTTCTCTATCATGCATATAGGAACTAGAAAAGACTCCATAGTTACTCTCTGAATGAGAGCAGGCCCTCTACTCCAAAAAGGCAGCTAATATTAAGCTGGTCTTTGGAGGTTAGGGGGTAAAGAAAAACTGGCAGTGATATTTACCAAGGACCATGGAAACCACTGCAGGGCTACACCCTCCTTGGAGGGTGGGCAAGGCAAGGGTGTTGTTCATATTATTGAATTTGTATCCCTGAGAGCTCCTCTGCAGCACCTAGTAGTAGCTCAATAAATGTTTAATGGACAAATGGGATAATGAATGAAGGAGTGGGTGGATGGATGGATGGATGGATGGATGGATGGCGTGCCCTGGACTTCCTTAAGCCATTCCATTCAGGCAAAATGTTACTGGTCACTTTTCCAGAAACAACCTACTATCACTAGCAGTACACACACACACACACACACACACACACACACACACACACACACACACACACACACATATACATATGTACACACATACATATATATATATATTAATAGGAGTTCTTTAAAGAATTTTATGAGTAAAATAAATAGTAAACAGTAATAGTAAAATTTGTAGGAGAGAGAATAGGAGTTAATTTAACAATTTCAAGCAGTATTGTGAAAGCTGGAAAATTCAACCTTAAATGTCTGTTTGTCTCCATGAAGAACTAAAGGATGAAAACCCATAGTTTATTATCCGAGTGTAATAATGGCCAAAAAGTAAATAGCAGAGGAGTGGCAAAAGGTTAATTGGAATTCAAACTAACCTAAGTTTTAGTAGGACTACATAAGTCTTTCATCAAAAGGTGAAATTCCTCATTAAAAGCTGTAATTAATACATGTTGCCACCAAGAGCTTGGACTGTGCACGTGTGAGAAATCAGTTAAATTTTATTAGTATAAAACCAAACCATCTTAAGGAAAAAAGAACCATCGTTATCCAAGCCATGAGAATAATCTAGCTCATGACAGCCTGAACCAGCTGCATAGCCCTAGTACATTTCCTATCACATACATGTAGCTGGGCAACAGCATAAGTATTGCTAACACGTTTTTTGGTGGTTGTTGCTGTTTTTCTAGCTCAAACTAGTTCAAGAAACTGCAGGAGGCAGTCACCCCAGGAAGTCACTTCACATTTTAAAACTTGGTCTAAGCAGAACTCAGGCGGGCCAGATAAGTGAAATTTCATCATAATGAACACAAAGGGATCGATAAATGATAAAAGTGGGGAAAGATTAAAAGTTCCAGGTTTGATACGCGTGGTTTTTCATTTATAAATATTTTAATGTTTTGTTCTTGCAAGAAAATGAGAGAATTGGCAAGACATGAAATTGATTTAGGTAAAAAAAGAAAAAGAATGGGTAATTATTTCAATATATTTTTAGAAGTAAAGAAATCCCTCTGTCTCTTGGTTGAAAACATAAGTCAGTCATGAAACACATTAATTTAATTTACATTGTATTTTGAAAATACTCACAAAATGTCCCCACATTGACATTTCTATGGAGTTCTCTTTTTCCTGAACTTACATGATCCCTAGAAAATGGATGCTTTGTGTAACAGGGAGAACAAAGAAACCACTACTATCCTAACAATTGCTTCTCTCACCCTAAGTAAAACAGAAGAGATGGTGTCCCCATGTTGAGGAAGATTTAAAAAAGAGAAATATAAGGTTCTAGGTTACCATGTATTTTCACAACACACACACACACACACACACACACACATCAGTATCTCAAATAGCTACTTTTCCAATACGGTATTTACCCAGACTTCAAAATTCATGTACATACTTTCCCCCATAATGAAGGGGAAAAAAAACCTCGTAATGGAGTTACCATTTGTAACCTTCAAGCAACATGTATTAATTTCTATGTTACCTGGCAACTCAGTTTCCTGATCTGAACAATAACTAGGTGGTTTCCATCATCCCTTCCAGCTCTAACTCTACAATTCTATTTTCCTAAATTCTACTTCTGATATGTACTATCTGTGGGACTCTGAGCAAACTACTCTGTCGTTCAGGAACCCAGGCATTTCTCTAAGACTATAAAATAGCAGAATGGTTTCCAGTCTGTGTTGGTAGAGAGAATTTCCTCAGAAGTTCTCTGCTCTGATATAATCACATGCTTAGCCAAGAGAGACAGGGAGAGAGAGAGGGAAAGAGGAGGGAAGGCAGGGGAGAAAGGGGGAGGAGAAAGGGAAGGGGATAGAGAAAGGCGGGGGGAGACAGAGAGAGAGAGGTACAAATAGATATAAGAACTAAGGGGGCATAATACAGTGTTGGCCTTAGAGTCAGGATGACCTAGGTTTAAATTCTAGTTCTAAGATGCATTAGCCATGTGACTATGACCAAGTTATTGAATTTCTTGGTGATTCTAAGGCAACTTTCTAAGGTCAAAAGTTAGAGAGCAGTTGCTATTCTGTATGGAAGAAAGTGTACCCACAGAAGAGAGCTCCTCAAGCTAATAAAATCAAAAGACCCCATATGCCTATTTTTTTTTCATCTCTAAATATGTCTCTTGGTTTCTGCTTGTTTTTGTTTGTTCATGTTGTAGAGGACAGAGAACACAGGAAGACCTGTGTTCAAGTGCTACTCTGACACAAATAAGTTATGTGATGGTTGGGTGACTGTGTGCAAGCCATAACTTCTAAGGCTATTAAGTTGCAGAACAATTTGCTAATCTGAATTGGTAGTGGGAGTTCTCTTATTGGGAATTCTCCAGACCAGTGAAGTCATAAGTCTAGGATATAGAATAGGATAGGATAGAATAGAACAGAACAGAGTAGAATAATAATACATGTGTCCCCCAAACCACTGATTCTGCTTCTTTATCTGGGTATATTCAGACAGATCTAGTCTTCAGCCATCATCCAGCAAAGACACTCTTATGGAGAAGAGGCCAACCATCCTCACCAATTGACGACTATGACCAGCCTAGGCAAGCCAGACTAGCTTAATTAGCAGGACTCCCTGGGGAAAAACAGGAAGTGACATGTGCCAGGAAAGTCAAACCACAGCCTCAACCACTACTTTCTTAGAACCTGGTGATGAAGATAGTGCAGGACCCTAACCCAAAAGCCCTGGGGATACAGTGGCCTCCAGAGCACTGATCCTGTTTCCAACCTAGGCCCTGCAGCCATCCATTGAAGGGAGCAATCACTATGAAAAAGGGGCTCATCTTCTATAATACTATCAACGCCAACTGCTACTGACAAACAGTAAAGCCAGAGGATGTGGCAGCACCCTCCACCCACCTCCACAGCCACCACCATCATCACAGATGCTCCTGTTTCCAACCTAGTCTCCATAGCCACCATCTCAGGAAGCAACCTTAAGGGAGATGTGGCCTGTCAATTTCTGCAGCCTCTACCTCCACCAAAATCATAGCTACCGAGGACCCGGAAAAGAAAGTTTTCCCCACCAGAGTCCTTGGCATTGGGTTCAATATCAGAAATGCATTTGTTCTTGTCAGTGCAAATAACATTAGAGAAGATTCATTACTGTTTTGCTGCAGCATCCTAAGGATCATGGGAACTTTCTGTTTGAATTGTAACTGAAACCTCCTCTATGTGCCATCTCCCCCATTAGAATGCGAGCTCCTTGAGAGCAGGATTTGTCTTACTTTTCTATTTGCATTTTCAGCATTTTGTACAGTGTTTTGTATATAATAAATGCTTATTTTTTATTTATTCAATATACATACATGTACCATTATGTATATACAGAGAGACAGAGAGAGAGAGAGAGAGAGAGAGAGAGAGAGAGAGAGAGAGAGAGAGAGAAACTCCTCTATGCTTTTTGTTCAACACCAAATTAATATTATTTTCAACCAAGAAATCACATCTAAGGCCACAGACTATCTAATGTATGAGCACAGAGGTCAGTGCACACATTAAATAGTGATATCCTTCCTTGATAAGAGTAAAGGAAGGACTTGAGCAATCCCTTAAGAATAATACTCCTGCCTCCAGGAGAATCCTGTGCTCTGAACCTTCTCTCAGAGATCTAAAATTGTAAACAAAAAAAAATCATCTTCCCTTATTCCTGCTGTTTCCAGCCAAATGCAAGGCCCAGATTTCATGACTAGGGGGGCTCATTACTGTCATAAAATACAAGAAATCCCAATCAATAATGCATTTTGACATTTTAGAATAACAGCTTGACACTGGTCCCACCCAGGACTGTCAGGCTCTGCAATACCAAGAGTGAAATAGAGTGAGGCAAAGAGGACAAAGGCCACAGTGCTCATCTGATGCTGGGCTTCTGATGCAAAGTGGCAGGGGATTCACATTTTCTGTAGATACTGAGAGAGTAGAAAGGGGGAACATGAAAAATGGAAAGGATGATTCCTCTCATCTTGCTGAAGCTTATTAATTCTTGCAGTCTTTGACTGATTTTAGCAGCTTCTTCCCACCTCTACTGAGTACCAGGTTTTCCTAAGCTCTTGGCAGTGTAATTATTCCTTGACCATGATCTTCCTTTGGATTCTGATATCCTTGAATTCTTCTAAATGAAATTCATTTAGATTACTGGGGAAAAAAACATGTTTTTAAATGTGAGGACTAATGTCGAATAGCAGAAAGGAACAAGCCCATAAATAAAACAGCCTCTTCATTTTTACCATTGGGGGATTCTACACATTAGAATTTTCTGCAGAGAAACTGTATTAATATGGGGGAATTTTTCTTGAGAACAACAATTCAGTATCCACTTGACTATGCTGCAGTTAAACTGTTCAAACTTACTCTTCTCACCAAAGAGAGGAAAAAACAGATTTTGTTATCCTAGCAGTAAACATGATTTTCTAATTGTCTTCTTAAAAGACTTATTAACGTTTTATTGTAACTCAGCTGAACCTCATTTCCATGAATATTTCATAATGGAAGACATGACTCATGTAATTTCTTTCTTT
Organism: Phascolarctos cinereus; assembly: GCF_003287225.1. NCBI lineage: Eukaryota > Metazoa > Chordata > Mammalia > Diprotodontia > Phascolarctidae > Phascolarctos > Phascolarctos cinereus. The sequence goes on from NW_027556098.1 coordinate 95,718,000, forward strand.
TCTAGTTTGTAGCAAGTGGTAAATTGGGTTCAAGATCCTCAAACCTTCAGCAATTATTCTGCCCGTGAACTTCATGTAGACAATGACAGAACCAGGTGGATGGGGCAATAAAAAAATGAAATAAGAAATAGGACTACCTGTAGAGCTATCTGAATCATCATTAACCTTCCCAACTCATTCCTCCAAACTTTTTTTTTAATTTCCTCAAACTGTAATGGTTCAAATGAAATGTAAGAATACTTCTTCTACCTAACAAGAAGTAGCGACTGATCTGGTTGGAATCTAAACCTCTCAACTTTTTGGTCAAAGACCAGGTAAAATTATTCAGATTTTGGTAAAGGTGATTCTGTCCATGCCATCAAATACTATTGTATGACTACTAAAAACTAACAGCAAAATACACACTAGCGTGCGCGTGTGCACACACACACACACACACACACACACACACACACACACACACATCACCAGTTGCTTATTGGACATTTCACACTGGATGCCCTGTCTAAAAGGGAACTCATTATCTTTTCCCCAAAACCCTATGCTCTTTCAAACTTCCCTATTTCTGTCAAAGGTATCACCTTCTTCTAATGTCTCTGGTTCATGATCTTGGCATTACCCTGGACTCTCCTTGGACTCACTCCCTTGACTGACTCTCCTTCACCCTACATATTCAATCAGTTGCCAGATCTTGCCATTTCTACCTTCACAACACCTTTAACATCTGAGTCTTTCTATCTACTCACACAGCTACCACCTTAGTTCAGGCTATCACCACCTCTTCCTTCCCTCAATTATTGCAACAGCATCCTACTTGATATCCTTGCCTCAAGTCTCTTACCACTCCATTCCATCCTACACACTGCCACTGCAGTAATTTTCCATAAATACAAATCTGACAATGTGACAACCACCTCCCCCATTCAACCAAATCCAGAGGCTTCCTTTTGCCTCTAGGATAAAATATAAACTCCTCTGTTTATCATTCAAAGATCTATACAATATGACCTCCACCTATATCTTCAGCCTCATTGGACATTACTTCCTCCCTCATACTCTGACCCAGCCAAACTGGCCTTCTCTCTCTTCCTTACTCACAACACTCTATCTCCTTTCTCTATGACTTTGTACTGGCTGATGCCTCTTGTCTACAATATACTCATTCCTTACCTCTACCTCATAGAATCCTTGTCTTCCTCTCAGATGGAGCTCAGGAAGTATCTTCATGAAACTACCTGAATCCCCTAGTAGCTAGTGACATCTTTCCCAAATGACCTTGTATTTAACTATTTTGTGCACATATGTAATTATTAAACTTATATTTTGCTATACATGTTTTATATGTACTTGCTATCTGCCCCCCTTAGAATGTAAACTCACTGTTAGTGAGTTTCTTTCTTTGTTTCATTCTTTGAAATGGTATCCTCAGTCCTCAACTGGCACACAGTAAGCATTTAATAAATACTGATTAACTTATGGATTGACCCCTCACCAAGAAACTTAAACGAAACTATCAGAAATTTTCTGGGTTTTTATGTGATCACTCAAGACATTAGAAGTGGACAGTCCTGTTAAGTAATCCAGAACACTCGTTGCACAAATACAAACCTGTGGAGAAGGGGTACCAAATGCTTTGACACTTAATGAATGTTGAATTGTTCTCTATAACATGATCTAAATCAGGGGAAAGACAAAATTATATTCATAATGAGGGCTATTACTGTAGTGGATGTTCCAGCCCATAAAGAATCCGATATGCTCAAAATCGCATAGTTAGCAGTAGAGGTCATTTCATGAATCTCTACACTTATAAAAGGATGCTTTGTCAGGTGAAACTAGGCTGTGAGCTTTATAAAAATTATATAACAGAAAGTGAATGTCAACATAGTTAATTAGATTTGTTTTGCAACTATTGAATATTATTCAAATCAAACAAGCATTTGTTGTGTCAATTGTGTTAAGCACTAGGGATGCAAAAACAAAGCAATCATTGACCTCAAGGAACTTATATTCTACTTACATATTTCATATCAGCTTTTCTGTCAGCTCCTCTAAATTTCCAACTCATTCGTTGTACTTTCATTCCTCTTCACTTTTATCCTGCTACGTAATTAGTGTATCAACTGTTCTTGAATCATCTTTCCTCAATCTGTCATCCAGCTCAGTTGTTTTTGTTATGAGATACCTTATATTTTCTTCTCCTTTTTTTAGTCTTTAGACTTCGTTTTAATATCTCTTGTTCCATAGAGTCCTTATCTTCTATTTGGTTCCTTCTACTATTCAGGGAGTTTGTTGCTTGGATAAGGTTTTGTAACTCTTAAGTGAAGTTCTTACTTGCCTAATTGTTTCATCTTTCTTTTGAAATTTTTTTGCTTATGTCTTTTACATTTTTCTCTAACATTCTAATTTCATTTATAAATGTTCTTAAACCATTCCTTCATTTTTCCAGGGATTCTATTTGAATTTGTGTCCAATTTGTTGTTGTTTTTAAGCAGTGCTTGTAAATGTTTTGATGTTTTTTCCTTCTTCTGAGTCCATGTCTTCAGTATCCCTGTTACCAAAATAATATTTTATGGTGGAATTCTACTACTTCAGATTCCCCTTTGATACGAAATTCCTATCTTGGTTTTTGCACAGCAGACTTCAAACTGGGCCAGAAAGTAAAACTCTTCTTTCTTCCTTGGGTCAGAATCACACAACTGCTACTTGCTTCTAAATCTTCTCTTTGTTTAATGCACATCTTGTGGTCCGCAACTACTCCTCACCCTAGACTAGCACTCCTAGGTGTAGGCTCCCTCCTTATTCAACCCTGGACAGAACTATGACCTGGAATTGGAGAGAGAGCAACAGAGCTGTCAACTAGCATCTATTCCTGCACCCTTCATCAAGTTGTGCTCCTCTTTGCTAGATTCAGAACCCCTTCTTGCCCTGGTGCACAGCCTCTCCCAATCTAGAATGCTCTGTGCAGCTGTTCTTGATTAGAACTTATCCTCAGTATCTACAGACCTCTTTCTGTCTCTCTGTGTCTCTGTCTGTCTCTCTCTGTCTGTCTCTCTCTGTCTGTCTCTCTGTCTCTCTGTCTCTCTGTCTCTCTCTCTCTCTCTCTCTCTCTCTCTCTCTCTCTCTCTCTCTCTCTCTCTCTCTCTCTCTCTCTGTCCCTCTCTCCTTGCTAACTTGGGCTAGAATGATACACTATTTTTTCTCTCTGATTTCCCAATCAGGACTGGGTCTGGTGCATTTTCTAGATTCTTTGGAGGTGTTAGGGAAAGAGAGCTCACCTATACTTCTTCCCACATGTCTCCTATCTTGGCCTCGCATCTTGCCTCACCCCTTCCTAATCTAGATCTTGTTATAATCTGAATGCAATCTGGAATGAAATTAACTTTTGAACTAAATATGAAAAACAGTCTTGGTAAAGCAAATTAATATAACATATGCTAGATGATTTTGTTGTTCAGTTGTGTCCAACTCTGTGAGGCCATTTGGGATTTTCTTGGCAGAGATACTGGAGCAATTTGCCATTTCCTTCTCCAGCTCATTTTACAGATGAGAAAACTAAGGCAAACAGACTTAAGTGACTTGCCCAGGGTCATATAGCTAGTAAGTGTCTGAGGCCAGTTTTGAACTCAGGTGCTCTATCCACTGTACCACCTACCTGCCCCATACTATATAATAGGAATTGGTATTTAGCCTTCTCTTTAAAAAAATCTATATTTAAATATTTATATATATATATATATATAAGCAACTAATATGCTAATAGAAAAGGTCTTTATGGATTCATTGAGATAGATGTGGTGTGAGCTTTATTTGATAATGTTCTGGGTTTGATTAAATAAGCTAATTTGAAAAAGAAAATGGTCAAATAAAAGCAAAAACATTTTAATATTTATTATTTTTATTCATTTTTTAAATTTTTATATCATAGTTATGCCAAAGGATAAATCTTCTCTTTCTCATATCTAAGAAGCTGTCCCTGGTAACAAAGATTGAAAAAGAAAGAGAAAAATTAAAGTATTTCCTCAGTCAACATATCAACCACATCTGACAGAATATGCAGTTTTCTAGATACAAAGCCCCTCCTCACCTCTACAAAGAAGGAAGGCAAATTTTCTCAACTCTTCTCCAGTTTCAACTTTGCTCATTACAAATCCCACAATATTTGGTTTCTTTTTTAGTTACTGTTATTGTTCTCTCCAAATAAACTGTTTCAGTCTTTGTGTCCAATGGATTTATGACTCTGCTTTCTCTACTTGGCCTCCATTCATATAAATCTTTCCATGCTTCTCAGAATTCTTCATATTCATGATATCTTATAGAAATAATATTCTACCTAATCCACATATCTCAATTTGTCTTATAGCATTTATTGAATCAACAGATATTGCATATATAGCATATATTGTATATCGTATCTTGTTAACAACCAATTATTAACATATTACTTAAATGTAGGCTTTTGGATTTGTTTTGGCTTTTTAAGATAATTCTTGTACATGGACCCAGGCTCTGTTAGTCAACAGTTCAATTTCAACATGTACTTGAAAGTGTGTGGTTTGTCCTTCATTCTCAAAGAGGACCATAACAATACTTCCTTTCCTTAAAAACTGCCATACAATTCTGACTTTTAGCTAATTCAAGCTGCCCTTTGCCCATTTATAGCAAATTAGTTTTCAAACTACTGCAGTCATAACAGGGGGTCCAAAAACCATGCTCTACACAAAGCACATGCAATTGAATGAATCAACCACCCAGTGCTACTTATTTAAATGGGAAACATATGCCAAGGACAAGAAGAAAATTCTGCACATCTAGGATGGATGCTCGTTAGCCACGGAAGAACCCGTGAAAAACACCATCTTTATCATGCAAGAGATTGTTAGAAATACAGACCTCAAAGTTTAAGTGCGACATAAACTTTAATGTCTAATCCTTAAGCTTTCTCTTGAGGAAAGTGGGTGACAGTAGCCATGAAAACAATATGTTCAGGGCTGAAAAGAAAACAGAAAGAGCCTAGAGAAAAACAGAATGTGTATCTTTGGAAAATCAAACTATAAGCCCTTTAATTGAGTAAGGCCTAGTTATCTAGTTTACATAGAGCTGTATTAGTGGGATAACTGTTTCCTTCAGGCAAACATCATGTCCCCCTAGCCTAGAGCTATGCAGAAGAGTAGAAGTATTTGGAGATGGTAGGCATATGGGCTTTGAAATATCGATGAACATGAGTGGGGCAGATGAAAATTATGTGGGATGAATAGAATGTGTGAAAATAACCTACAAATCATAGTTGTACAATCTGTATGTGTACCCAGAGGCTGCTTAAAATTCATGGTGACAATGAGTCTCCAAGTGTTTACTAAACGTTTCATGTTTGTCTTGTCACTCATCACTGACAGATGCCACAGGACATTACATCAAATATTTAAAATGGTAAATACTGATATAGAAATTAATTTAAATGCAAGATGCCTGCAGGGAAACAGAAGCAGTTCTGTAAGCAGGATCAGCTGTTTGGATCCCACCAGTTGCACAATATTTGCAAAAGTGCCAGATCTGGGAGGGAACAGGAGCCAGCAGTGCTTAAGAACTCCACTCAAGTCACAAAGCCCTGAGTATGCAAATATATGGATAGCCCAGATAAAGCCTGTATTTTGATTTTGGCTATGAATGATTTTTCTCCATATCTTGATTTTTTTGGCTCAATAAGCATTTATTAAATGCTTACTATACTCCCTAGAAGTCCCTTCTTAGTAACTATGTTGCCTTCCATGGCCCCCATTCCACAGTTCCCCTCCAGAATTAGCTTCCTGTTATAACATGATATTCAGCACACCATCCTTTTGTTTCAAAACACTGGCATTCTTCCTGCAAATAACTCTATAGCATTCATGTTGAGAGAAGACAATGACCAGGACTTATTTCTATACATTTCCCTATAGCACCTGTTACAATAATAATACTGTGTATTCAATGTCTCAGCACTAAAAATTTGGTGATGGTAATAATGATGCTCTAAAAAAAGGTAATAAAGAAATTTTATCACAGCATTTTTTCATTAACATTGAATAGCAATGGCACCCTAATATAGAACTTTTTTCCCACTATCATGAAAAAATCAGGCATGTTAAGTGCTATTTATCACTGCTAAACTATGACCCACTCCAACCTCCAGCACAAACTCTGGTTTCTCAGGATACCATAGGTTAGCTTCTCTAGGAACTTTAGAACTTCTCTAGATACTTTAGAACGAATAATGTTAATCCTTATACCTTTCCTTTGAGCTCTCAAATGAAACAAATGAAATACCACTATTATTTAATACCTTAAGGTCTTTCTCCCAAGAGATTCAGAAACAGGAAGGCTTGGAATCCATATATCCATTTGATGGTTCACTGTACCATATTTGGCAGGTACCTGGGTAGGTACCCCATCAGACCTCTGGACCGAAGAAATCAATAGTGTCCTAGGGGCCTTAGCACTGATGCAAATCTCAAGAGGACAGGTCATATACCTTCATATTCTGCTTGCTCCAAATATGCTGAAAACCATTTTGCTAGTTACAACTCACTAATTTTATACCAAGTACTAAATGTACCAAGACTTTTGAGTCTCAGTAGATTAGTGGAATAAATAAATATAAACATAACTGGTCAGGGATATTTATAGCCCTGTCCCAATCTTTTGAAAGCATATAATTTATATATTTATATATCTATATATAGATATATAGATACATATCCATACATACATAGAATGATACCAAATAAATTTATTTATCCACCAACTTTCTAGGTCCCTGCTATTTTGTCTGGGTTTACTTTTCCTAAGAACCTACTCCATTCAGGCTGGGGTCATTTTTTACTTAGAAAGTAATGAAATCATCTTTGAGACTTAATCGGCCCAGAATATTAAGGGTTGAGTCATCTTGCAGCTTTCCATTCATTTAAGGAGATAAAAGAAGCAAATACTCAGGAAGTCAGTGTCCTTAAGACTTGACAGATGTCCCATCACCAGAAAGTCACCATACTTTGTTGACCACACCCAACTGATCAAAATTGTTTCTGTATAGAGACCAGTGCTATATCCTTGATGAGTATCTTTTCCAAGCAGTAAGCAAACCCCTTTCTGTTAACTGTTAGCTCATCCAATAGCAGGGCTCTGCTGAAGACAGCCCCTTCAGGCTCCCATAGATTTTTAAATTTTCAGTACAAGCATCTGCGCCTTAGAAATCAGTAAATGCTATACAACAGGACTAGATTTACTATTTTGTTGATTGTCTAGACTTAAGAAAACAATAGAGAAAATGTTAAAAAAAAAATGCTGACGGACATTGAATGTCATATGTACATTTTTTTCAGAGACCCAGTTGTTAAACATTTACTAGGACCTACTAGTGTCCCATTTTGCTCACATTTCAAATCTGAACTAGCAGACTGGCCTGGGTAAAGCCTTGACCACAAAAGCCTCCTAGGTGCCAGGCACTATGCTAGGTGCTATAGATGCAAAGGCAAAATAGGAAACAAATCTAACCTTCGAGTCACTTACATTCTATCAGGGGAAACATTATGCACACATACAAGTAAATAAAAATATGTACAAAATAAATGTAAAGTAATTTTAGGGAGAAACTAGCAGCTGAAGAAATCAGGAAAGGTCTCCTGAAGGAGGTGTTGATAGAGCTAATCTATAAAGAAACCTAGGGATTCTAAAAGGGAGAGGTAAAGAGAGGATGCATTCTAAGAACGTGGAAAAGTCATAGAAGAGAGAGCTTGAAGGTCATGCACAAGAAATAGATAGTAGACCTCTTTGGCTGAGATACAGAGTACTTAAATGGAAATAATATGTACTAAGTTTGGAAATGTCATTTGAAGCCAGAAGAGGAGTCTGTATTTTATCTTGGAGTCAATAGAGAACCATGAGGTGTGACTTGTACTTTAAGAACATCACTTTGGCAAGAGGATTGAAAAAAAGAGAAACTTGAGGCAAGGGAGGCCAATTAAGTAATCATAATAGTTCCAGCAAGAGAGTGAAGAAGTATTACAGTATTAAAAATTGCCATTCACACTCTCACTCCCAGGATCATCACAGATTTAGACCTGGGTGAAAACTTTAAGGTGACCAAGTCCAACTCTCTCATATTTCAGATGAGGAACCTGACATCTGGATAGGTTGCAGGCCTGAGACAATACATTATCTGTCCTATGAGTTTCATTTGCTAACAGCTGAATCGTATTAGAGGCAGATAAATGGTACTGTAGATAGAGCTCTGGACCTGAAGTCAGGAATATCTGAGATCAAATCCAGCCTAAGATACTTACTAGCTGTGGAACCCTGGGCGAGTCACTTACCCTCTGTTTGCCTCAGTTTCCTCAATGGGGATAATAATAGGACCTACCTCCCAGGGCTGCTGGGAAGATCAAATGGGGTAATATCTACAAAGTACCTCGCACATAGTGGACACCATACACATGCTATCTATAGTTATTGTTGTTGTTGTTACATACATTTGGGCCTGACCTTGTCCAAGGTGCTGAATGGTAACTCTCTCATTGACTGGTTCACTTTCAGACACTTACTAGCTCTGTGATCCTGGGCAAATCATTTAATCTTTTTTTGTCTGTCTCAATTGTTTCCTCAACTGTAAAATGGGAATGATAATAGCACGTGCCTGCCAGAGCTGTTTTGAAGATCAAGTGAGATAATACTTATAAAATGCCTGACACATAGTAGGCTCATAACAAATGCTTGTTTCCTTCTTTCAATATTTTCCAGAAGGTCAAATCTTTCAGTGATAGCAGTCACCTGTAACATTCTCCCTCTTCATACTGCTGCCACTGTTCTCACTGAGCAATGGAGCTATTGACACTATTTTTTGAATAATAGATTTTTTCCAACTTGGGCTCCAACAGGATATCTTTCCAACCTGAGAAAATATTCCTTTTACTTACAAGTATAAGGCATTCTTCCTCACTTCTTAGAACTGCATTAAAAATTAGAATTTTCTTTTAAGTCAGTAGTGTGAAATTTTTATTATTAATTGACTAAGAGTTAAGATTTTAATTAATCACTGGAATTTAATTGTGTGGACCTCAGTAGTAAAGTTTATAAGAGTTAAGTTTCCCTAATTTTATGGGCTACAAACTGGTCTTATCTCATGAAGGAGATAAGGAAGATGAGTTTTTCCTGGCACTGGGTCTCTCTGGTAAGTGGTATCTAGCACAGGAATTTCTAGAGGATGCTGTTCAACTCTGTGTTTTCCCTGTTGCTATAGATTCTGAAGACACCCTCTTCAAGTCAGCATGACTAAATAAAATGCCTTTTTTATAGACCAATCACAGTCTTAGCTTAGCTTGCATCACAGGACCTTTTGTAACCAATTGTATAAAAAGCTGCTCTGATTGTCAAAGATGAATCTGTCTACTAAGGATCCACTGACCTCTTTTATTGGTAATTCCTGGCCTTGCTAATAAATTGAACAACCTTATGCCTCATTTCTCTTTATTGCAGCTTTTTTATTACAAATAACCTTTTGTTTATAAAGCTATCACATTTATAAAACTCCTTATGATGTAGGAAATAAATTTCTGCTCATTAAAAAAATTCCCATTATTTTTGGGGAGTTTTTTTTGCAAGGAAAAAGGCTGCAAGTCTTCCTTGCAAGAGGCTGACTCTGATTTGGGGGCATCCCTCCTTCTTTCTATTACAGGTCTTCTCTCCCTTTGCTGGAAAATTTCAAACCTCATGCTTGCAGAGTGTGATCTTTTCCCAAACTTTGACATCAGAAATTGGTAAACAAACTAGTGCAATGGAAAGGGCGCTAAACTTGGAGTCACAGAACCTGACTTCAAATTTCATTTCTTCCATGTTCTACCTGGGTGACCTTGGGCAAGACACTTAGGCTCTTTGGACCTCAGTTTCCTTATCTCTAAAATGAGAGGAGTGGACCAGATGAACTCCAAGATCCCATCTAGTCTAAATCTATTCTCCTATGATAGGTTCATGTACTTCAGTTTAAATTAAATTTTTGGCAGGCAGGAGGGAGGGAAGAGGGAAGGAAGGAAGGAAGAAGGAAGGAAGGAAGGAAGGAAGGAAGGAAGGAAGGAAGGAAGGAAGGAAGGAAGGAAGGAAGGAAGGAAGGAAGGAAGGAAGGAAGGAAGGAAAAGAGAGAGAGAGAAAAAAGAAACATGATATGCCTAAGTAATAACCTTCTAATTTCCTATAAAATGACAGTCCTTGTCTATGTCATTAAGCAGTTCTGTGTGAAGGTGACAAAAGCAACAAACATTCCACCCATTAATTAGAAGGCTTGAGACCTTGACAGAACTTGAGTGTGCCAAGTCTGAAAGTGGTCTTGTCAGAAAACTATCACTGAACACCATCCTCTTCTAACTATAGCCTAAAAGACATCATAACCAAGGTTTAACAAAAATCCCTCCCAGTGACTGAGACCACTTTTGTCCTTCCTCCCCCAGAACCTGAGACACTGAATCATTCTTCCTTTGTCTCTCTTATCCCATAACACTACTTCTGAGTAGCTCATGTTAAACCTTACGCCACCTTCATATGAATTAAAACACACAAGAACTTATTGATTTAATTGTTACTGGTTAGTCTGATTCTCTGGGAAACCTCTTTTTAGTCCCCAAATTGATAGAATAGACTGGGTCAATGTCATAATGTACACATAATTAATTTACTGCTTAGCCTTGCAGGATTATAAATTAAATTACTACTATCTGTCTGTTAGTCTATCTTCCTTCCTTTCTCTGTACTGCCCTCCCCTACCCCCCCACATCCTTGTGTATTCCCCACAGCAACATCCAGCAGCATCAAAGGAAATCACAAATTATAGAAACATGATGGCACCAGGCCCAAGTACATTTAACATGATTGGAAAGAGTTTAAGTGACCTGAAGAAACAAACAGTTCCTTCTTCTATCATCATTATTACTACTATCAAATAGTGTTTATTGAAATACACAACTGAGCTTGAAATAGTGGGCGTCACACAAGACATCCAATAAATGCTAACTGCTCTGGACCATTCCTCAAAGCAAGTTAAACTGACATGGAAGCCTATATCTAAAAATGGAAAAAGTAACACAGGTAAACTATGGAAGGTCACAAAGACAAAGGATATGGGATGTGGGCCAACAAAGAGACAAAAATGTAAGATATCTGTAAAGATTTTGATAATAAATGCTTTATATCACGAAAGATAGTGGTGCCACCACATTTCAACTTTAACATCAGAGTCCATATGTGCTACCTGGGGAACTGGAAATGATCCTGAAGAAAACAAAGATGAGAAAAGCAAGGGACAGAACCTTGTACAAACAGAGGAGATCTATGCTCAAGGTAACAAAATGCTGAGAGCATTAAACCAAGATGCCTATTAACAAGGTATCAGAAAAAGTAAGGGCAACATATTGGACCTTATTACAAAAAACAAGTCATATTATGAACAATCTATATGCCTACCTGTATTCCATCTATATAAAATGCATGTGAGACCAATCTACACATACACTGATGACATCTCTAATAAAGGCATGGGAAAAGAAGAAGCAAATTCTCACAAATTAGAATCTTTAGTAGACTATATCTATAAAGTCGTGCACTTGGACAGTATGAAGAATACAGGATCCTAAGGTGTTTATTGTTTCTTGATTATACAAAAGCATTTGATGAAATTTTTTAAAAAGTCTTAAAAATTCTCCTCCAACAAGGTATATCCTACATTTATGTCACAATCACATGATATCCTCTGAAAGATGCAACAACAGAAATAACTCTTTTAGCAACTCTGATTACTAACAACAAGTGAGTAATAAACCAAGGATAAGTAGACTCAAAATGTCTGCCACTGTCATTGAGTATGACCAGTGCAGAGAACCAGTCAAAGATTAAATTCTTATGGAACATAAGGTCCTCCAGAAGCTCATATCTATGGATGATATTGTGTTGTTAGGATGGAGCCTTGAAAAATTTCAGAGCCTTCTAAATGAAATCCATAATCACTCAAAAGAATTTGACATTAATATCTCTGAGGGAAAAGTCAAACAGGTGAAGAATTCCAATTAACCAGACTCAGCTATGCAGCTGGTGGGAAAACCCACAGTGCTCATCCACCAGTATATGTGACTTTGTCAGAAACTGCAAATTAACAATAAGCTAGGCCCAGAATTGCACATGAAGAAAATAGGAACTAGATTGTTTTTGAGAAATTGAGAAGTTCTCTTAATGATCCCAAGCGTCTTAGGGGTCATTTTTAACACCAATTTTTTTTTCCAGTAATGTTGTATAATTGAGTCACAGAATAACAGTCTCTGAAGAATTAAATTTGAGGATCACACAAAAGACAATGGGAGGTATCTAGTGGCCATGTACTCAACACATTACAAAAGCAGAGCAGCAAAATAAAGGATGTTATCAGAGAAATGTACAACTAGAAAAGAAAATGGTCCAGTAACATATAAAATTAAAAAATAGGGGCAGCTAAGTGGCACAGTGGATAGAGCACCAGCCCTGAAGTCAGGAGTACCTGAGTTCAAATCCAGCCTCAGATCAAACACTTGATACTTACTAGCTGGGTGACCCTGGACAAGTCACTTAACCCCAATTGTCTAAAATAAAAATTAAGAAATAACAAATGGAGACCTAATATGTCTCATTGATATCCATATAATGTCAAGAAAACATGGAAGAATCCTCTAGCATATTGGATGAGATCTTTTGTGGCAGTAAAATAGGATGGGCAGCCATGAATGGATTTTGCTCTGTATCCCAGAAAAAGTGTTCCTCCCCCACCCTCACACTGATGTAATCATTGTCATTTTGGAGTATAGGTACATATGAAAAGAACAATACACCAAGAGAAAAGAATTCATCATCCATAACACATTCAATGCCATGTCTACAATGCACAAGGCATTCAACAAGAGCACCAATGAAAATATGAATGATCATTCTGTGGGTGTTTTACTTAGACCAACCTAAGAGGATTTTTAAATTAAATGATAGTTGGGAAAAATATTCACCTCAACTCTACCTTTATTCCTTCATTTGAATGTATCTGAATGTTAATCACAACCCACAAAATCCATTTACTGCAAAAAGAATAGTTAGTACATATTCTGTGAGGAAAGTAATTAATGGTTAAGTATGACAACCAATAGTTCTTGAGAAAGTAAAAGCAGAAGTCAGCAAAATTAGTAACAAAGGCACTGAATATAGAGTGACTAAGGATAAAGGGTTAAATCAAGAAGGGGGTAGGTAAAGTTTGGCTAACACAAAACTTTCCTAGACCAAGAATTGGAAGTATACAGTTGACCTGTTTCAGACTCAACTATAGATAAATTATGCATTCCAACAAAGTAAAAAACAGCATGAAGCAATGACACTGGAAAAAAACCTCACAGACTTGTAATGCATTGGGTAGTCACAATCTAAGTAAATAAGAGCAAGAATTGCTATTCATGACTCAGAATTGCTATTCATGATTTGGTCTATATATACAACCCTAATTTCTATCTCACATAGTGACATGAAGTAGATACATCCTTGTGGAGCTCCTAAGCCAAAAGGAAGGAGAGAAGGAGAAAAGGAAGGATGGGGGAGAAAGGGAAAGAAGGAGGGGGAGAGAAGGAAGGGAGGGAGGGAGTGAAGGAAGAAAGATGGAAGGAAGGAAGAATTAATAAAGAAGGAAGGAAAGATGCATGGATGGATGGAAGGATGGATGGATGAATGGCAGGAGGGAGGGAAGAAAGAAGGAAGGCAGAGAGGAAGAAAGGAGGGAAGGAAGGTGGGAGGGAGGGAGGCAGAGAGGAAGAAAGGAGGGAAGGAAGGAAGGAAGGAAGGAAACTAAATGTACTCCTGCCTAGGACTGTGTCGTATACACATGTATTTCCAGAAGGGAGAAAATTTGAAGGTTTTGGTAGGCTCTAATTTTTTGTTTGATGTACTAAGATTGGTACTAGCAGTGGCTGTTTTAAAAATAACTAGTGATGCCTCCCAGGTAGAAGGAAGGAAAACCTAATCCCCAAAGCCTACTCCCAAAAAAAATGATTGAATTTCAAAAGATAGTTTGGTGTATTATATGAGTACATAGCATGAGGAAAGGGGAAACAAAAGGTGAGATAGGAAGTAAAAGAGAGCAAAGAGAATTGAGGAAGGAAATAAGAGGAAGTGGAAGTCAGACAGGGGAAAAAAGGAGAAAGAAGGAGAGCAGGGCAAAGGGAAGGAGTGGGCAAGGAAGGGAAAGAGGAAGAGGGAAAAGGAGAAAAGGAAAGGGGAGAAAATAGAAGAGAGACAAGAGAAAAGAAAGGGAAATAAGAAAGGAAATTGGAGAAGGGGAGCAAGGAAAAAAAGGAAGGTGGGAAAGGGTGAATCTCAAACAATTAATTAGAAATATTGACATGATACAAACACTTAAAAATAATATCAGCCAAAGTAATCTTAATAAAAGGTAAAACAATTCTTATTAAACAGTTATCATATTACACTATAGATGTTTAATTCTTCAGTTTACAAGTACAGATGCTGAGGCCATTTTTACTACAGATGGAAAATAATATATTTATAAGGTGTGTAAAGGTGAAGCACATTACAGTTGAAGAGGACAACATTGGTGAAAGGGGTAACTTTGAAGTGATAAGGAAAAATGAACAGGGGAGGAGAAGAGAGAGAATTGGAACAAATGGAGCAGGAAGAACATTATTTCTTGTAAATTAAAATTAAATATAAAAGGATGATACCAGCTCTGATCTTGTCAGGCTGAGGCATTTCGGCAGCAGACAGTAATAGGAGAATTATACGTAATCCAGATGCTCCAGGTTTCTGAGAGCACTTCTTTTCCTCTCTCATGGTTGAACAGGGCAGCTGATCCTTTCCACCATCCCCACCTCAGGAAGGAAAACAAACCTCTTAAGTCTCAGCATCATCCACCCTGACAGAATCAGCAACTGCTTTGTCCCTACCAAAGGCAGATCAGATATAGCCAAAATTATCCAATAAACCAATCTGTCTTTTGTTACTAAACTATTCAGTGGCATTCTGCTTCTTACCACACACCCCCACATGACCTTCTCTTTCATAAACTGCCCAGTGTGCCCAATTTGGCAAAGTCTACCCTCCCCTGCATGGTGCCCTTATGCAGCATTCTGGCTATGCCAAGTCCATCCGGGGTGTCCTATGTAGACCTGCTCCAATCTGCCCCCTGGACATGGAAGGCATGTCATAGTTGTCACTCTCTATGTAGCACAGTAAACAGAGCACCGGACCTGGAGTCGGGAAGACTTCAGTTCAAATCTGGCCTCACACACTTACTAGATGCCTGACCCTGAGCAAATCACTTAATCTCTGTGTGCCTCAGTTTCCTCAACTCTAATATAGGGATAATAATAGCACTTACCTCCCAGGGTTGCGAGGATCAAATGACATAACATTTGTAAAGTGCTTCACAAAAAGTAAGTGCTTAGTAAATATTTGTTTCCTTCCTTCCTCTCTTCCTCCCTTCATCTCCTTCAGCCCCAATCTGAAACTGAAATGTATTTGTCTATATCTAACTCCCATAGACAGCCTCTCTGAGCCTTTTAAGGGGAAAATTGGGTAATTTGTTAAATTTACTTTCATAAGTTTGATGGATCTATAATTTCATCAAGGCGTCAATGTGTCCCTCCTCCCCCCACCCATCTCAATTGGTGAAGACAGCAAGCCACCCACACTTTTCCATCCGGAGAACTTCTTGTCTATATCTTCCCACAAATGCCCCACAGAATGTGGGTTCTTATTTGTGTCATGATCTCTTTGTCAGCCCAACAAAGACTATAGATTTCTTCTCAGAATCATATGTTAAATGCATAGAATAGAATAGAAGATTAAAAAGTAAACCAATTACATTGAAATATAGTTATCAATTTTTTTAAAAAATATATTCACAGACCCAACATTAAATCCCCCAACATGGAGGATCTACTAAACTCACAGGGGGTCTTTTACCATTTCCACCAGCTCCAAAGCATTACACAGGCTTTACATCTTTTACTACTCAATTTCACTACATAACTGACCCATGTCCTCTTTTGATAATATATTATCTTTTTAAATTTTTTATTTATTTTATTTTAAACTTAAGAAACAAAATAAACATTTCCATAGGGAGAAAAGGATTATATATGAAACTGCAAATCTATTATGTCCAACTTGCTATTCATTTTAAATATATAATATAATTATCAAGTAACTTTCTTTTTTTTTCTTCCCTCTTCCTCCCCACCACAACCACCCTAGAGATGGCTACCATTGGACACAAATATGGAAGTCTGTATGTATATATAGATAGGTAGGTAGGTATGTAAAACTATTCTATACATACTTCTATTTATCAATTCTTTCTCTGGACACAGCATCTTCCTTCATATGTCCTTTGTAGTTAATTTGGGTATTTAAAATAGTCAAAATGACTTAGTCACCCATAGTTGTTCTTAAAACAATATTGTAGTAACTGTTCTCTTGGTTCATTTTGCTCTTATTTCATGCAAATATATCCATGTTTTTCTAAGATCACTGAACCCATCATTTCTTATAGCACAGTAGTATTCCATCACAGTCATTTTGTTATTTTTTGTTTATACCACTTACACCCATTATATTTCTAATCACTGTCTTTTGGGGTCATTTGCAATTTTGATAATTCAGAGATAGTGATATCCATGACTCAGAGCCATATAGTATCGCTTGGAAATTGTAGGAGTTTAAAAAATAATAGTTGTTAAATAAGATAACAAACTAAGCTATGTTCATGAACTAATAGAAAAGGAATATGAGACCCTCCCCCCACCCAGGTCTTCTCTCTTTCCAGATAACATACAAATTTTAATGATGGACTTTTATAAACAGCATGCCTATTGTAAGGGTGAGAGTGGGATGGAATGGTGCTGTGTTTTGCCCACATAAGTTATGTTTTCGACATTGGTCTATCAAGATGTGGCTCACAGGAAGGCATGAAGAGATATCTCTAGATACTCCTCTGCCTACCCTTCTCCAAAGACAGACTTTGATTCCTCCCAAGTGGGAAGCAGGAAGTTGGGAAAAAAAGGCCAGCCACTCTCCTTTCCTCATAGAGGTGGGTACCAGGCAAGCTGATGATAGAGAAATGATGGAGACACTGTGTCCTCAATATGTCATATTTTTCCCAGAGTCTTTTTCTCCCTTCAAAGAACTGAAGAGAATCTGGAACTGTATGCCTTCACTCTCAAAGCCAGAAGTCAGAAAACCATGATCTCTCTTTACCCAACCTCTTGTGAATTTTAGTGCCTCCTGTAGGTGGAGAACATTAAGTAATAAAATTCCCCACCAATAAGGAGAGTTTTATGCAAATAGTATTTTGAGCTGAAAGTTACAGTAAGCTAAGGTAGTCATCATAACATATATAATTTTTTTGGTAGGGAGGCAGGAGGCAACACTCTGATGGGTCACTGAGTATGA
The DNA here is from genome assembly GCF_003287225.1 of Phascolarctos cinereus. NCBI lineage: Eukaryota > Metazoa > Chordata > Mammalia > Diprotodontia > Phascolarctidae > Phascolarctos > Phascolarctos cinereus. Next base: position 95,735,487 of record NW_027556098.1, read on the forward strand.
AATTTTCTACAGATGGCTCCTTTTTTGGCACCCCTCACATTATAGTGTTGGGCCTAGAGTCAGGAAGACTCATCTTCCTGAGTTCAAATCTGGCCTCAGACACTTACTAGCTATATGACCTTAGGCAAGTGTGTCTTAACTCTGTTTGCCTCAGTTTCCTCATTTGTAAAATGAGCTAGAGAAGCAAATGGCAAACCACTCTAGTATCTCTGCCAAGAAAAGCCCAAATGGGCTCACAAAGAGTCAAAAACAGCCAAAAACCGACTGAACAGCAAAAGTGTTACAGAGATTGAGATGTGGCACAGTGAAAAGAGTATTTAACTTGAAATAAAGGAAACTTAGGTTCCAATCCTACCAGAAACTCTTTCTACTCTAGCTGTGTGACCAGCTATTTAACCTCTCTCAGACACCTCTCATCTCTAGGAATAATAAATGAGTATAATAATAGTATATACTTCTCACAGTTCTCATGAAGATCGTATGAGTTCATTCATTATAATGATTTTCAAACTTTAAAGTGCTATATAAAATTCAACTATTCTTAGCTATTAATAGTGCTCTACCTGTCCCAGGGCCAATTCTGGCAGCAATGGCATATTCATTAAACCTTTCCCATCACTTCGCGCTGCATACTTTTCTTGAGTGCCCTGCCTGTGACTAACCTTGCATGTATTCTTAGAGTAAAAGAAGCAAGCCTGACAAGTTGATTTAGTTAGACTTTGGAAGTGGCAGCTGAACATGAATGAAAATCAATTTGATTCAATTCAACATTGAGTAACTGACATAGTACTATGATACCCAAGGCACAGTGCTAGGGACTGAGAACACAAAAATAAAAACAAGATATTACCTGTCTTCAAAGAGCTTACATTCGACTGAGAACCACAATGATCCCTACAACATTTTATTCTGGGGCAGCTAGGTATGGCGCAGCGGATACAGCACCAGCCCTGGAATCAGGAGGACATGAGTTCAAATCCAGCCTCAGATACATAACATTTACTAGCTGTGTGACTCTGGGGAAGTCACTTAACCCCAATAGTCTCACCCAAAAAAACCCCCAAAACTTTTTATTTCTATTAAAATTCAAATGCAGCAAAGCTAGAACCAATTTGTTTCTGTAATCTTATCCATTTGGAATTCTTTACCTGTTTATTCTCATGCCCCTGTGGGACCTCATACCACCCCAACCAGCCCCTTTGTCTCTGTCTCTGCTAGTCTATCTAGAAAGCATTGCTTCCCCAAGTTCAACATAGTAAATTTTGATCACAATGTGACCAAAAATCCTATACAATGAATATACAAATATCATCTTTTCAAGGGTAAAAATGATCTCACTTTTGTATTTGTAGCTCCAATGCCTAGCACAGGTCCAGGCACATAGTAAGTGTTTAACAAATATTTACCAGTTGACATATATATATATATATATTTCCATTTGTGTACATATGAGTATATATGAATGTATGTATACTTACTATTCCATGTTAATTTCCCTTTCAAATGAACATTTCTCAAGGGTAGGCTTCCTATCATACAGATTTAGAGTTCTCATACCAGTGATATTGATATAGTAAGCACTCGGGAAATCTTTTCTTATGACAATAGTGACATTTCTGTTCAACTGACTGGCATAAGCAAGACAAGAATAATGCTGAGAACAGGTGAGTTGTTGTTATTGTCCAGTCATTCAATCATGTCCAACTCCTCATGACTCCATGGAGCTCCATAGGGCTGTCTTGGCAAAGATACTGGAGTAGTTTGCCATTTCCTTCTCCAGATAATTTTACAGATGAGGAAACTGAGGCAAATAGGGTTAAGTGACTCACCCAGAGTCACACAGCTAATAAGTGTCTGAGGCCAGATTTGAACTCAGGTCTTCCTGACTCTAGACCCTATCCACTGAGCCACCTAACAGAACTGGTGGGCATTGCTGTTGTTCAGTCATTATCGGTCATGTCTGATTCTTCTTGACCCCATTTGGGGTTTTGTTGGCAAGATACTGGAGTGGTTTGCCATTTTCTTCTCCAGATCATTTTACAGATGAGGAAACTGGGGCAAACAAGGTTAAGTGACTCACCCAGAGTCACATAACTAATAAGTGTCTGAGGCCAAATTTGAATTCAAGAAGACTCATCTTCCTGACTCCAGACCCAGCACTCTACTTATTTAGGCATATTTTCAATATTATCATACACACACACACACACACACACACACACATACACATACACATACATACCATGTATTTTAAAAGAAATGTATATGGATAAGTCACTTAGCCACTATGGGGCATGATTTTATTATCTGAAAAATAAGGGAGGGAAGGGGAGAGAAGGGGAGGAAGATCATACTAGATCAAAGGTTCTTAACCTAGGATTTCTGAATTTGTTCTTTTTAAAATATTTTTATTACTATATATTAATATAATTAGTTCCCTTGTGTATTTTATTCACTTAAAAACATTATTCTGAGAAGAAATCCATAAGCTTTGCCAGACTGCCTAAGGAATCCGTGACACCAAAAAAGTTTGAGAATCTCTGCACTAGAGAATGCCTTTTGATTTCCCTTCCAGCTTTCAGAATCTGTGATTCTATAATGTGAGAGAAAGAGACAAGCTAGAGAAAGGGAAAAGGGAAGAAGGAAGTTCACAGAGGCGGAGTAAAGGAGGGAAAACAAAGAAGGAAGAAGAGATGAAAGGAAAGAAAAGGGGAGAGGGGAAAGAGGAAGAGGGCTAGAAAAAAGGAAAGGGGTGAAAGGGGAAAAGAGGATGGAAAAAGGGAAGAGAGGAGGAGAGGGAGGTCAAAAGGCAACAGAAAGAGAGAGTCACAAAGAGAGATACAGAGAGAAAAAAAAGGCAGTAAGTCAGGAGATGTTCACAAAATGACATCAAAACTCACCATGGCAACTTCTCCTCAGGAGCTTTTCTGACTTTAGCCGGTGAGGTAAAGTTTGGCCTATAGCTAAGAGTAAGCCCTAAGGAGGAAAACTGTAGAGCAGTATAATCTATAACTCCTGTGGAGTCACAGCCAGAGAGAAATATTGATGCAACCCTAGTTTGGAGGTCTGATGGCTTAGTAATTGCTGGAGGTTTCCAACAGTTGAAGAAGCAAACATTAAATGGTTATTATTGATGTGGCATTTCCCCTCACCCCTTGAAAAAAATCTACTTATTGAAGTGTCACTAATTAATTTGAAATCTGAATTTGCACTGAAATCATATGTCTCTGAACATCTCCTTCAAGTATATGTAATTGTTTCTGTAGTACTATAGGGTGGCTACTTGATATCACATACGTTAAAATTCATTTAGTAGAATAACGTTGATATATCTGTGCATGGCATGCTATAATTAAATAATTTACCATCTTTTCTACTAACACTTTCATAGTGGCTTTATAGTTCAGCTGTCCAGCTCCTTAATTAAACAGTTTAATAATGTATGTGTATAATATATACTGTATATATGTATGTATGTATTTTGTATATATTTAATGTATATTAATCGATGACCATACCCTTAAAAAGCATTATGCCAATCTTCCACCAAATTCCAATAGGCAAAAAAAAAGGAAATCTGAAGGAAAATAAATGATTTTAAAATGATGTCAGCTGTCTAAGATAAAAATCTCAGTAATGCCTACAACCTGTATGCAGAATAATTCCTCATTGTGCTTGGGTGAGAGAAGTTAAATTATTAGCTCTAACTTTCTGAGAGCATTTGGGCTTCTTTCTCATATTTATTTATTTTCATGATTGCTGGGTTTGATCTGTTGGATGTTTGGGGGGTTTTGTTTTTTAATGAGAATGAGCTTTCACATGGTTTCGAGTTACATTGATTTAGAGTTGGAGGGGACCTTAGAGGTTACATAATGAAACCCTGTCATTTTACATATGAGTAAACTGAGGCCCAGATAAGATAAATATCTTGCCCAAAGTCATAAAGATAGTTAAGTGGCAATGGGAAGAGAAATATTTGAAGTCTATCTGATGTAGAGTGGATTCTACTCTCATTCCATAATTTATTGATTTTCTTCAATTTCTGATAGGTCCTTGATGTTGTGGGGCTAGAAAGTGCTCCTTGAAAAACTTTTTTTAAAAAAATTGTGGAGACTAGAGAGGCAAATTGGTGGAGTAAAGGCAGAAACTCACCTGAACTCTCCCAAATTCCCCTCTGAACAGCTTTAAAATAACACCTCAAATCAAATTCTGGAGCAGCAGAACCAACAAAAGGTCAAGGTAAAATAATTTTCCAGACCAAGACAACTTAGGAGGCATGTAGGAAAGGTCTGTTTCATCAGGGTGGTGATCAGACCTGGAGCACAGTACATACCAGGTTGGCCCTGGCAAGCCTGCAAGAGGCCTCCGAGGCTGCTGCACTAGCAGCTGCCTCAGGAGCTCTCAGGCCACAGATGGTAAGCAAGTCTAACAAGTGGTCAGAAGGAGATTAAAGGACACCCTTTGCTGACACTGGATACGGGACTCTGTTGCAAATGCTCATACACAGTTCTGGGTCTCAGTCCCTGGGTGAAGAGGAGACTCTGTGTGCTAGAGCAGGCAGGTACAGGAAAGTGGCAACTGGTCACAGTTACAGGGCAGAAAAGGGGGCTTATGATCACTCACAGACAAGAGTACAGGCCAGGAGGGCAGTGACCACACCTCTCCTTAGATCAAACCACCTTAAAAGTACAAAGCAGAGAACGAAAGAAAACTTAGAAGGAAGCACAGAAAAGCTGGGTAGCTTTGAAAATGATGTGTAGTTTTTCAAAAAACAGGAAACTGCAAAGTGGAAATTCATGGTTTTTTTATGTTGTATATACATGGTAATGTTCTTTTTTTGGTCTTTATTCTTAAGTTCAAATTGTATTTTTGAAATTTATTTTAAAAAAAGAAGGAAAGCAAGAAACTAGGGTGAGTTTCTCTAATGAAGACTTCCTTTCTCAAATATACAGAGAACTGAATCAATTTTGTAAGAAGTATAAGTCATTTTCCAATTGACAAATGGGCAAAGGATATGAACAGAAAGTTTTCAGATGAAGAAATCAAAGATATATATAGAGAGATATATAGATATATATATAGATATATAGAAATGTGTGTGTGTGTATAGTCAGATGAAAAAAATGCTGTAAGTCCCTATTGATTAGAGAAATGCAAATTAAAACAGCTCTGAGGTACTTTCTCACAACTACATACAATTAGCTAACATGACAAAACAGGCAAATGACAAATGTTGGAGGGGATGGGGAAATAGGGCCAGTAATGCACTGCTAGTGAAGCTGTCAACTGATCCAACCATTCTGGAGAGCAATTTGGAACTACAAAGCCATGCATACCCTTTGACCCAGCAATACCACTGCTAGGTCTGTATCCCAAAGAGATCAAAGAAAAAGGAAAAGGATTTATATGTCCAAAATATTTATAGAAGCTCTTGTGGTGGCAAAAATTAGAAATTGAGGAGATAGCCATCAATTGGGGAATGGCTGAACAAGTTGTGGTATATGATTGTGGTGGAATACTATTGTGCTATAAGAAATAATGAGCAAAATACTTTCAGAAAAACCTGGGAAGACTTATATGAATTGATGCAGAGTGAAGTGAGCAGAATTAGATTAAGAATGTACACAGTGACAATATTGTACGATGATCAACTGCAAATGCTTTATTCTCAGCAATCCATGATCCAAGAGAATTGCAAAGGACTCATGATGAAAAATGCTATCTACCTCCTGAGAAAGAATTGATGGAGTCTGAATACAGACTGAAGTATGCTGGTTTTTTTGCTTTCCTTATTTTTCTCATTTTTGTCTGTTTTTTTGCCACATGATTAATATGAAAATATGTTTTGCATGGCTGCTCACATATAATCAATAGTAAGCTGCTTGCCTTCTCAAGAAGGGGTAAGGGGAGGAAGAAAGGAAGAGAATTTGGGATTCGAAATTCTTTTAATGAATACAAAAAAATTACATTCAGTTGAGAAAAATAAATATAAATTTAAAACAACTTTAATTTGAGAAGACAAGGACACTGAACAAATCCATGTTGATTGATAGCCACTACTTAAACCACTTTAGTTGGAGCGATCACTTCACACCTCCAAGTCTGTTTTCTCCCTAGTCAAATGAGGGGCTGGACTAGATAACATCTAAGACTCCTTCTTGTCTAAAGCCCAATGAACTCAGGATATAGATTGGTAAAGATCATAGATATTTTAGTCTGCTGCTTTCAAAAACAAAAGGGAAGGACTAGCCAATAAAACAGAGGGAGGAGTTTTTATACTACAATAGAGATGCCAGGGGAAAAGGTCTCATTGAAATCTTAATAGATCTGCATCAGCTACCCTTTCCAGTATTGCTTTTCCCATACCTAGAAGGGCGTTCTATTTAGAGCAGGGTTTCTCACACAAACAGTTGGCTAACAGCGACATCTTGTGGTGAATGAAGTGTCTGGGCTAGGAACTAAATTGGACAGCCAAGAATCTGGCTGCGTTTACACTGTTCCCCAGTTTAGTAGCACAATGGTATATTAGAAGGGAGCAGAGAGTGTCTCCTCCTCTCTTCTCACACTCACTTAGTCTTCCAGAAAATGAAATTATTTAGAGTGAGGGTTTAGAATGTGGGAAAGGAGCTCAGCAATATTAACAGCAATACTAAAAATAGAAAAACTATAAAAAGCAGACATAAAACTCAAAAATCACAGTCCCTGCCTCCAGCTCTGGAGTCAGGAAGACCTGAGTTGGAATCCTATCTCAGATACTTGCTAGTTGTGTGACTCTGGAAAGGTCCCTTTGCCTTTCTGAGTTTCATCTGTAAAATGAGTATAGTAATGGCATTTATCACACAGGATTATTGAGGATTAAATGAGATAACTGATACAAAACACTTGTATTGGTATCCCTGGATCTTAGCACAGTGTCTGGCACAAAGTAAGGGCTTTAACAAATGCTTGTTGACTTCAATTGACTTGTTATTCTTAGAGTAAATATTTCTGAGATTCATAGAAAAAGCCAAGTTCTATAGGCTAGACTTTTTTTTAATAGTATTTTATACCTTGTGAAGTATTTATTGCTACTTAAATTTTTTAAATTTATTTATTTTTAGTTTTCAATATTCACTTCCATAAGATTTCGAGTTCCAAATTTTCTCCCCATCTCTCCCCTCCCCCAACCCCAAGATAGCACGCAGTTTTATATAGGTTCTACATATACACTCATATTGAACCTATTTTCACATTAGTCATATTGTAAAGAAGAATTAGAACCAATAGGAGAAACCATGAGAAAAAAGAAACAAACAAAAAAAGAAAAAGAGGGAGAGAGTAAGCAAATAATGTACTTCGATCTGCATTCAGACTCCACAATTCTTTTTCTGGATATGGACAGTGCTTTTCATCATGAGGACTCTGGAGTTGTCCTGGATCCTTGCATTGCTAAGAAGAGATAAGTCTATCAAAGTTGGACATCACACATTGTGCCTGTTACTGTGTACAATATTCTCCTGGTTCTGCTCACTTCATTCAGCATCAGTTCATTCAAGTCTTTCCAGGTTTTTCTGAAGTCTGGAAAGGCTAGACTTCTTTAAGAATGAGGAGAGACTTCAGAAAGCAGAGAATCAATTAGATACTTCCCAGATTTCACATCTAAAATCTGTCCAGACATCTTAAGGTCCTTTTCTCCTGTTTTTAGGGATGTCTCTGGGGAAACTGCCACCATATGCTTTACTTCATGGTGTCACCAACAAAGGTCACTTCTGTCCACTATATACCCATCCCCCAATCTTACTCAGATGTATAGTCAGTTAATAAACATTTATTAAGTGCCTACTATGTGCCAGACACCATGCTAAGCCCTTGGAATACAAAAAGAGGCAAAAAAAAAAACCCGTCCCTGCCTTCAAGGAGCTCACAACCTAGTACTGTGGATGGAATCATAAGATAAAGTATGTTGACCTAGAAGGTACCTTGGAAGACATCTACTTCAACCTCCTCATTTTCAGATCAGAATGGAGACCTAGAGTAACTTGCCCAAGGTCATAAAACTACATAGTAGAGTCAGGATTTGAATCTACATCCTTGGATTCCAAATCCAACATTCTTTCAATGCATCATGCTGCTTTCTCCATTACTTACTGCAGGCTTTTTCTTCATTCTCTTTTTTTCCCTTTCTTCAGTCAAACTGGCAAACTTATTGCCAGTAAGACAATCAAAGGAAGCCTTTGAAAACAGGACTTCTAAGCCTTATTATAATGTCCTGCCCAGGAAAGCCCTACTGTCCATCACCTTTTTTTCTACTTTTCTCCTGTGTAATGCCAAGATGGTCATCTGAATCCATTCCTCATCCCTGCTTCATTCTCCTTTCTCAACAATAGAACTTTTTTTCATTATAAATGCCCTATTACATGCACCTCAAAGGTTTGGCACATCTAATCACGTCTCCCAGGTTCTGCACTCTTTAGATGTGAACTACCCTGGGAATATCCTGAGTCAGAGACATCCCTGGAGCTCAGAGCAGGCCCAGGGCATTCAAACTTGCGAAGTTAGAAAGTATCTCACGTTGGCTGTCAGATCAGAGATCACCCTCTGAAATTCAAACAATTAGATCTTTGGGAAAGCGGGATGAATTCTTGGAAAGGTCTGCTGACTGGGGAGCCAGAGAGAAGAAAGAATAAAATCACTTCCAACTCTAACAGATGACAGATTTATTTTCTTCTCTTGAAAAAGTACATTCAGACCCTTTAAAACATAGTGAATAACAATTCTACATTCCAGTTATTTCACATATGTATGCCAGTGTGAATAAAACAAAAAACACCTTTTCTTGAATTTTTATATTTATTTTAAAAGCTAAATTTAATCTATTTAAAAGTTGAATTTTGTGATCATCTTTACCCACCTATCCCCAGGAGAAAAAACAGGAAGAGAATTTACCACTACTGCCATCCTTTCTTCCTCTTCTCTTTACCCTATCTATACCACATCCCCTACCAGGTATCCATAGGAAACAGTGGTCTAATAACTTCACTGTACTGTTGTGGTGATAGGAGAAAATTCCAGGGGCTCTTCAGTTACTCTTTCCAGTTCTGGTCCACACAGCATTTTAACAAGGGGACTTTATTTTTTTCTTTTTCTTTTACTATCTAAGTCTTCTCCAATTATTAGTGCTCCCTTCTGCATTCTATTTTAAGGCAGTAAGATGGTGCAGCAGATAAGAGCTTTAAATTCAGGAAGTTCTGAATTCAAATAATGCCTCTGATATTTGGCTCTCTCTGTCTCAGTTGAACTATGTATAAAATGGAGATAATAATAGCATCTCCCTCACAGGTTGTTAGGATCAACATGTACATAAAATGTAACATGTACAGTACTTTGCAAACCTTAAAGTACTTTATAAATGCTAACTATTTTTATTATTTCTTATCTGTGTATATATTGTATTCTTGTTGTTGTCTGGTCATTTCAGACATGTCCAACTCTCTGTGACCCCATTTGGGGTCTTGTTGGCAAAAATACTAGAATGGTTTGCCTTTTCTTTCTCCATTGTGCCCCTACTTTATAGATGAGGGAACTGAGGCAAACAGGGTTAAGTGACTTACCTAGGGTCACACAGCTAGTAAGTGTTTGAAGCCAGATTTGAATTGAGGTCTTCCTGATTCCAGACCCAGCACTCTATTCACTTGCATTGTACAGTTTAATATAAGTTCTTTGAGATCAAGAACATAAGGACATCAAAGGTAGGAACTATTTGCTGTAGTTTTTGTTTTGTTTTATTTTTGTCTTTGCATCCCTTGCACAGTTGGTGTTTAATAAATGTGCAGTGTGCTGAGTTAATAGTAACCAAAGAATCCAGAGAAGGCCAGATTGATGGCATAAACAGTCTAAGTTCCTACCTGGAGCTCTTGCCCCAGTTCAAAAATCTGAGCCAAGCCTGGAAAACAGAAGAAAGAATATGTATCGAAACCATAAGTATCATGATGACTTAGGGAGAAGGAAGACAGCTCTAAATTGGAAAACATTTTAAATTAGGCCTTTCTTAAAGACAACCATTACACATCTTATGGATAAAAAATCTCTTTTTAGTGTTTATAAGAGCACTTAATTCAGATTTCTCTGTTTTAAATCTGAATTCTAATTTTTAAAAGTTTAAGGGACATAGTAATATGTTTTTTAAAAATAGCAAACCTTCTCCAATTCAAAGGCAGTCTACTTATACAAATAACTTTTGACTTGGAAATACTTCCTACCATATAGTCTTTTTAAAATAGGAATATTTTCAAGTATTTGTGAAGATCCCAAGATTTGTCAGGATCAATGCCGATGTCTTAATAAAGCTTGGCAATTTTGCTGTACAATATCTTTACTTCAAATGCATTTTAAAATAAAAGCCCTCAATCTGTCCATCTGTAGTGCCAGTGAACTTTCTTTCTTTACCTAGAGAGAGCTAATCAAGGAACATCTTTCAGAAAAGTTGTTTCTGAGAAAACTTAATAAAATGTCTGTTTCTTAACAAGGCACAGTTCTGCTCTGATTCATACCTGCACCCATGGGCCCACTGACATTCAATATGCTCAGCATGAAGATCCTTCCCCTTATGTTGTAGATTGCAAGGTGGTAATGCTGATTGGGCCTGGAAATACCAGGTGGTGAACAGCATCAGACTTTGAGATGCTGTTACCATGGGGACAAGAAGCTGGCCCATCTCAACACAGGTATCATAGTCCATTGCCTTTGACAAGCTATTGTTACAACAGTAAAGAAATTTTGTTTCTCAGGCTATTGTAGCTCTTGACTTTAAAATATTTGTGTATAACATCTTTTCCCAACCCTCCCCTCACTTTTTAATAGTTGGAGTTCAGGTTGGCTAGATGAGAAAGGAAATCTCAAACAAGCTCTGATTTCTGTGAGATAACTCTAGGCTTTACTTAACACCATGACTAAATCTCTTTAAAAGAAAGGCTTTGAAATCTATCATTCTACCTTCAAGTTATTGGTCTTAATATTATTTTTAATACTTTTGAGTTTTGCTGAGCATATATAAGGCAATGAAGTCTCTAACCCCTAAGCAAGAGGTTGGAGTGAAATAAATTCCTATGGACACCACTCTAAAGGTATTTCTTCCCCTTCCCCTTGCCCTGAAAGTGACAGTCAATGGATTTCTTTTCTGGAAAAGGATCTTCGAAGGATCTGTGGTTACATACTGCAAAGTTGGAAGGATGTGAGGGGAGAGGAAGGGAAGAGGGGAGGAAGGGGAAAAAAAAGAGGGAGGGATGGGGGGAGAAAGAGAGAATAAACAAAATAATGAGAGAATGCGAGAAAGAGAAAATAGAACTGGAATGAATGATTCCTTTCAACAAAAATAATAATAATCACAATAGCAGTAATAGCAATAACAATATTTATGCATCAGGTTTATCAAGCATTTAGCATGTATTTTCTAATTGGATTCTCACAATAACTCTGTAATAGAAGTACCTATTATATATGTATTTCAAATGTTCCTTTTGGATCAGACATTGAATTAAAAGAAACTTTGGAAGTCACCTTTTCCAACACATATGTGAATAACAATCCCTTCTACAACAGTATCCAAAACATCCAACTTTCACTCAGTTGAAATGAAACTCTGTAGCACACAAGGCAGCCTATTCCCTTTCTGAATATCTCTAATTACTAGGAACTTTTTTCCTGATATCAAGTCTAATCCTGCCCTTCTATAACTTCAAATTACTGGTAAAAAATTCTTTCTTCTGGAGCTAAATAGAATAAACCTAATCTCTCTCAACATATGACAACCCTTCAAATACTTGAAGACAGCTATCAGGTCACTCCCTCAACTCTCTCTTCTTCAGGCCAATCATTATCATTTCCTTCAACCAATAGTCATATGGCATGATAAGAAGATCCTGCACCATCTTGGTCATCCTTTCACACTTGTAAAGCCCAATTTAAATATCATTTATTATAACTCTGATGCATATCTTCTATCATGTGATTTCAAGCCCAAAGGTTTTCTTTTTCCTCACCATTTCCCCATATCATTCCCCATTCATTAAGTTTATTTTTTTTCTTCAACAAAACTTTGCCTCTTCTCCCTCCTACCTTGTTCCTCATCTCTGCCTATTGTGGATGACAGAACAACAAAACCCCTATTACATAGGGGTCAAGCAAAACAAATTTCTACACTGGCCATGTCTCAATCTGCTTTCTGAGTCTGTGACCTATCCATCAGGAGGTGGGTAGGATATATCATTACAATTCCTTTTGAATCATGGTTGTTGCTTGGGGAGGCGGAACCAAGATGGAGGAGTGAAAGCAGTGACTTGCTGGAGCTCTCCCCCAAACCCCTCCAAATACCTATAAAAAATGGTGCTAAACAAATTCTAAAGCAGCAGAACCCACAAAAAGACAGAGTGAAACAAATTTCCAGGCCAAGACAATCTGGATGATTGATCGGAAAGGTATATCGCGCCAGGCGGTGAGGAGAGCGCAGTATGGCATGGGCGCACAGGCCTCAGCGAACCTAGAGCAGGCCTCAGAGGACTGAATCTCGGGCAGCTGTGGCAGCTTCCAGACCTCTCAACCCACAAACACCAAAGACAATTTAGAAGGTCAGTGGGAAAAGTCTGTTTCTGCGGTGAGAGAGGTCTCAGAGCCAGCTCCAGAGCACAGAGCACAGAGCACGGGCGCCAGGGTGGTGGCTGCATCCTGAGCTTCCAGTCCACAGACTGAGGGAGAATCCAGTGGCTGATCAGAGGGAGATTGCAGGGATCTCTTTGCCAGTGCTGAGGCAGGAATCTCTTGCTTTGCCTATGCTTGGATCTGGGTCACAGTTCTGGGCACAGTCCTGGGGCGAGGAGGAGTGCTGGCATGGTAGAGCTTATAGTGGCAGTGGACAGGAAACCTTCCTCACAGTTCCAGGACAGAAAGGAGTGCTTGTTGTCACTAATAGACCAGAACACATCATACCACCTTGCAAGAACTGAAAATTTACAGGTCCCTACAAGTATCTCTGAAAATAGCTGTATAAAGCCCCGAAGCTGGGGACAGCACATTCTCCACATTGGAAGCAGACTCTTACCTTAACAAAGAGTTTAAAAGTCAAGTAATTGGCCAAGATCATGAGCAAGCAGTGCAAAAAGGTCAGACTATTATCTTACTTTGGTGACAAAGAAGATCAAATATACAACCAGAAGAAGACAACAAAGTCAAAGCTCCTACATGCAAAGCCTCCAAGAAAAATATGAATCAGTCCCAGGCCTTGGAAGAGCTCAAAAGGGATTTTGAGAAGCAAATAAGAGAAGTAGAGGAAAAACTGGGAAGAGAAATGAGAGTGATAAAAGAAAATCATGAAAAACAAGTCAACAGCTTGCTAAAGGAGACCTCAAAAAAATAATACCTTAAAAAATACCTAAATGGCAAAAGAGGTCCAAAAAGCCAATGAGGAGAATAATGCCCTAAAAAGCAGAATTGGCCAAATGGAAAAGGAATTCCAAAAGATTACTGAAGAAAATACTTCCTTAAAAATTAGAATAGAGCAATTGGAAGCTAGTGACTTTATGAGAAATCAAGACACTAAAACAAATCCAAAAGAATGAAAAATAGAAGAACAATGTGAAATATCTCATTGGAAAAACAACTGACCTGGAAAATAGATCCAAGAGAGAATTTAAAAATTATTGGACTATCTGAAAGCCATGATCAAAAAAAGAGCCTAGACATCATCTTTCAAGAAATTATCAAGGAAAACTGCCCTGATATATTAGAACCAGAGGGCAAAATAGAAATTGAAAGAATCCACCGATCTCCTCCTGAAAGAGATCCCCAAAGGAAAACTCCTAGGAATATTGTAGCCAAATTCCAGAGTTCCCAGGTCAAGGAGAAAATATTACAAGCTGCCAGAAAGAAACAATTCAAGTACTGTGGAAACATCAGGATAACACAAGATTTAGCAGCTTCTACATTAAAGGACCAGGGCATGGAATATAATATTCTGGAGGGCAAAGGAGATAGGATTACAACCAAGAATCACCTACCCAGCAAAACTGAGTATAATCCTTCAGGGGAAAAAATGGTCATTCAGTGAAATAGAGGACTTTCAAGCATTCTTGATGAAAAGACCAGAGCTGAATAGAAAATTTGACTTTCAAATACAAGACTCAAGTGGAACATGAAGAGGTAAACAGGAAAGAGAAATCATAAGAGACTTATTAAGGTTGAACTGTTTACATTCCTGCATGGAAAGATGATATTTATAACTCATGAGACCTTTGTCAGTATTAGGGTAGTTGGAGGAAAAAATTAATGTATGTGTAGATAGACAGATAGATAGATAGATAGATAGATAGATAGATAGATAGATAGATAGATAGATAGATAGAGGCACAGGGTGAGTTGAAGATGAAGGGGTCATATCTGGAGAATAAAATTAAGGGATGAGAGAGGATTATACTAGGAGAAGAGAAAGGGAGAGGTAGAATGGGGTAAATTATCTCACAAAAAAAAAACAGAAAAGAAAAGGCTCTTACAGTGGAGGGAAACAGGGGAAGGTGAGAGGGAATGAGTGAATCTTATTCTCATAGGATTTGGCTTAAGGAGGGAATAACATACATATTCAATTGGGTATGGAAATCTGTCTTACCCTACAGGAAAATGGGGGGGGACAACAAGAGAGCAGGGGGATGGTAGAGAGGAGGGCAGATTGGGAAAGGGAGTAATCAGAAGCAAATATTTCTGAGGAGGGACAGGGTCAAAAGAAAGAATAGAATAAATGGGGGGGCAGGATAGGATTAAGGGAAATAGAGTTAGTTTTTCACAACATGACTACTATGGAAGTATTTTGCATAACTGCACATATATAACCTATATTGAGTTGCTTGCCTTTTCAATGGGGGTGAGTGTGGAGGGAAGAAGGGAGAAAATTTGGAATCCAAAGTTTTAAAATCACATGTTTAAAAAAAAATGTTTTCACATGCAACTGGGAAATAAGAAATACAGGAAATGGGGTACAGAAGTCTATCCTGACCTACAGGAAAATAGAAGGGGAAGGGGATAAGAGAAGCAGGGTGGAGAGGTAGAAGAGAAGACAGACTAGAGGAAGGGGTATTCAGAATGCATGCCATCTTGGGGTTGGGGGAGGGGTGAGATGGGGGGAAAATTTGGAACTCAAATTCTTGTGGAAGTAAATGTTGAAAACTAAAAATAAATTTATATCAAACACAAAAGTAAAATAAAATAAATAATAAAAAATAAATTAATTAAAAAGAATTATGGTTGTTCATTAGACAGATCAGAGTTACTAAGTCTTTCAAACTTGTTTGTCTTTACAGTATTGTTGTTGTGGTATAAATTGTTCTCTTGGTGCTGCTCACTTCATTCTACATCAGTTCATACAAGTCTTCCCAGATTTCCCTGAAACTAATCCCTCCATTATTCTTCTAGCACAATAATATTCCATCACATTCATACACCTTAACTTGTACAGCCATTCCCCAGCTGATAGGAAATTCCTGAGTTTCCAATTATTTGCCACTCCAAAAAGAGCAGGTTATATCAGTAGATATTAGGTAGAGATTGATTTTCTTAGGACTAATCAGTCTTTTAGCCTATCCTCCGTCTTCCCCCCCCCTTCCTTCTCCTCTTTTTCTCTTTTTCCTTGTTGAATAAATTATATTTCTGTACCCAATTGTGTATATTATGTATATTCTCCCCTCTTTTGACCAGTTTACATAAGGGTATGAATCCCCTTTCTCTTTATTGTTATAAACTTCTATTTGTATACCCAAGTTATGTAAGGATTTTTTTTTTCCATATCCCTCCTCAACCCAGCCTTGGGCATTCCCCTTCCCCTCCCTTTCCATTTTCTTTTGTGATCAGCAAACATGAGAGTTGAAAAATTATAATGAGCACTTATAGAGCATCTACTGTGCTAGTCACTGTGCTAATAACCCTCTGAGGTTGGAGCTATTATTATTATTCCCATTTTACAACTGAGGAAACTGTGGTAAACACAGGTTAAGTGACTTGCCCAAGGCCACACAGCTAACAAGTGTCTATGACTAGGTTTGAACTCAATTCTTCCTTACTCTAGGCCAAGCACTCTATCCACTGTGCTACCTAGTTGCCTCATAACAGAACCCTTCTCAAACTTTCTATCTATTTAGACTTCCTCTCTGAACCTCCAATGATGATAGAATTCTGAGGGGACATATGTATCACCTCCTCATATTAGAATGTAAACAGTTTAGTCCTTTATGATTGTTCACTCATATTTACTTTTTTATGTTTCTCTTATCTCCTGTGTTGGCACTTCAAAGTTTGCTCTTCAAAGCACATTGCTCTGGTCTTTTCATTAGAAATGCTCTATTTTATTAAAGGCCCATTTTTCCCCCTGTACAATTATATTCAGTTTTGATGGCTAATTTATTTTTGGTTGTAAGGTTAACCTTCTGAAATAACACATTCCAAGCTCTTTTTTTTCTTTTTTTGCTTTTTGGTGAGGCAATCAGGGTTAAGTGACTTGCCCAGGGTCACCCAGCCAGTTAAGTGTCAAGTGTCTGAGGCCAGACTTGAACTCAGGTCCTCCTGACTCTAAGGCTTAAGCTCTATGCACTGCACCACCTAGCTGCCCCACCAACCTCTTTGTTCCTTAAAAGTGGAGCTGCTAAATCATGTGTGATCCTGGCTGTGTTTCTTCAGTACTTGAATTCTTTTTTTCTGGATGCTTATGTTATTTTTTTTGTCTTTCACCTGGAAGCTCAGGATCATGGCTAAAATGTTCCTAGGTTTTTCCATTTTGGGGTTTCTTTAAGGAGATGAACAATGGATTCTTTCTTCTCCTATTTTGCCCTCTGGTTCTAAAAGATCTGAGCAGTTTTAAAAACTTTTATGATCTCTTGAAATATGATATCTGGGCTCTTTTTTTTTTTTGGTCACAGCTTTCAGATAGTACAATGATTCTTAATTCTCATTGGTTTCTTTTTTAAGCCAACTGTTATTTTTTTAAATTAGGCACTCAACATTTTCTTCTATTTTTTTCAGTCTTTTGACTTTGTTTTAATATTTTTTTTTGTCTCATGGAGTCATTAACTTCCAGTTGGTCCGTTCTAATTTTTAGGGAGTTTGTTGCTTGGATAAGTTTTGTACCTCTTATGCCAAGCCATTAATTACCTTCCAATTCTTTCTTCTGTAGCTTTTATTTCAATTTTTTTCTAGTACTTATTTCATTTATTTAAAAAAAAACCTTTTTACTCTTTTTTTTTAAACTCTTGCTTCATCTCCTCCAGGAATTCTAGTTGAACTTGTACCCTAGCTGTGTTTTAATCTGAGTCTTTGCTTCTAGAATTTTTGGTGACATTCCCTTCTTTTGGGTTTATGTCTTAAGTATCCTTGTCACTAAATTAACTCTTTATGGTGGGATTTTTTTTTAATTTGATCATTTTTTCAACCCACTTCCTGACTTCAGAATTTATGTTATGACTGGGCTCTAAATATTTCTGAGGAATATCTGGGCTGAGTTTGTGTCCTTTATGATCCAGCTGCTCCTTTTGGCGGGGGGAGGCATGGTATTGAATAATATGTTATTCCAGAATATCAGAGACAGCTAATGTTTGGGACCTATATGGTTTCCGTGTCCCCAAAGTAATCCGACCAAGGACAAAGTCTGAATGTTGCTCTCCTGGTCTGAACTCTACAAATTCATAATCTGAGTTTAATCCTAATCTGAGACAATCATGTCTAGAGGTAGG
This sequence comes from Phascolarctos cinereus, assembly GCF_003287225.1. Classification (NCBI taxonomy): domain Eukaryota; kingdom Metazoa; phylum Chordata; class Mammalia; order Diprotodontia; family Phascolarctidae; genus Phascolarctos; species Phascolarctos cinereus. The sequence goes on from NW_027556098.1 coordinate 95,753,225, forward strand.
TGCACTCCCCTCTGTTGGCTCTGGATCTGTGACCCAGACTGGGGAGTAAACAAAAGAGTTGTCATTTTGGACCTGTTCCGGCACCCTGAACAAGATCAGATCCCAATGTATATGTGAGGGATAACTTACTGACCTGATACATACCCTCTCCCTGTACCAGAATGCTTTATATAATCATTCCTTGCTATATTCTATCCCCAGACCTCCCTGTCTCCTTATGCTGACCTGTGCTGGAAAAAATGAATCATTGATTTTTTTTCATGGATTTTCTGTTCAGGACTTGGTCCCACACACTTTCTAGATCTACAGAGAGGAATTGGGGGACATACTCAGCTGCACTTCCTACTACTCTGCCATCTTGTCCTACACTGAGGTTGAGGAAGAACAGTCAATATTACCTGTTGTATTAATCATACAAAAGGTCTATAACCAAAATGTTGTGGATGGAAAGGAAAGGATTGTGAGTAATGACATCAGTTTAAGTTCTGAGGCCCTAAATAAAACTTTCCAAAAGGGAAGATTAATTTGTTCAGAAGGGAGCATAAGTCTATAGGTCTAGACCCTGGAAGAAATACAGGTCATTTTTCTTGTAAATGTTCTCCTTTTCTTGTAAATGCTTCTCCTTTCCCAGGTTCCCAATTATTTAGTTCTCCTTGAGAAAGCAGTTCTTAAGGTGAGGTCCGTAAACTTGTTTGTTTGGTTTTTTAATATATGTTTGGATAATTGTATTTCAATATAATTGTTTCCTTTGTAAATTTTATTTTATACATTTAAAAACATTATTCTGAGAAAAGGTCCACAAGCTTCACCAGACTGCCAAAAGAGTCCAAGACACACACTTTGAGTCATGATCATGTCTTTAGCTTATTCGGGGGTGAGGGTGGAAAAGGAGTCAAAGTGAGGCAGGGAGAAAATTCATTGATTTCAGCCTAGGACCTCCATGTTTCTGGATTGCTCTCTTTGGATCTGTTTACTGAGTTGGAGTTACAGTGAAGGAAAATGCTGAATAATGAAGCTTTTCAGTATAGTTTGATTCCTGACAGATCATCTATTCTATAAATATTTGATGAACTACATGGCTAGATTATAACTAAGTTTTCAATACATAATGCATTCTTTTTACTCATTCTCCTGAGAATAATCTTCTGTGTTGCAAGAGAACATTGGAAATCAGCAGATCTTAACTATAGAGAAAATAAGCTCCTTCCCATAGGCAAGTCAAGAAAATAAGCACAAGTCCACAAACCTAGGCCCTGAAAGAAACCAAGTTGTGGAAGAAATACACACACACACACACACACACACACACACACAAATATGTGTACATATTATGCATTATAATGAAAATTATGTATAATGTAAAGTAGACCAAAAGAAATCATAGCTTATAGATAGGCAATATTTTATAATCTAGGACCATAGATTTAAAGGAAGAATTGATCTCACACATCATCTAGTCTTGTTTTATAGATAGGGCAACTGAGGCCCAGAGAGGTTAAGTGATCTGTAGTAAGTGGCAGAGCAGTTCTTGATCTCCAAATCCACTCTTTCCACTGACTCATACTGATTCTATACAGTGCTTTCTTCCCAACAACCCTAGGGGGTGAGGTAGAGGCTTGACCAGTTGTCTTGACCTATGTCTCACCACTTGACTCTGGAGGAGAAAGTGAGGTTGATCACTTTGCACAGCTCTGCCTCACTTAAATCCAATTCACTTTCAAGTCAAGGCATCATTCTCCTGATGTCATTGGTCCTCTTTGAGAACAAAGGACAAACAACAACAAACAAGGGGGTGAGGTAGTGAAAGTATCATTGTACTCATTTTACAGAAGAGGAAATTCAGGCTTAACAGAAGTTAAGTGATTTAGCCCAAGGTAAATGGTCAAGCTGAAACTAGATAGATAGACACATAGACAGACAGACAGACGGACGGACGGACGGACAGAGAGATAGATACATAGATAGATCGATACATAGATAGATAGATAGATAGATAGATAGATAGATAGATAGATAAATAGATAGATAGATACATACACACATACATACATACATACATACATACATACATACATAGATACAGAGATACAGAGATACATAGATACATAGATACATAGATACATAGATACATAGATACATAGATACATAGATACATAGATACATAGATAGATAGCAACCTTTGCTTTTCATTTCCATACTATTTTTCTTTGGTTTTCTTGAGCATCTATCTAAGGGGAAACTCAAAGTATATTTTCTAGTAGTCTGATATCCTTTTTCTTGAGTGGTCTAGACAAAGTTAGAAGAATACACAAAAGCTAGAAGATGAAAACAGTTCCATCCAAGTCAAGTTAAATCAACAAACATTAAGCTCCTACTACGCTCCAGGCACTGTGCTAAAACGAAAATATTCACTTAAGTCCCTTTTACTTCAAAACCATGAATAAGCTGTTTTTACCATCTCAAGGGAATATACGATTGTGTGGCAAGCCACATGGTTTCAATTCAACCTCATTCAGAAAACGCAGACATAACATTAATAGGAAGACAAAGCAATTTGCAGATAGTGATATAGCTTCTTTTTCTGGCAGGGAGGAGACTGGGAGGCAGAGTCTGAATCTGTGATTCTATGATTGTCGTGAATTTTCAGAGTGGAAACTCCATCCAGTGGTGCAGATCAACAACTTGTCTTTAACTTACAGTCTTAGAGAACTATCTGTGGCTCTTAAATTAAATGACTTGCTCTGGGTCACAAAGCTAATGTAGCTGAAGAGGCAGGAATTAAAATGAGTTCAGCCATCATTCTATCCAATATGCTGCACTGCCTCCCAGAGTCATGCCTGAGATGAATAAAATGAGAAACTGAAGGAAAAGTACACAGATTTGGCATTCTCCTATATTCAGTGCAGCCTTCTGACCCAAGTGGCCAAAAGAACCAAGAATGCAGTAATATTTTTCTCATACTCCAAAGCCCTTTCACTTTACTCCATCATAATTGGGCATTTATTATTGTTTTGGATTGATCCAACCATTCTGGAAAACAATTTAGAACCATTCCCAAAGAAATATAAAACCATGCATACCCTTTGACCCAGCAATACCACTACAAGGTTTGTATCCCAAAGAGATTTTTAAAAAAGAAAAAGGACCTATGTATACAAAAAAAAAATTGTAGCAGCTTTTGTGGTGGCAAAGAATTGGAAATTGAGGAGATGCCCATCTATCAGGGAATAGCTGAGCAAGTTGTGGCATATGATTGTGATGGAATACTATTGTGCTATAAGAAATGATGAGCAAGATGCTTTCAGAAGAACACTTGCATGAAGCAAAGTGAAACCAGCAGAACCAGGAAAACATTGTACACAGTAAGAACAATATATTATACAATGATCAATTTGTGAATGACTTAGTTGTTCTCAGCAATACAATGTATCCAAGACAATTCTGAAGGACTTGATATGAAAAAAAAATGCTATCCACCTTCAGAGAAAGAACTGATGGAATCTGAATGCAGATCAAAGCATACTTTTTTTTAACTTTCTTTTTTTGGGAGGGAGGTTTGATCTGTTTCTTTTACAACATGGCTAATGTAGAAATACATTTTGCATGACTACACACATATAATCAATATGAAATGGCTTTCCTTCTCAAGGATGGAGGAGTAGTGGGAAGGAGGGAGAGAATTTTGAACTCAGAATTTTAAAAAATAAATGTTAAAAAAATTTTTACATGTGATTTTTAAAATATATATATTTTTTTAATTTTAAACATTTTAAAATAAAATCAGTATCTGACCACCTTGAATTAGTTATGTGTTAAAAGGCAGAAGACTAGACCAGATGACCCACCCTCTAAACACTTGCTTTTGTAATTCTGAGTTCAATTCAATTGGTTGCACTAGGCTAGAGTCATTCTTCTGTTATGAAGATATCTGCTATATAGTGATCCATGCTTTAATCATAATCAGCCTGGTCTGTAGTAGTGCATTCTTATCCTAGTAAAAGGATTACATGATGTTCATAGGCAGTGCACAAAATGTTCTGGTTTAATGTTTATTGAGTTCCCACACCCCTATTTACTCAAGAGATAAGCCAGTCAGGAATGCACAGCCACAAATCTCTTTTCCCTTCATTGGTTTACCAAGACAATTTGGAATCCAATCTAAGATTTTTATCTCCAATTCTCAAGCCCTAAATAATTTGGGGGGCCCAGTCACCTTGGGAAATAACATCCTGTCCTTTTTTCCTACTTATTTATACTAGTTAATGTGTAATCTGAATGGAGAAGGCATCTCTAGGCAAAATTATAAATTCTGATTCTGGCGCCCTCCATTCCAGCAGTATGTACATCCTCCTCCCACCTTCCCTCTTTCTCCCGCCCTAGACACCCACATCAGGAAGCTTACATCTAGATGATAAGAAGTTTCATACTGCCTCCCCGGTTCCAGGACTTAACGTTGTCTTATTCTTGTCAAACTGTTCTGATAGCCTTTAGCCCAGAGCTATCTCTACAGAACAGATATTCTAGAAGATTACAGATTTAGAGCTGGAAGGAACCTTCAAGGTCACTGAGTCCAACCACTTCATTTTACCAATGTAGAAACTGAGGCCAAGAGAAGTTAAGAGATTTGCCCAAGTTCACACAGTTGGTATAGCCAGGCCAAGATTTGAATCCAGTTCCTCTGATTTCAAATCCCATGTCTTCCTATATCTCATCTTACGGAGACCCAAGGTATCAACTAACCAATCTAATAAATCATGTACTAATCTATCTTAATGTGCCAATTTGAGAGAGTTAAAGGTGTCATATATACCTTTTAAATGAGGCCTTTTGGACAATGAGCTAATTTTTTCTTGTCTCTTTAGTGATTCAAAGTGATACAACTTCAAGCCAGGTAAGAGAGAAAGAAAGCCAACAATATTCAAGCAATTGTAAGAAAGATTTGGGTATAGACCGGGCCTTGCCATTTTCCAAGGCAGACACCATCTTTCCCATTTGATTTTACTTTACTTCCCCTTGCTACTTTCCCATCAAAATGGCCCACTTACAGCCACTGACACTCTTTTATTTCCCAACTCTGTGGCTTTGTACATGCTACCCTCCATGATTGCCTATGCTTAGGGTTATCCTTGCTGAGAGGAGACACTTTCCAAGTAAATAATCAGGAGTGAAATTCATTTCCCATATGTGATACCCACATATGCTTCTTAATTTCAGATTAAAGAAGGAAGATAGGAAGGGGATATAGCAACGACAACCAGCCATAAACAGATGAGAATCTTGATGGTACTTGAAGCTAGATAAATAAGAGGAGCTCAGAGATCCCAGTTCCACCCTCTTGAACACCCCAGAAAGGTCAGGCCTCCTGAAGAGGAACTGGCAGAGGCATATGTCCATTTGAAAAGTTTTGTGGGGTTTTTTTTGGCTGATATCAGCCCTTCTGACTGCTGTCCAACAAACCAGAGTCCTCTAGCATCTTTTGCATATATTTGCATGAACTAGTCTGAAGACAGCCCTCTGATAGTTTAAAAACAAAGCTTATAGTTCTGAATTGATTCGCAAAATCAAGTAGAATGGGGAAAGCAGTATTTGGAGAATCAGAAGGCTAGTAGGGATGATGATTTTTATAATTCCTCATGTAATTGCCATGATCTCTTTTGATCAGACTTGTGATTTCACTGGGTAAGTAGGTGAAATGTGCCATTCCTATCTATGTCCTCAGTCATTAGTAAATGTCCCTGTATAGAAATTAGTATGCATGTATATATGCATTTATGTGTAGATATGTATACATGTAGCTGTGTATTATATATATGAACATATCCATAGATATGTACATACATATACAGATTATATTGTATATGTATATATGTGTGTTGTTTTGTGTATATGTGTAAATGTGTGTGTATAGTTGCAAAAAATCTTCTTAGTGCAATTAACCTAAAACCGCACTAAAACTTTTGGAACACTGTGTTTATGTATGTGTGTGTGTGTGTGTGTGTGTGTATACACACACATCTATACACATATGTGTATATGACTCTTTAATCCCAGTGTTGTTTTACTGTGTAGTTGCAAGTTATGGAACATTACAATCCATGAGGAATTGAATTTGAAGACTGCCCCAAAAAAAGGGTAATGGAGAGGTATGTGGCAGGCTGCAATTCATTACAAACCAGAAATTAAAGAACAAAGGGAAAAATGGAAAAAGGATGGGGTGATCATAGTCAAAATAGTCCATGTGCTCCTCTGACTCTTATGAGGTCAAGAGAACTTAAAGAAGGCCCCCAGCACATTAGGCGGACCTTCTGCGGTGAATCTATGGGAGACATGATTAACCCTAGGGAAAACACTTTAGACGAGGGAGATGATGGAAGTGAAAACAAAGGTAACAAGGGGCATGAATTCCCATTAAAAGCAGCCTTACATGAAATTGGAGCCCCACTTACAGGCTAGTAAGAAGCGTTCATTTTCAATGGTATGTAAATACTTTCACATGTTGAATGCAGGATTTTATTTGAAAAATTTTTTTTAAAGTGAAGGTGGGGGTAGGGAAATGAAGTGGTTTGTAATATCAGCCAAGAGAAGTGATTCTGGATAATGTATGGGGACACTTGCAAAGATAAATCACTTTTTAATGAGGTTTGTAATGAAAGTGCCATGGACGGGTAACAGTCTAAGGGTCTTTGTCATACTTCGTAACTAAGTATAATAATTGTCAGTGATTATTTCCAGAGTCAATGCCCTAGAAAAACATGACATGCAGGAAACAGTGTGTGCAACCCAAACATTAGCCTCAGTTATAGGCTGTTTTCCAAAACCGTGCAGAGATAGCAGCAGTTTAAGTTGCATAAATATTTAGATAGGAAAAAATAGGAAGAAAAGATTCCATTCCAGTTGCTGGCCCTTTCTTTACAATCATGCTCTTTGCTTTGTTCTTTTAGCTTTACTCTTTGCCTGATGGCTGAGTCATTGCACAAAGGGGATCTGGGTAATTATACTGCTGCTTTAGCTTAGCCTGGGCTTAGCCAGCTGTGAGAGCATCTGGGTGGGGGGGGGGACGATAAGGGATGGGGGAGCCGGTTGCTTTGTTCCTCTCCCAGATTATGTTTTGTGTCCCTGACACTGCCAGTGGCTCAGAAGGGCTCCCCACTCTACCGTCTCCACCTCTCTTTTAAATAGTTCATCTTCTCTCATGATGATTCTGGCTTTAGTTCAGTAAGAGCCTCTCCTGCTTCACTGTTCTGAGTACCAAGCCCCTACTATCTTTTTGACCAGCTTGTGTAAACAGTACTATTATTGTCAAATGAGTGATGTATTGGTGAACGCCTAATACTCTGGGATAGCTTTTTTCCAATATTTGGGGGGGGGAATCCTAATTCAGCCAACAAATTAATTGTTGTTATTCAGTCATTTCTCAATCTTGTCTGACTCTTCAAGACCTTATTTGGTGTTTTCTTGGCAAAGATACTGAAGTGGTTTGTCATTTCCTCCTCTAGCTCATTTTACTGATGATGAAATTGAAGCAAATAGTGACTTGCCCAGGGTCACAGAGCTACTAGATGTCTGAGGCCACATTCGAACTCAGGTCTTGCTGACTCTAGGCAAAGCACTCTATCCACTGTGCCACGTAGCTGACTCTACAAAATAATTAAACATTTTATATTTAAATTGAACCTAAGAGTTTTGGCCTTCCAGAGCTGATTTGGACTATTTTCTCAGAGAATGTCAGCAAAGTCACTTGGTTATATCATCTCTTCAAAGTATATGGTTTTAGGAATGACTAGAAGCCTGGAATGTTCTTCTCCATGGAGCAACTAGGTGGTGCAGTAAATAGAGCACCAGGCCTGGAGTCAGGAGAACCTCAAATCTGGCCTCTGATACTTACTAGCTGCATGACTCTGGGCAAATAATTTAACCCTTGCCTCAATTTCCTTATCTGTAAAATGAGCTGGAGAAAGAAATGGCAAACCACTCCAGTATCTTAGCAAAAAACAAAACAAAACAAAACAAAATCAAATAGGGTTAAGAAAAGTTTGATACAACTGAACAACTACAACATTCTTCTCCATATATAACTGTTCAAAGCCTTCCTCTTCCAGGAAGCCTTCTTCCTGTCACCAGATAAAAATGTTCACTCCCATCCATGAACACTCATGGCACCTTGTCTCTCTATTGTTCTTCACTCATTATATTCTATTTCACATAACCTAATCTATTTATCACATTCTAGTTTGGTTTTTTGTTTGTTTGTTTTTTGTGGCCAATTATTCAAGTATAAATGTTATATCAATGCTTTAAGATACTAAGCAATATATCACAGGTACAACTGGGAAAATATACGTGGATATATGTGTGCTTACAAGTTAACACATTTTTTTCTCTAAACTCAAGCCATACACAAAACAAAACTTCTTAAGCTTAAACATTTATCCTTATTTACTTTCATTTCCTTTTTTTATTATTCTCCATTTCATGGCTTCTGATGCAAACCTCTGAATAAAAGTTGATAACTGTAATATTGTACTTTTTTTTGTTATCTTCCCATTATTGTGAATACAGCAAACTGTTCTTCCACGATTTAAGTTTGATCCTTCAGAATAAGAAAACACCACACACAGAAAGAAAAAGCAGGCCTTGATCTCAAGGAGCTTATATGCTAATGGAGAAGACAATAAATACAATAAACCAATGAGAATTGATCAAAGGTAACCTTAAAGGGGATGGCACCAGTAAATGAGGAAGACCAAAAAAGGCCTCCTGTAGAAAGTGGCATCTGAGCTAAGTCTTAAAGAAAGCTGGGGATTTTAAGAGGGTTATGTGAGGATGGGGAACATTCTAGGCGTATGTGACAGCTCATACCAAAGGAAACTAGGTGATGGATCATGTGAAGAATATAAAAGCAAGTAAGATGGCTGACTGGACTGCAAAGTACATAAAGGGAAGCAATGTGTAAGAACACTGGAAAGATAGAGACAGGCCAGATTATCAAGAGTTTTAAATGTCAAACAAAGGAATTTATGCTTGATCCTAGAAGTCATAAGAAACCACATGAGGTTACTGAATTGTGGGGCGACATGGTAAGACCGGTCATTTGGGAAAACCATTTTGACAGCTGTTGGAAGATGGATTGGAGTGGGGAGAGAGGAAGCAGAGAGACCACTCTCTGCCTTGAGTGTAAAGGGATTATCTCTTTCTTTCCTTCAGAGCCAGGCACAGTGTCTTGCCAAAGCAGATGTTTAAGAAATATTTGAGGGATGAATGAAAGAATGAATGAACATTTAGTAAGATCCTGAAGTTGAAGGGTTTGTTTTAATCATGAAAATACTTAAAAGAAATTGATTATAAGGTAAAGTGAAGGACCATCGGTTTTCATTGCTGGTCATAACACAGCTCCCTCCAATTTAGGAAACAGAAATTGTGAGCCAATGGCAGCCATAGCAACAGCCCCTCAGGGAAGCAAAGCTAGCCCCATACACTATAGGTTAAAAGCTTTCAACTGGTAGCAATGAAATGATTTCTATAAGCCTTTTTCAGACCACTACGGACCTTTGTCTCTACCTACATTGTTCTTCATCTTGATGATTTACTGCTTTGGCCCATAACTTTGATTTTCTTTTCTACTCCTGGATCTTATTTTTGGCTTACTAGCTCTCTGACCCACATCAATAGCTTACATAAACACTTCTTGTTGCCTCTGACCTTTTAGACTCTATTTTGGCTGACCTAGAACTGAGCTCTTTGCAACAACCAAGCTGGGCCTCAATTACCTATACTCACCATCAGTTGGTCAATTGTACGCCCTGGTATCTTCATACCCTAAAGAATTCTCAGTTGCCCCACCTCTAGCCCCATCAAAATCAGGCCAATCTGGACAAGGTAATCACAGAGTTATTCAAGGTACTTCATAAACTCATCTTTGTATATGTTTGTATACAGATCTCATAACTGGGATAAAAAGTAGAATATTCTCGCATCTTGTTTATTCCATCCTTTGTAGCACATGTCAAAGCTTCATGAATCACACCGAAGTAATAACAATGACAGCAATGGCAATGATACTCTTTATATAAATGCTTTAAGGTATATAATACATTGTACAGATTGTCTCATTTGATCCTCACAACACCCCTGTGAGGTAGGTGTTATTTCACATGTGAGGAAACTGAGGCAGAGAGAAGTTAAGTGATTTGCCCAGGGCCATAGACAGTATCTGTGGCAGGATTTGAACTCAAGTCTTCCTGATTGCAAGTCAGGAGCTCTTTCTATGTACCAGATATAGAAACATGAGGTTTAGTCCTCTTATATTCTATTCTAGCTCCTTCATAAGCAAGCTACTTAGGTTTAGAGTTTAATTTTTCACTTTCTTTTAAAGGACTATTGCATTTAATTTCATTCCCCATACAGCAATATCATGAGGATAAAGGAACTAATCTCTGTTATGGGTTTTCAGTTACTTCTGAAATGTGTATTGTACACATTTAAAGCATTACTCTGTTAATTAACTCCAATATACACAAATACTATGTTGTTCAATCACTTCAGTCCTGTCTGACTCTTCATAACCTCATTTGGGGTTTTCTTGGCAAAGATAGTAGAGAGGTTTGACATTTCCTTCCCCAGCTCATTGTACAGATGTGGAAACTGAGGCAAACAGGGTTAAGTTACTTGCCTAGGGTCACACAGCTACTAAGTGTCTGACACTAGATTTGAACTCATGAAGATGAGTCTTCCTGACTCTAGGCCTGACACTCTATCCACTGCACTATCTAGCTGCCCACATGCCCACACACACACACACACAACACACATACACACACACACATTAACCTATGAGTTTACAACTTGCAGCACTCTAATCCTTTATTGATTCTTTTCACCAGAAAAGCAGAAAATAATACAGCATGGGCAAACAATGCCATTTTACTGAAGCCAGCCCTAAAGAGAATAAATTGGGTGACCTGGTATAGCACTACAGCCAAGCCATGGACAAGTAGCTATCTGTCACAATAAGAGTGTTTCCTCTTGTTCCAGCTCTCTGATCCCCACGAGGAACTCTGCTGTGGCTGACATTAAGTAACCACTCATTTCAAAGAATGCAACACTCACCTTTATGTTGTTACAGGAAAGAAGTTAGGACAGAACAAAATGTGAAGGAGTTATCAGCTGCAGGCAAATGATTGTTGTACTTGGATTATCAGAGTACACTTCATCCAAGCTTCACATATGCTTTTCAGACATTTTACCTAGATGAAAACATATGCAAAATTCTCCTGTTACAGCTGGAAGACTTTGGAACTTGCTCAAGGTCATACAAGCAGGCAGTTAGTGGCAGAACTGGAATCAGAATCTGATTTTCCTAACTCTCATCTCAGTGCTTATGCTAGCTGATAAATTAGATATAGGAATACTTCTGTATCTGGAGGTAACTTATTCAGAACCCTCGCTCTTCTTGAATACAGCCAAGAAGTTGGAGAAGAAGTAAGGAAAGGGGGAAAAGCAAATAAAAGACAATGAGCAAACAAAATTGATTTCACAGTGGTCATTCACCAAAGCACAAGCCCTTTATTATTTAAGGAGAAACACTCAAGTTCTCACTGTTAATTATTTCTTTCTTTTTTTAGACACAATTTTTAATAGGAATGGTTATATCATTTCCAAATCTTTAGTACATTAGAAGTAACAATAAGTCAACTAGAGGCAGGTACATGGAGAGAAGCAAGAAATAAGTATTAACAGCAATAGTAAAAACAGAAAAACTATAAAAAGCAGACATAAAACTCAAAAACCACAGTAGTCTGGGGTCATTTTTTGTTGGTACAAACATTCTACTCAATAGCTTCTTAAGGTATCATTCTATTATAACACAGGGCAATTTTTCATGTTTATAATAATACTGAAATTTAAAGTAAGTTTAACTTGTGTTAATATAAATTACATGTACAAATTAATATATATGTTAATATGTAACATAAATAAATTAACTTGTAGAAAAATTACAATAATCCCTAAGATCCCTTATGTCAGAAATGGTTATTAAATATCCTAGCAAAATGAGAAATGAGAAATGTTATGCACACAATGCCAACTTTCCCCTAATTTGGAAACAATAAAACACACACACGGACATTATTCAATCAATCTTTGGTGATACAGATGGCCCTTTGTGATCTTTCAATGCTTCAGAATCATCTTTACAAATATCAGTTTCACTATATTGAAAGAGTACCAGCTAACAGACATTTTAGAGTAATAGAATTGCAGAGACCAGCTTTTACTGTTAAAAAAAAAAGGGAATGCAAATGTCCCCTTTTCTCTCAGTTTACTTCAATGGAAAAGGGCAATTAGCATGAAAACAGGCAACTCTCTAGGCAGACTTCATATTTCTGTTGATGCCTACCTACATATAATCACAGCATATTAAAGCTAGAAGATCATTAGATCTTAGAGATCATTGCATCCAACCCTCCCATTTTATAGATGAGAAACTGAAGACTAGAGAGGGAAGATGACTTGCCAAAAGTTAAACAATCAGTAAGTAAAGATAAAATTTGAACTCGGGTCCTCTGACTCCAAGTCCAATGCTGTTTCACCTATGTCTATAACATTCTTAGGAGAGCATGAACAAAGGCATTGTTGCTTACGTAGAAAGGAGAATGGCCCTCCTAGTGCCAGAAAATCTTCCATTGAAAAAATAAAAAATCTATTGAACTAGCATGCAAGAGTGATGAATTGAGTTCCCATGTCTGCCAGAGACTTGTGTTGTAACCACTGACAAACTATTCTTTGAGGCTTTCTTTTTAACCCTCAGTAAATAGGAAGAATGGACAAAAATCACACAGTATGGGTAGACATGAAGACTTTGATCTGCATCATGAGGAGAGCTATGTAAATGAGAGCACAGATTGATTGGTGTATTGGATCAAAGTGGATAATGATAATACTTTCTTGACATGTTATTTCAGAGGAATACTTAGTATGTAGACTAATGCCATAAGTACCTTAAATGCCCTGGAATTAAATCCTATGAATTATTTTATTTAAAAAATTAACTACTGGTTCAGATTTTCTACTCACTGCTGAAAGAAGTTACATAGGAAGCAAAGTAAGTGAAACAATTTCATCTTTCTGGACTCAGGGGATGGAGAAGAGGGATAACAAATCCATAGTTCTAGGCATCAGTTGTCCTGAAATTCTGAGTCCTGACGTTATGAAGTTATTGACAAAAACTTTTTATGACAGCTATTTCACTCTACTGCTTCTCTTCTCCCTAATGAATTACCTTCTAACACAGTCACTGGACACGCCTTCCTCCCTGGCAGGTTTCAAAGAACTTGGTGTCTTAGACAGAAACAAAGATGCCATAGGTCCAAAACTATTAGAGGAAATTGAGATACTGAATGTCATATTTCACTAAAGAAGTTTGCAAGGAATCTATGGATATTTCTCTTCCTTTTTTTATTTTTTATTCTTTTCTTTAATGAAGGCATCCAATTTTGCAGATATACTAGAGAATCTCTACCTAGAAAATATATGATCTGTCTCCCTTACCAATTGCTTTATCTTTATGACTTCCATAATTTTTACATGTTCTGAACCATATCACAGTTTAAAGAACAGCAAAATATATTCTTCAAATAGACACCATTTTAGATAGTTATACTATGCAGAATCTTATTTAAGTAATATTTATAAAATCTATAAATTCACAGAATGTTAGAGTTAGAAGAGAGCTTAAGAATCAGTATTTTCATTCTACAGATGAGATCTTGAGTGAATGCCCTGAGTCAGTTAGCCAAGGGCAGAGCTGAACATAGAACAGAAAGGCTTCCAGTTCCCTGACCAGCTCTTTCCACTACCTCACACTGCTTGATCTCAAGACAAGACTAAGAGCATCATCTTTCTACCTGCTTGCCTGTCTCTTCAAATATGTGATTGTCTTTCACAGCAAATGGAATTTTATAAAGAAATTTTGTATAATGATTTTTTGTACATAGTTCCACTTCTGTCTCTCTGTCAGATAGATAGATAGATAGATAGATAGATAGATAGATAGATAGACAGAAGACAGACAGATAGATAGATAGATAGATAGATAGATAGATAGATGATAGATAGAATAGATATACACATATTATTTGTAGATACATATACATAACATTTTAAAGAGATTTCACTAAAGTGAGTTTGAATGCGTTCTATGTTTGGTGGCAACCCATATTCACACTCAGTAGTACTTTTTCATTCTTTGTTAAGTGTATGACTTCACCAGAAGTATGACTTTTTAAAAAAATATTTATAACTGCCATTATTTCTGGGGTACAGAGTGTTATTAACCCCACAAATGTAGGGGGAAAATACATCTCCTCTTTCAGGGAATACTGAAAAGTGATGAGTACCCAGAATAGATTTAAATTTTCTATCCACTATTGAATACAAAAGGAACTGCTTTCCTCTTCCTTTTGGCAATGAAGTTTCAGTCTCATCTGAAAATGGCAGTACATATTCAGAAAGAAATGTCATATCCATTTAAGACACTAACAAAAGTTAGTTGTGAGTAAAAAAAAAATCACAATTTTAAAAATTACATTTAATTTTTTAAAGGATGCTGTTTTCAAGTAAAATGAAATGTCTTTTAAGTTAATTTCATTATTGTTCTAACTCTTACAAAAATGGAGCTTTTCCACTTCATTTGGCCAATCAAAAAATGGAACACTTTCAGCCCATGGGTTTTCATATGAGCAGGTGAGCAAAATGCATAAGTTTGAAGTATGTTTGGCTTTCTTTGCTCAAGTACATTTTGATTTCCTCAAAGGCAAGATCTTCCTTTTCTTTGTTTCCTGCTGTAACTAATAACAATCTTCACTAGGGAGGTTTTCACCTATCAATGTTAATTGAACGTACTGATTCTAGACACAGACCATAATATACAGTGAAGTGTGCTTGGGTGCATTGTACCAGAAGTCGGGAGAGCTGGGTTTTGATCCCAGCTCTATCACTAACTAGCCGTTCAGCTAAAAAGCAAGTTACCTGATTTGCCTGGGCTTCATTTTTCTAATCTATAAAATGAATGTCTTGGACTAAATGATTCCTAAGGCCATTTTAAGTTCTAAATTTCCATGATAAACAAATAACACTTATGTTTAGAGGCCATTTGCCTACCATGTCAGATTTTTTGAGCACTGACTTCATTTCCCATTGGAGTACTATATGTTAAATACATCTTCATACAACACCTGCTAAATCCTATTTTAGTTTCCAAATATCATTTAAGCTCCAATTTATCAATATATCCATGATCCCACTGGTTGAAGCATTCCTTCCATTGAACCATCTCATAGCTCCACTATGCCTCTTTAATCAGTCTGATTCTTAATCAAGTTTTTCCATAAATCTGCCCTAAAGAGTCTCTGCAATGTACTTTTAGCCTTCCTCTAATTCCTTTAATATTTCATGGATACCAATGCAACATTTGGTTTTTCTACCTCTTACTCTTAAAGTACATGATCTGCCCATTTCCTTTTCCAACCACTCACATCCTTATTGATAGCTTCCATACTACATCTTGCACACAAGTCACAATTGGTAACATGCTATTTATACTTCCATGCCCTTTAATTCAACCAAAAGTCTGATTTGAGGGGAGGTAGTTGTGGCATAGTGGAAAGATTGTTGGACACAGAATTAAGAGACACTGAGTTTGGCTTCTGCTTGTCACAGTGTGACCTTAGATGAGTCACATCAGATCTATGAACCTCACTTTTCTTCCATGTAGTGCTTGCTTCACAGGGTTGTTATATCAAATGAGATAGCGCTAATATATATATAACATGCTTTGCAAATGTTAAGCATTATAGAAATGTTATATATTATTATTGCTTTAGTATTTCTTGGATACTAGCAAAACACTCAGGCTATCATTTATTCTTCATTCTTAATTAGAACCAGCCCGACACTTTGTTTCAATGCAACAGATTAGTTCCAAACGCCAATACAAAGGACATTGCTTGAAAAATTAATGAAAAAAATTAAGGATTATTAAATGTTTGCAAAACTGGGCAGCTAGAAGAATGCTGTTACCCACAAAAAAAAATAGCAAAATTTGGAGGAAGGATGAATTGAAATAACAATTAGCTGGGAAAGTTGGAGACTTCCCAAGATGTCTTGCAATGCATCTCATGAGCCACCTAAGTGTCATACAAACAAGGAGTTGACCACTATTATACTCCTCTTTCATTGTGTATCATGTCTGATTATTCAACTGTAATCTTCACTTAAGCAAACTTCCCATTTGTTGTTGTTGTTCAGTCATTTTAGTCAGGTCCAACTCTTCATGAGGTTTTCTTAGCAAAGATATTGGAGTGGTTTGCCATTTCCTTCTCTGGTTCATATTACAGATGAGGAAACTGAGGCAAACAAGGTTAAGTGACTTGCCCAGGGTTACACAGCTAAGTGTCTGAGGCCATATTTGAACTCAAGTCTTCTTGACCTCTGTCATCTAGCTGCCCCTGGTAGCTATTAGTTTTATCATACTCATCCTTGATTTCCCTAATTACTGGCATACATTGACCCTCTGTCTGGCAGAACTTGATACTCATTCTCTCCTTTCTTTCATCTCCATGTCTTTGCTTCCATTTCCCCTTCTCCTTCCCTCTACTCATGCCTGGAACACCCCCATCCTTTACCTCCTTCTGGTAAATCCCTACTTTCCTTCAATGCTTAACTTAGATGCCACATCCTCTATGAAGCCTTCCATCATTTTCCTAGGTGAAAGGGATTTTCCTTTCCTCAGTTTTCTCATAAATCTTTGCCTGAACCCATCCCTTACACAGTTCTTTATATAAAAGTAATTTATGGAGATTTCACGTCCTCCTTACCCGCTAACACAGACTTAACACACTCTTTAACATCAGGGTCAGTGCCATATGTATCTTTGTGCCCCCAATGCCACGTCCAGTGCCTTGCACATAGTAAGCATTTAATAAAAATATATTTAATTGAACTGAAATGAATTAGAATAGACAAATTGAATTGATTGCTTAAAATGCAGCATAACAGAACAATTCTCAGAAAAGAATTGAAGCAAAAGAAAAATCTTCCCCTTTTACTCCAGAACGTGTCCCTTGCACCACCCAGAGCTCCAATGGGATAACTGAGTTCATAGTTCCTGTGATTTTTTAAAATGTATTTAGTTTTCTTTTGAACATATCATTATTACTGTCAGTGGGTGTAAGTATTTAAATTAACAATTTTATTGTTTTTGTGCCCCGAGGATTTTTTAGTGGAAAAGCATGAGCTTTTAAAGCCCAATAAATTAGATAGAGGGAAAATGAAAAGTGAAGACAGAAGAACCAGATCACATTAATTTTCTTTCAGTGAAATTTCTTCATCTCAGGAAGGTCAAAAGGCACCCTGGGTAAATCTAAAAGTTGAGTCTATATTATCTTGCCAATAGAGCAGTATAGCTTTGTGTTTCTAACAGCTCTAGATAGATGGAAATACTTCTGGTTTTTCAATGTTGTTATCTATTTGTAGTGCCTGAATTATACTTACTAATAGACTAATCAACCAACAAGAATTTATTAAATATCTCTTGTATTCCAGGCACTGTGTGCTAGGTGCTGAGAAAAACTAAGACAAAAAAAAACCCCACCAATCCCTGCCTTCAGGGAGATAATTTTCAATGTAGGGGAAAATATACATATCATATATATAAATGTGCACAAAAGATACATAGAATAGATTGCTGTGTTTGTTTTTTCATTTGTGTCTGACTAACATACTGGAGCGGTTTTCCATTTCCTTCTTCAGTGTGTCCCATTTTACAGATGAGGAACTGAGGCAAATAGGAGTTAAGTGACTTGCCCAGGGTCACACATCTGATAAGAGTCTGAGGATAGTGTTGAACTCAGATCTTCCTGACTCCAGGCCTAGCATTCTATCCACTCAGCCACCTAGTTGCCTTATAAAAGGATAATTTTACATATATATACCTATTTGTATATAATAGTAGCCATTTCTAGGTGGGGCAGGGAGCAAGGGAGAAAAAAAAGGGAAAAAAACAAAACTTACATGGTAACTTTGTTGTATGTTTAGAAGGAATATTAAGTTATACATGGCAGATTTGCAATCATCTTTTTTTATTGTACTATGTTATAGAAATGCTTGTTTCATTCCATAAATTAAAATGAAAAAGTGAAGAAAGAAAATAACACAGGTATAAGGTGATTAATTTGTGGAGGGGAGGGGCACTAGTAGCTGGTGGGATCAGGAAAGGCTTCATGAAGAGGGAAATGCCGAGTTTTGAAGGAAAATGTAGATTCTAAGAGGCAGAGGTGGGCAGGGGGTGCATTGCAGACACATGGAATACAAAGCTATGAAAGTCATGGAGCTGGAAGGTGGCCTATCATGCGTGAGGGCTAGTCTGACTGAGCCATAGAATGAGGAAAGGGGATTAGTGCATAATAAGTCTTGACAGATAGGCTGGAGCCAAATGGTGAAGGTTTTAAATGTCAAAAAAGGAGTTTTATTTGATCCTAGAGGCAAAGTCATTAGAGTTTCTAAGCAGGTTAGATGAGCTCTATAGGATGTTTATCTAACTTCATTCCATAATGCGAAAAGTAGACATTCTTTATCCATTTGAGTTTGCTTGTTTGGATGGATAGGTCAGACTCTTTTGATTGTTTATAGCTTTTGACCAAGAAACTATGAAATCTTCCTAGTGGTTTGATGGAACCAGCATTGGCAAAGAGAAGCAACTGAAAAACTTTAACATGGATTCTGCAATGGATCGCTTCCATGATAATGACAAAGTGATTTTTGTCAAGCTTACATCTCCATTTTTATTTCTCTGATGGATGTTAATGATCAGAGGATCCTTTAACAAGGTTATCTCTGTTGTTGTATCTTTCAACGAATCTTTGATAATTTTGATGTATGCATGGGAGAGGTTAGAATTAAACAGAAGAAAGAGACTGGGGGCAGCTAGGTGGCGCAGTGGAAAGAGCACCAGCCCTGGAGTCAGGAGGACCTCAGTTCAAATCTGGCCTCAGACACATAATACTTCCTAGCTGTGTGACTCTGGGCAAGTCACTTCACCCCAATTGCCTCACTAAAAAAAGAAAGAAAGGAAGGAAGGAAGGAAGGAAGGAAGGAAGAAGAGACTGGATTGCCTTAGGGAAATTACAAAGCTCCTTTAGTAAAACAAAATTTTCTTCTTGCAACACCAATCTCTCTTTTGTTTTTTAATGTCAACACTTTGCTAACGCAAGTCATGGAATGCTACAATCATCAAAAAGTTTAAAACTATCATTTCTCAAAGGGCAATGGAAAGATATATGATGGGTGTGGATGGATGCAACACAAAATAATTAGGAACTAAGAAAAGCTGGAGTAAAGAATATCACTACAGAGAAGAGAGAGAGGAGGAAGGAGGAGTAGATGCTAGTCATGTGGCAAGAGACAACAATAAACCAAGGACACCCTTGTGTTCTATTGTTATTTTGTGATATCAAGAATATCACTACAGAGAAGAGAGAGAGGAGGAAGGAGAAGGAGTAGATGCTAGTCATGTGGCAAGAGACAACAATAAACCAAGGACACCCTTGTGTTCTATTGTTATTTTGTGATATCAAGAGAAAGCAAGAAAGTCATCCAGTATGTGAGTAGATTCCCAACTCCCACCCAATATGTCAAACATATGGGAAAAAATGGACAAAAGACACAAATAAATGGCAAAAATGGATGGAATATGGTCTGATCACCAGAACATCTGAACTGGTAATCCATTTGAATATTATTTAATGTCAAAATATACTTCCTCACTAGACAGGGCTATATATAATTTCTCAGAATAACAAGAGATTTATAAGCTCTCTTGTGGTTCTTTGAAATGGTGATATGACAGAAGTAGATATTCATACTATTTCTATTTTTTTAATATAAAATTCAGGCTATAGAACAAACTTGCATTCAACAAAGAAGAGTAAATATAACCAGAACTCTTGAGTTACCATTCAAATATTTAAAGGTCTCTCCACTTAGGGCAAAACCAAGATATACCATCAACCAATCCACCCAATATGAACATAAGATAATAATGATATCCCAAAAGCAAAGACCAAAAAGAAAGCTAGATATTTTCCTATACCCAATCTACCGTTGGTAAGCAGTGGAGCAAACTCCCTGCCTAATAAGTTGTTGTTGTTGTTGTTGTTGTTGTTTGTTTGTTTTAGTGACATTTTTTTCTTTTTACATTGTAAACATTTATGGAGAACTCCCACTTTTTGAGAGACGTCTTATAACAAAGTAAAACTAACAATAGTGACATGATCTGAAAGCAATTGCAACATTCTACATCATCTATAGCACCCCATCTATGTCTTTGAATTAACACAAATCAATGTTCTCTCCCTCCCACTCCACTGGGGGAAAAAAGAAAAATTTCTTCTAACAAGTTTGCATACTCAAGCAAATAAATTCCATCAATAGCCATTAACAAACACATACATACATGTATATACACATATATACACATATACACACATTCATAAATGTGTATATACATACATGTATATATTATAGGGTTGGTGCATGATTTTTTTGTTTGCAGATGATTGTGCACTTAACTCAACCTCTAAAGCTGAGAAGCAACAAAGTATGGATAGATTTTCTGTTGCTTGTGCTAATTTTGGTCTAAAAAATAACACCAAGAAAACACAAGTTTTCCATCAACCAGTACCACACCATCTATACAGGGAACAGCATTGGTTACAGCAAATGGGGAAATTTTGAATACTGTGGATAAGTGCCTTACCTTGGCAATATACTTTCCAGGGATGTATACATTGATAATGATGCCTAGCTCAGTGTTTGGGAAGCTCCAAAGGAAAGTGTGAGAGAAAAGAAGTATTAGACTGCCTACCAAACTGAAGGTCTACAGAGTTGTTGTGCTGACCTCATTGATGTACGCCAGGAAACTAAATTGCTTTCATTTGAATTGTCTTAGGACGATTCTGAAGATCACCTAGAAAGATAAGGTACCAGACACTGAGGTCCTTTCTCAAGCTAAACTGCCAAGCATTTAAATCCTACTACAGAGAGTGCAACTCTGAGTGGCTGGCTATGTTGTTTGAACACCAAATGTATATTTGCCTAAAAGACTATTTTACAGAGAGCTAACACAAGGAAGGTGCTCAAATGGTGTTCAGAAGAAACAATATAAAGACACTCTCAAGGTCTCTCTGAAGAACTTTGGAATCAATTGTGAGACATGGGAGACATTGGCAAAGGACTGCCCAGCATGGTGTGCCCTCATTAAAGAAGGCCTTGTGCTCTATGAGTGAAGCTAAATTGCAGTAACTCAAAAGAAAAGTGAGACGCACAAATTTAGAAACATCTCCATCCCAAATATTCATGTGGATTATTTGTGCCCAACCTGTGGTAGAGCCTTCTGGGCCTGTATTGGTCTGATAGGCCACAACTGGCCACACTGTACCTTGATTCCAACATAGTGATGACATTTTGGTCCTCTTCAAGAATGAAGAACAACCACCAACGTACATATATAAATATACGCCATTTTACACCTTAAATTCATTACCTTTCTATACTGATAGCAGGTTTCATCATCATCCTCTAGGATCATACACGGTCATTGTATTAATCATAGTTTGTATAACTTTCCAAACCATTTTCCCAAGCTTACTTTTACAGTGTTGCTGTTATTGTATGAATTGTTCTCCTGGTTCTTCTCATTTTATTCCTCATCTGCCTGGCAATTCAAGGGACTTGATGAAGGCAGAGAGAGGATGAGGTATAGATACTGCCAAAATAGTAGCTAGCCTGTGAACCATTTCTCTACAGCATAGCATGTTGACTTATTCAGGATTTGTGAAGACTTTGGCTTCCTAAGTTTCTCTAATACTAATCTTTTGCCACTTCAGAAAGTAGAAGCCTCTCAGCAAATATAAACCCTGAGAATACTGGTCAGGATGTTGATAGCTTCTTCAAAAGGCACCGGGAATTGTAATAAATAATCCCAGGTCTAGAAAACAAATCAGAAAGCCCATATTCCTCCTCTCAATAGAGAAGTGAGGACTATAGATATAAAATGTGATGTATGCTCACAGCCTCAGTCATTATGTTGGGTTGACTTTGCTTAAATGTTTTTCTTTTGTAATAAGGATGATTCCATGAAGGGAAGTGTAAGGGGAAATACCTATGATATAAAAATGAAAGCTTTTTTTAAAAAAACATTTTTAAAAAAAGAATTGGTCCTTCTTGTCTTCCTCTTGGTTTAAGAAATGTTTTCTTTCCATTTTCTCCTTTACAATCTTTTCTAACATGCCAGATTCTCGAAAATATCACTGATTAGAAATCTTGTGAAATTTAAGAATGATATAATCCCTATACACCTTTTGTCTGCCCTCCATTTCCCTCCTCTTACCCCATTCTCTACATGCCATTTTCAATTTTGTATTGTTCCGTGATTCAAGTTTAGAATTAACCATAGAACCTTGAGGGATTTTTTCCCCAGAGAAAAAGAAGCTTCTGAATCAAGTTAATAAATGAATGTTTCAAGGTATTCTGAAAGCTAGAATTTTATTAACAGCGATCACACTGGAGATTTTTTTTCAACAGGTATAGGAAGATTTTTTTAATAGCTTCTGAACACTGGCACTTTTCATCTAAGTGGTCAAGCTACTTCCTCAGCAGGAAGCATGGTGGCCAGAATAGTATATTTCCAACTTCTGTCTAGTTAAGTCCCTTACATATTAAAAAGTCATTCAATTCTTATATTACCTATTTATTTTAAGTGGGAGGTGGGGTCTGGTAGAACATGATGTATTGCCTGAGGCAGACATGGAGAAAAAACATAGTAGTACCTTGGTCTCATGTTTGTAAATAACATCCCTTTTCATAATGATTATCAGCATGCTATCAACTAAATTTGATGAATAGATACTTTGACCTGTAGCAATTTATTATTCATGAGCCATGGTAGCCTTACTCTACAGTAATATGCATAATGCACACACACAAACACACACCCACATACACATTCATCCCCCTAGTCTTCATTTACTTTCCCACAGAGTATGCAGTAAACTCGCATAAGCCCAAATTCTTAAAGATTATATGAAATCAAGTCATTCCCTTAGAGAAATCAGTCCACGGGCACAAAAAGAAATATGTTTTGCTTTTTCTCATTTTTAAAAATTGGTTAGCATAGAAATTTGTACTTGGAAGTAAACTCTTAAATGTTCTTTTACTTCTAGTATATATTAATTATATAGATGGGAAGCAGAGTGTTACCATAAAGTGAGAGTAATGTCAGTGGACTTTTTTCCAGACTTGTAGATTTTTAAGATTTGTCTGCAAGGGCAAGGCTATAAGTCAAGCCGAGCACATTTCCCAGATTTGCAGAAGTTGAAAAAGGCCAGTGTCGTCATGTTTCTCCTCAACAGGGGAAATGAATGAGTCCCTCTTGTCTCCCTCTTGGTTTAAGAAATGTTTTCTTTCCATTTTCTCCTTTACAATCTTTTCTAACATGCCAGATTCTCGAAAATATCACACTGTCAAAGGAAAAAAGGAAGTGGCAAAAGCATAGGATAAATTCATTTGGAAGGTTTTATAACTTGTATTCTTCTATTAACTTAATCAATTTCCGATGGCTGAAATTGCTCCTGTCTAAAAATTTAATTTCAGTTCAGTGGAATGAGAGGCAAGTGCTCAGTTTAATAAGATGTTTGGTCAAGCAAGCTGACAACTCCATATATACCACAAATCTGAATTAACATGCGCTTTTATGCAACATAACGTTTGAATTAGTATTTATCTCCTGAGTCATGGAGGATGAGATGTTTCATTAAATTTATCAGATGGAGGGTCAGGTCATAGCTATTGTCTCCTTAAGGAGTAGATGCTTAATTTTTTATGCAGTTCCTTGTATTATTTAGTTGATGGCAGATTAAAAACAGGAGCCTATAAACACCAAGGCAGTAGGCCTAGCTTGGCAGGGAGCCTCTGAATTCATCTGTGACTCTACTCCATGCTTATGCATGAACTCCTGCTGCTGGTTTGGATATAGATAAAGCAAAAAGACCTGGTCCTAGGCCCAAATGAAATTTTAGCTGTGTAGAAAAATCAAGAGGGGAAAGTAAGGCTTAATTGGCAGAATCTAGGCCAGAGGAAACAGCTTAACTGTAGGAGATGCAAATTATATATTCTTTTTTAACAATATCTAAGTTTCTAACAGCTTTGCAAATAACTGTCATCCCACCTGCTCAAAAAAAGTTCATAATTTATGTTCTATGAGAGCTGTAGCTGGTGATCCTTTCACTCAAATACCAATGGCTCACTTGGTGAAAGGATTAGCTATTTAAAAAAAAAAAACAGTAGAGGTTGAAATCTGGATATATTATGTTCTATTTGAAGGCTTTCCCAATACCCTCCAGCTGCCATTCTCTCATGCTCTTGAAATCATCTCGTACTTATCCTTGTGGGGTGTATGGGTGTTCAGAGAAGAATAGTACCTGTGGTGTGAGCCTTTAGAGCAAGCCAAAGTTAGACATCAAAGACACCAAAGTCATCCCCTGCAGCCGGAGACTTTTGTCTTGCCACTGGACCCCGAAGATGACTTTGCACAACTCTACCTCACAAAATCCAATTTACACACGAGTCAAAAGACATCACCTTTACCATTTTACCAACTTATCTCTCTACATATTGTATCTTAACACACCCTGTACCTCAACAGAACATAAGCTTCTTGAGGTCAGGGACTGTTTTATCTTTGCCTTTGCATTTCCCAAGCCAAGCACAATGCCTGGCATATGTTAAGTAAGTATAAAGGTAATCTAAATAGGTTTGTTGGAATAAATAACAAAATGAAAGTACTTGCTGTCCAATCTGCCTCAAGCCGCAGTTAGAAGACTGGGCAATTCTGAACCTAAAAGTATAATTAAACATTGTATTATATTAAATATTAATAAGTAAACCTAGGAGTAAGTAAGTGAATGAAAACTGATCACGCTTGTAAGTTGCATGAATGACAAGAAATTTATTTCCCCTTTTATGCTGTCCCTACCCACCAGGGAAATACTTTAACAAGTTTTCTCCAGTTATATAGCTGACTATAATGATTACAAATATTTTCCTGGTTGTAGCACTGCCTCCCACTACTGTATATATTCAGACACTCCCATTGCATCCCAAACAGATGAGACCACAGAGCACAAGTATCCCATGAAATGATGTTGCCCATTGTCTGTAGGTCAATCCCTTTACCTCTCCAAGAAGAAACTTGGAGCTGTCTTTCCATTTAGCTTCAACTTCTGGCTTCCTTCTATGAAGAATGGCTGTGATTCACTTCCTCTAGTAGTTAAAAAGTCAAGGAAACTCAACAAATATTTATTAAATCCCTACCACATGACAGGCACTACAAACCACTAGCAATTGGTTTTGTTGTATCCCTTCATGAAATTTTCCTGTTGTTGTTGTTGTTGTTGTTGTTGTTCAGTTGTTTCAGTTGTGGCAGAGTTAAGGGACTTGCCCAGGGTCACACAGCTAGTAACTGAACTCAGGTCTTCCTAACTCCAGGGCTAGTGTTCTATTCACTCACCACCTAGACGCCTCCTATAATCTGATGATGCTCCCTTTCGTTGGTGGGTGGTGATGGGGGGGGGGTAGTGGTTGCGTTGGTGGTCGTGGTGGTTGTGGTATTGTGGTTGTTCAGTCATTTCAGTTGTGTCCGACTCTTCATAACCCCATTTGGGAATTTCTTGGCAAAAATACTGAAGTGGTTTGCCATTTCCTTCTCCAGAACATTTTGCAGATGAAGTGAAGAACAGAGGTAAACAGGGTTAAGTGACTTGCCTAGGGTCTCACAAATGATAAGTGTCTGAGGCTGGATTTGAACTCAGATCTTCCTTAAGCCCAGCACTCTATCCACTGTGTTACCTAGCTGCCCTCAATCTTCCCATAATTCTTTTTATTTTTCTTGTTTGTCATTTTCTTGATACAATAATATTTTGCTAATAACAGCTAGCATTTATATAGCACTTTAAGGTTTTCAAAGTGTTTTACATACGTTGTCACATTTGATTCTCATGACAATCCTGGTTGTCGTGTTAGGTGTTTTACTTATCTCCAGTTTACAAATGAGGAAAGTGACCTGCCTAGGGTCACACAGACAGTAGGTATCTGAGGCATAATATGAACTCATACCCTCCAGACTCTGAGTCCAGTGTTCATGATCCATGCACTGCATCACCTAGATGCCACTGGTTTACCTTGTGAAATTTAATGCTTGTATCTAAGTTGTTTTTTTTTTTAAATTTACATGTATCTGATTACTGGAGAGTTTGAATACTTTTACATGTATCTTTGATAATTTTTGTTTCTCTTTTCAAGAACTGCCTATTAGGGATTATGTTCATATTGACCATTTGTGTCCACCCTGTGGTAGAGACTTCTGAGCTCAAATAGATCTGATCGCCACAGTCAGACACACTGTACCTTGACCCCAACAGAGTAGTATCATTTTGGTCCTCTTCAGGAACAAAGACAACAACTAATGATTAGGATAACGAATTTACTTTTATAAATTTACATAAATTTCTCACTGATCTTGGATGTTTGACATTTATCAGAAATACTTATATCCAACTTTTTTCCTATTAGAGATAGTCTTAGAGAAGACCTGCATCTTTCCCTTCTTTTTATTGTTTATGCATTAATTTTTCTTGTGCAAAAGCTCTATTTTTGTCTAATTAAATATTTTTATTTTGTCATCTATAATTTGATGTTTCTTTTGGAGGCGATCAGGATTAAATAACTTGCCCAGGGTCACAGTAAGTATCTGAGGGTGAATTTAAACTCAGGTTAGCCTAGATCCATGGCCGGTGTTCTATCCACTGTGCCACCTACCTGTCCCCTATAATTTGATGAATGGATAAAAAAAAAATTCAACTTCTCTGCAATCATAACAGATAGAACTTTATTATCTTCTCATTTTCAATAGCATTTTAAAATTTTAAATCATTGAGACCCAGATATAATTTATTGTCACATATTATTTGAGACATTGATTTTCCCTACAATAATATCCAATATTCCAAATAGTTGTTACTGAATAACAAGTTCCTCCTCAAGTGCTTTGTGGTTATGGATTTATGAAACTGTAGTCTACCTATTACAGGTTCTTGCTTTGGTTCTAGCTCTGGGTTCTCTGAATTTTTCAATGTTCTTTCTTTTTTAATTTATTTTTAGGGAAATTTATTCTATTTTTTAATATAAATTTATTTATTTTCAGTTTTCAATATTTACTTCCACAAGATTTTGAGTTCCAAATTTTCACCCCATCTCACCCCTCCCCCCCACCCCAAGATGGCATGCACTCTGAATATCCCTTCCCCATGTCTGTCCTCTCTTCTATCTCCTCCCCTCCTCTCTTATCCCCCTCCCTCTCTATTTTCCTGTAGGGCAGGACAGACTTCTGTACCCCATTTCCTGTATTTCCCATTTCCCAGTAGCATGTGAAAGCATTTTTTTAAACATATGTTTTTAAAACTTGAGGTTTCAAATCTTCTCCCTTGAAAAGGCAAGCAACTCAATACAGGCTATACATGTGCAGTTATGCAAAACACCTCCGCAGTAGACATGTTGTGAAAACCTAACTCTATTTTCCTTAATCCCATCCTGCCCTCCCACTTACTCTATTCTCTCTTTTGACCCTTTCCCTCCTCAGAAGTATTCGCTTCTGATTAGCCCCTTTCCCAATCTGCCCTCCTCTCCATTATCTCCCTGCTCTCTTGTCCCCTTTCCCCCCTATTTTCCTGTAGGGTAAGACAGATTTCCTTACCCAACTGAATGTGTATGTTATTCCCTCCTTAAGCCAAATCCTATGAGAATAAGATTCACTCATTCCCTCTCACCTTCCCCCATTTCCCCTCCACTGTAAGAGCATCTTTCTTTTTTTTTTTTTTTGTGAGATAATTTACCCCATTCTACCTCTCCCTTTCTTCTTCTCCGAATATAATCCTCTCTCATCCCTTAATTTTATTCTCCAGGGATGACCCCTTAATCTTCAACTCACCCTGTGCCCTCTATCTACCTATCTATCTATCTATCTGTCTGTCTATCTGTACACATACATTAATTTTTTCCTCCAACTACCCTAATACTGACAAAGGTCTCATGAGTTATAAATATCATCTTTCCATGCAGGAATGTAAACAGTTCAACCTTAATAAGTCTTATGATTTCTCTTTCCTGTTTACCTCTTCATGTTCCACTTGAGTCTTGTATTTGAAAGTCAAATTTTCTATTCAGCTCTGGTCTTTTCATCAAGAATGCTTGAAAGTCCTCTATTTCACTGAATGACCATTTTTTCCCCTGAAGGATTATACTCAGTTTTGCTGGGTAGGTGATTCTTGGTTGTAATCCTATCTCCTTTGCCTCTCCAGAATATTATATTCCATGCTCTGCAGTCCTTTAATGTAGAAGCTGCTAAATTTTGTGTTATCCTGATTGTCTTTCCACAATATTTGAATTGTTTCTTTCTGGCAGCTTGTAATATTTTCTCCTTGACCTGGGAACTCTGGAATTTGGCTACAATATTCCTAGGAGTTTTCCTTTGAGGATCTCTTTCAGGAGGAGATCTGTGGATTCTTTCAATTTCTATTTTGCCCTCTGGTTCTACTATACCAGGGCAGTTTTCCTTGATAATTTCTTGAAAGATGATGTCTAGGCTCTTTTTTTGATCATGGCTTTCAGATAGTCCAATAATTTTTAAATTCTCTCTCCTGGATCTATTTTCCAGGTCAGTTGTTTTTCCAATGAGATATTTCACATTCTTTTTTATTTTTCATTCTTTTGGATTTGTTTTACAGTGTCTTGATTTCTCATAAAGTCACTAGCTTCCAATTGTTCTATTCTAATTTTTAAGGAAGTATTTTCTTCAGTAATCTTTTGGACTTCCTTTTCCATTTGGCCAATTTTCTTTTTAGGGCATTTTCTCCTCATTGGCTTTTTGGACCTCTTTTGCCATTTGGGTTAAGCTATTTTTTAAGGTGTTATTTTCTTCAGTATTTTTTTGGGTCTCCTTGAGCAAGCTGTTGACTTGTTTTTCGTGATTTTCTTGCATCACTCTCATTTCTCTTCCCAGTTTTTCCTCTACTTCCCTTACTTGCTTCTCAAAATCCCTTTTGAGCTCTTCCAAGGCCTGGGACTGATTCATATTTTTCTTGGAGGCTTTGGATGTAGGAGCTCTGACTTTGTTGTCTTCTTCTGGTTGTATATTTTGATCTTCTTTGTCACCAAAAGTAAGATAACATAATCTGACCCTTTTTGCACTGCTTGCTCATGATCTTGGCCAGTTACTTGACTTTTAAACTTTTTGTTAAGGTAAGAGTCTGCTTCCAATGTGGAGAATGTATTGTCCCAAGCTTCGGGGCTTTATATAGCTGTTTTCAGAGATACTTGTAAATTTTCAGTTCTTGCAAGGTAGTATGATAAGGTGTTTACTCCTTTCCTGGCCTGTGCTGTGGTCTATTAGTGACCACAAGCACTAATTTCTGTCCTGGAACTGTGAGAAAGGTTTCCTGTCCACAGCCACTACAAGCTCCACCATGCCAGCACTCCTCCTCACCACAGGACCCAGTCCAGAACTGTGACCCAGATCCAAGCATGGGCAAAGCAAGAGATTCCTGCCTCAGTGCCAGCAGAGAGATCCCTGCAATCCCCCTCTGATCAGCCACTTGATTCCCCCTCAGTCTGTGTGCCAGAAGCTCAGGAAACAGCTGCCCACCCCAGGGCTGTGTTCTCAGGGAATGGAGCTGAGACCCTGCCTTCCTCTCTCAGCACCGCAGAAACAGACTTTTCCCACTGACCTTCTAAGTTGTCTTTGGAATTCGTGGATTGAGGAGTCTTGAAACTGCCACAGCTGCCCGGGACTCATTCCTCTGACGCCTGCTCCAGGTTCGCTGTGGCCTGTGCACTCAAGCCACACTGAGCTCCACTTCCAGCCCAGCACCATATACCTTTCTGATCAATCATCCAGGTTGTCTTTGGCTGGAAATTTGTTTCACTCTGTCTTTTTGTGGGTTCTGCTGCCTTAGAATTTGTTTAGAGCCATTTTTATAGGTATTTGGAGGGCTTTGGGGGAGAGCTCAAGTAAGTTGCTGCTTTCACTCCGCCATCTTGGCTCTGACCTGTTCAGTGTTCTATGTTCAATGTTCAATGATCTATTTTTTATTCAGTAAGTTTTTATAATTAATCTTCTACACAATCATCTGAGATCTGACTGTGGAATCCCTCCTTTCTCTTATTTCATCATTTTCCTTTATATTCTTGGCAATTTGTTCCTCCATAAAAATTGTATTTCCATCTCTTGGTATTTTAATCTAATTTTGTAAATTATTCCATTCATATGTGTTATATGTAATTACATTAAATCTATACATGAATTTGGGTAAGATTGCTATCATTACAGTATTAGCTCCACTTCTCACTATAATCAATAAATACCCCCCTAGTTATTTATTTCCTCCACACAACAGGTGTTGAGCCTCTCCATTCTTAGGTAGACTGTTTCTTGGATCCAGCAACCATAGCCTGTAACTAGGACCATCCATAAAGCCCTTTTGGCATGATAGACTATAGCAAGGTGTGAATTTCATATACATAACTTTTAAGAATTCAAGGTGATCTTCATACCACGATTAGGAATCAGTTTAAGTCTTCTTTAAAATACCACACATTTTTTAATTATACTAGATAAAAATATTCTCATTTCCTATATTCTTTTTACATAAAGGGTTGCTAGTGAAGGAATACACATGGAAAGCCAATTCATACCTTCAATGTTACAGAGCAACTGATAATTCCCAGTGTTGTCACCAGGATGCTGCTGCCAGGCCCACTCCCTGTTCATCTCATAGTGCCTGCTGGACAGCTCTCGATCTTTGCATAAAACACAGAGAGAATTTGAGTTTTACTAGGGATGGAGAGAGAGTAGGGTTTATATAGGGGTCATCAGTACTGCCCAAGCAGTATTAACAACACGAGGTCACTGGCTGCCAAGGTGACATATGACACTGGAATGAGGAAAAGAGGAAGGGCAGCTAGATGGGGAAGAGGATAAAGTGCCAGATATGCAATCTGGAAGACCTGATTTCAAATCCAGCCTCAGACACTTACTAGCTGTGTGACCCTGGGCAAGTCACTTAACCCTGTTTGCCTCAGTTTCCTCATCTGCAAAATGATCTGGAGAAGGAAATGGCAAACCACTCGAGTAGCTTTGCCAAAAAAAAATACCCAAATGGGGTCACAGAGACTCAGACACGACTGAAACAACTGAACAACAACAACATAGAATGGGAGCATGGGTTTAGAGCTAGAAGAAACCCTCAAGCCCACCCAGTCAAGCCCCTTCATTTCACAGATGAGGAAACTAAGTCTCAGTGAAGTCGCGGGTTCATAAATGTAGAGTTAAATGGGCCTCTGGATGTCATCTAGTCACAGAATCATAGCTCTATAACTAGAAGAGGCCTTAGATATCATCTAATCTAACCCCTTCATGTTGTTGGTGAGGAGACTAAAACTGAAAAGGCTGAGGGACCTGCCCAAAGTCACACAGCCAGTAAGTGGCTGAGCTGGGATTTGAACTCAGGTCCCCAGTAACTGCAAGTTCAGTTTTCTTTCTACTTTGCCACGCTGCTTCCCAATTCCTTTTTCTACAGATGAGGAAACTGAGAACCAGAAAGGACAAGTAATTAGCCCAAGGTCACACAGATAAATAGCATTACCAGGAAGATAAGAGAACACAGGAGGCTAACTTTACAGTGTTTGCCGGGCTTGCGTTTATTAGATCCCTGTGAGTTATTGGAAGCACGAATTAGTGAGTTAGGGGTACACAAGGATTATGATGTGATCTTTATAAATTGGAAACTGAGGTTCAGGGTAGTCAGGTGATTTCCTCTAGTTCACCCAGCAATATCTCTGGGACTGGAGATCAATGCTCACTCTATGAGATTATATTTCTCTAGCTCTGTATAGGCAGGGGTGGAGAACCTGCAGCCTGGAGGCCACATGTGGCCTTCTAGGTCCTTGGGTGCAGTCTTTTGACCTAGTCCAAGCTTTACAGAACAAATCTTTTAATACGGGATTTGTTCTGTTAAGTTTGGATTCAGTAAAAAGACCACACTTGTGTAATGAAGGACACTAAAGAAAATCAGAAGCTGCTGCCCCCAAAGAGAAGACAACAAAGAAAGCCAGGCAAGCATGCACACAGCAAGTTAGCCAAACTTGTGTTTAAGCTGTTTGTGGAAAAGTAGCCTAGCTATGTCCCCCTCACTGAGGTGACAGGCACAGGCAAAGGGGAGCTCTGCAGTTAAGTCTGAAGCAATAAACTGTCTGGATAGAAACTGGAATAACCAGAAAGTTTAGTGAAGAGAGACCAAGTTTCCTAGAGTTAAGGAAATTTTCTGGGCACCTCAGAAATAGAAAAAACAAACTCCATAATCTCTTTAAGAGGCAGCTGTAGAGAATAAGAATGGGAGAGCGGAAAGAAAGGTGGCCCCAACATTAGGAAGATCTCAGTTCAGTTGCTGCCTCTGACACATACTAATTGTGTGACCATAGACTAGTCATTTAATCTCTCAATCCCATGGGCAATTCTCTAAACTATAAATGACAGGTGAGCTGACAATCTAAAAGGAGAGAGGGGGTACCCACACCAGGAAATCACAAGTCCAGACTAAAAGGAAAAAAGAAAACAAAAGTCTCCATAACATTACTGATTGTAAGCTCTAGAAAATAGTAATAGAATCTCAGCAACGGTACTTTATTTTTTTAATTTATTTTTTAGACTTCTAAGAAGAGACCAGGTCCTGGAGGCTGTGGGGTGGGGTGTGATGGGGTTGGGGGTGGGGGAGTAAATTACCACCATGCAGTTAGATGAGTAGAGAGGAGCCATCATTTTCAGACTAAAGGTAATGTTATTGAAAACTAAGTTTTATTTTCCCCCATCAGTCCCATCTGCAAAATTTTACCTATTAAAAACTGTCCCAGATAGATGACAACTTGATAAATATTCGTCTTTGATAGAAAACAAAGTTGCCATTTCTTTGCTAAGAAGACCTCTCTGTTCTGACAGATAAGATTGACTGGCTCTAACAATTATTTACTGATGCAGAAACCACAAAGCCAGATCTACTGCCATTGACTGTATCAAAACTAAAGTAATAAGGAATGACTACTGGTTGACTACTGGTAATGCTTTTTTTCTATATCCTATATTGAAGGTGGGGCAGCTAAATGGTGCACTGGATAGAGCACCAGGCTTGGAATCAGAAAGAGTAATCTTCATGAGTTCAAATTCAGCCTCAAATACTTAGTACAATCCTGGGGAAGTCACTTTACCGTTTTGTCTTGGTTTCCTCATCTGTAAAATGAGCTGGAGAAGGACATGGCAAACTACTCCAGTAACTCCAAGAAAACTCCAAATGGAGTCATGAAGAGTCAGACACAACTTAAACAACACAGTAACAACAAGTATTAAAGGCAGAGCACCTGTGTTAGCCAGCTATTTGGTGCAAATACAATCAGGGGGTTTTATATACAGTAAAGGGTATTTAAAAGGAACTGTCATATACTTAATACAAACTAGAGATGGAAGATAGAGAGAAAAGAGAAAAACGGTCACAAGGCTAATCTTAGGCTTTAATGTAATTTGATTCAATATTTTATACTTGAAATTAATCAATATTTATTATGCACTTCCCAGTACAAGGTGTTCTGATAGGTACAGATCTCCATTCTGAAGGACCTTTCATTCTATTAGAGGACACACCACATACATATATAAGCATAAATACAATAAATATATTCAGAATAATTATAAGGTCTTATTACAAGATAGTTTAAGAATGAGGTTATACCAGCAACTGACAGGCTCAGGAAATGCTTCGTGTAAAAGGTGATGTGTGAGCTGTGTCTAGAATGAAGAGAGAAATTCAGGGAAGAAAGGTAAGAAGGGAGGGCATTCCAGGTAGGAAGGATCCAGGGCAAAAGCATAGAAGTGGAAAAAGGGAGTGAATAAGGAACAGAGGCAAGGCTAATTGGGCTGAAACTTAATGTGTGGGAAGGGAAGCAACATATAATGGGACTGGAAAGATGGACAGAAGTCAAGCTGTAAAGAGCTTTAAAAATCAATGTTTATATTTTATCCCAGAGGCAATAAGCCATCCGTTGAAGTTTATTGAATAGGAGTGACATGATCAAAGCTGTACTTAAGGAAAATTACTTTGGCAGCTGGGTGAAGATTGGAGAGATTTGAGGCAAGGAAACCAATTAGGAGGCCACTGCAATAGTCTAGGCAAGAGGTCATAGAATCATAGGATGATAGACTTAGAGCTAGAAAGAAACAGTTACCAACCTCATTTTACAGAAGAGGAAACTGAGACTCAGAGAGAGAGAATAAATCATTTGTCCAAGGTCACACAGCTGGTGTCAGAGGCGAGATTTGAATCCAGGACTTCCTTTGTACAGATCAAAGTTCTTTTCGATAGGACATACTCTTTTCCCAGATTATAAAAACTTTCCTAGGGGAAGCCAAGAATATAAAACTTTTCCTCCTAATATTTCTGCATATTTGAGCATAGCCATTCTTGGGAATAATAATTGTTTTTTTTTTAAAAAAGTATCTTTTGATTTGATCTCTCCTTTTTGGCTCATTGCTCTGTAATGCTTATGCCCATTCAACCTTGGAATTTCGTGTAAGAACAAAACTTTTGTAGGATTTATGACATTCTCATTTCATGGTTCTTCCTAGGCTGAAATTGATAAGAAATGTAAATAAGTAAATAAAAGTAAGTAAATAAAGTTGTTAGCGCATAGAGGTTCTTCCTTCTCCCCACTCCAGATGTTCTATACATTGCAACTGATAGTAGACTGGCTGGTTCTAATGTAACTTTGTACAGAAATTTTTAAAATAAAATAAAAGATTAAATAAATCAACTTAATTAATTAAAAGTTTCTCTAGAAATTTTCTTCAATTTTTAGGCACTTTACTTCTCCAGATGTAATACATTTCATTTAGGAGAGTCACCCACATATTAACTTGTCACCCTGAGAAATCAAGTTCACAAATATCATTTCATCTCTTCTTCATCAGGTTGCCCAATAATATAAAAATGTGTCACATCATTTTGATTTGTTGCTTGCTTGTTTGTTAAATGGATTCTTCACAAAACAACCTGATGAAATCACAGCAAATGGAATTTTTTAATGTCTAGACCCCATTTTCCAGTTGATATTCACATGCATAAATATAAAAGCATTATAGTTAATGAGGTGAATTTTGTGTAACTGTATATATAGAGAGAAAGAATCAAGGACTGGTTGTTCTAACAGCCGTTGGGGCTTCAAGGACTCGATGCCAATTTGAAAAGATTTGCTCCCACTTCACTAGGCAGAGTGGCATTTCTGGACCTTCCTTTTTTACCCACAAGGATATCAAAAATGCCACATTGGTCACATATAATTGAAAAATGGCTATCTTCTTTCCCAGAGCTTTCTTTAATTTAGGTGTCTTTTGTGATATGCAAAACATATTTATGCCTGATCCATTTTACAGTCTGTTCTCTAATGAATATAGCCATGGTTCATTTTGACAAGGACTTCTTTAATAGACATTCTTTTCTGTCCAGATGGGGAGAAAAGAAGAGCATCAATCATAGATAGTTGATATTCATGAATTTCTAGAGACCAAGAGTCCAGATAAATAATAAGGGATTTAATCCTCTAAGATCATCAGCTATACACAATCGTTATCTATGATTTTCATACTCCATAGTAATGCTTGCCAGAGCAAATGGAGCATCAGCTGAAAAAATGCTTTTTTAAAAACTGCCTTTAGAATCGAGGTTTTTAATATCTCTTTAAAAGAAAAACAACCTAAAAACCTTGAAGAAACTTTCAAAGTTTCCAGTATAAAATATGATCTTTTTACAACTCGATTCTCTTTGCAATTGCTAGAGTAGTCTGGCTTTCAATCAAGGATTTCTTCCTCACAGATTAATACATACATTTGCTGTGTCCCACTTCAATTGTTCAGTCGTTCGTGTCCAACTCTTTGTGACCCCATTTGTTTTTGTTGGCTTGTTTGTTTTAGCAAAGATACTGGAGTGCTTTGCCATTTCCTTCTCCAGCTCATTTGACAGGTGAGGAATCTGAGGCAAACAGGGTTAAGTGACTTGCCCAGGATCACAAAGCTGGGAAGTATCTGAGGCCAGATTTGAACTCAGGAAGGTGAGTCTTCTTGACTACAGGCCCAGCATTCTATCCACTCTGCCACCTAATTGCACCTGTCCCACTGCAATAGGCTTCTTAAACTTGCAACACCACAACTTGCTATAACGGTAGTCACTCAGTGGCAACACAAATTAGATATGTTAAGAGACAAAGCCCATGTTAAACACAGTATAATAATAACTGGAATTTAGAGAATGCCTCACACGACACCAAACATACATTAGATCATTTGTGCCTCACAACAAATCTGTAAATGCAATCAGCGTGTTTATTGTCATTTTATAGATGAGGAAAATCGACCATGGTCACATACCTTATAAGTATGTCACAGGTAGGATTTAAACCTAGGCCTTCCCATTACAAAGGACTGATGATGAAAAATGCTCTCTACCTCCAGAGAGAGAACTGATGAACTCTCGGTACAGATTGAAGCATCTTTTTTCAAACTTTATTATTTTTCTTACTTATTTTTGCCACATGGCTAATATGAAAGTATCTTTTTTATGTCTTCCCATGTAACGCAGGTATATATTGCTTCCTAAAATGGGTGGGGGAGGAGGGAAAGAATTTGGAACTCTAAATTTTAAAATGAATGTTAAACTTAGGTCTTCCTGACACTAACTCCAGTATTCCAACCACTACACCACTGAGCCTCTCATAATGAATGACACACAAGGTGGGCAGGTAGGTAGGCAAGGAATTCACCAATAAGAGAAAGGGATGAGAAGGCCATAAGTTTTGAGGAAAGCTCCACAATGAAAATGCTGTTGAGTCATGGTGGAAAAGACTCAGTAGCACACCTGGGAGAGAAATGAAGTATGGTTAGCCAGGGCTGATCCCCAAAATGGAGGTCCCAGGAGTAACTCACCAGTGGGAGAAAGAGGCTGACATGGTGGAGTGATAATCCAGGGTGAGAAGACTCCAGTCACTGATGGAAGTTCATGGATGAAAGGCAGATGAGTCATGGTGGTGGAGTCTGTAGGGTCAGAAATATAGCTAGTAGGGGAAAAGCAATCAGATAGAATGGGGAAAGCCCTGGCTTTGAAATCAGAGAACCTGAGTTCAAATCCTGCCTGCCAAATACTACCTGTATGACCTTTGTCAAAGTACTTAACTTCTCTGGGCCTCAGTTTCCTCATCTATAAAATAAGGGGGTTGGACCAGATGGCCTCTAAGGTGTCTTCCAGTTTTAAATCTATGATTCTATAAAAAATGTGACAAATAAATTTAAAATGTGGTGAACGATTTAATGAGACAGTGAAATATATAGGGTGTCCCAAAAGTCGTAGTGCATTTTTAACCTGTTAAGACTGAAAACAGCACTAAGATTTTTGGGATACCTCATTTTGAAAGATCTCACCGGATAATCAGATTCAACAATTCAATTCAACAAATACTTACTGAGCACATGCTGTTTGCAAACACTGTGCTAGGCTCTAAGAAAAACTTCATGGAACATATATGTTACTAGGTATATAGGACACAGGCAAATAACTATAGTACAAAATATACAATAAGTTCATAAGAAAGGGATAGAATGCTAAGTGAAGTCTAAAAAGAAGGAAGATCCACCTTTAATTCATTAAGCCCACTTCAAAATTAACTTCTCCCATGAATCCTTCCCATGCTTCCCATGATCAAAAATGATCTTTCACTTAGTCTGAGTTCCTTTAGCACTTGTATACATCATATGTACCATGTTATCTTACATTTTTTTCATATTGCCTTAACGTGGGAACTATTGCATCCACTTTTATAACACTGTAAGGTTTGGAAATTTCGTTGGTATTGCAAATAGCATTTGTCCTCATATTACAGATAAATATACTGTGTCTCAACGAAATGAAGTGATTTGCCAAAGGTCATACTACAACTTATGTGTCATGGCCAGGATTTAAACTCAGGTCACTCCTGGCTCCAAGAAAAGTGCTCCTTGCACTATCCCATGAACATTCTAAATTACCTCAAATTGTCTGGAAATGGTGGAATATCTGGAATTAAAGAAATTTGAGGACTTTGGCTCCAAGTAGGAAAGAGTGGACTGTTAGAAGACCCAAAAGTGGATTTCCAGCACACTGGGTAGGTAGATCCTTTACAAAGGATGTAAAGAAGAAAATGATCAAGAACCATAAAGATTAGAAGACGTAAATGTGTTGTGATCTATAGTGGTAGAGAGAGCACTAACTCCAAGATAATGATTATAGCATGACTTTAAGAAGAAAGGAATACTTGCCATTCTGTGTTCCATGAAACTGAAATACCAAGAGCTAGCTCTTCTTAACGTAGCCCCTTATACACCTCTAAAAAAGCTACCCTATGGATTAATATCTTCTCAAAACTATAGTTCAGAGGTTCCCACTGATGTATTTACCCTCATAAATAAGCCAGCCAGAGGACACATTAAAAACAAACAAAAGAAATAAATCCATTTCTTTGAAATAAAACAATAAAATTTAATCAACAACAAAGCAAACTAGAAGAATGACTTAACAATAAGTAAAAGGAGAAAACAGTTGAAAAATTAGGGAAAATAAGTAAAGATAAGCAGAGCAAATTGGCAGGTAAATCAAATTAACAAAGTGTTTTGGTGGGTAAGACAATTGAATGAAAGAGGTTTGTATGACTGGACAGGAGTCAAATGGGTCTGTGGCTTTAAGACTAAGAAAGGAAACTGGTGTGGATTTTGATGATAATTGCCTGTAAAGGTAGTTTGAGGAGTAAATACTCATAGGCAGTTCAATACAGTAAGGCTAAAATTTTCAGTCAATATGGAGAATATAATGAATTTTGCAACGGCTTGCTTGGAGTGTTAAGATTTTCATTTTCGCCCTAGACACAAAGTTATCCTATTTCAAATGTAGGCTGTTCTCCTACTGTAGAAAATGTGGTTGGAGAGGTTGCTTCTGCATATCACACATCAGGTTGTAGACGCCTATGTAACCACTCACTTGAGAGCATTAAAATCAGTTTAAACTGGGTTTGAGGTCCAACATATCAGCTTACAGCTACAGGGAACTATGACCAAATAAGGTATAAAGAAATATGGGGAGTGGGAGATGTAATTAGGCTGTAACCTCTATATACCCACCCAATGGGGAAACAGGGAAGGGAAATTCGAATCCGGAATAGGGAATAAAAACCTGTGTATCTGTCTGACACATGTGCTCTCACATGTGGGATACCTGATCTGGCCAGGTCCTAATAAAGTTTCTTCCTAGTTCAAACAATGGGTTCATGGAATTCTTGATAAGACTTTTTGCTGCTAACACTACCAGAAGAGGTAAATGGAGATGGAGAATCTCTCACCATAGTCCTGGTTATTGGAGCCATCAAAGTGTTACTTTTTAAAAACAAGCACACACACACACACACACACAAAAACCCAAAACCTGAAATTGGGGTATTGGGAATAAGTTGATGGGGGTGAAGCATTTGACATAGAGGAAAGGAAATTTAACCCTTCTCAAGAAATTGGAGAATTGAAGAATGCCATATAGGATAAAGGGAAAGAAAAGAATAAATGTGTACTTGGACCTAAGCAAAATTTGAGGCTCTTTTTTGAAGTAGAGAAAGTTGGATAGCTTGAGGTGAAACTGCTGTTTGTCTTCCAAGGAAGACCATAATAGAGTCACAGAAGCAATCAGGTAGGAGATGATCTAATAAGAATAAACAAAGTAGAGATGATTGGTCAGATTACTCCTAAGGGATGCCCAGACAGCTACTCTTCAACCTCAAAACAAGAGAGAAATCAAAGAAAATTTCTGGAGCTGAGAGATGAAGTGTCTTGTTTAAGAAGCAGCAAGGAGACCAGTGTCACTGAATCAAAGAGTACATAGTGGGGATGGGGAGTAAGATATAAAAAGACTGGAAAGGTAGGAAGGGACTAGTTAGGAAGGGTTCTGAATGCCAAACAGAGGATTTCGTATTTGATCCTGAAGGTGATTGTAGGAAGCCACTGGAGTTTAATGAGTACAGGGATGACATGGTCACTTAGGAAAATCACTTTGGTGAGTGAATGGAGGATTGGAATGGGGAGAGACTTGAGGCAGGCAGATCCACCAGCAGGCTATTGCAATAGTCCAGATATGAGATGATGAGCGCCTGCCACTTGGGGCACTATCAGAGGAGAAAGGGGGCATATTAGAGAGATGTTGCAAAGGTGAAATCAACAAGCTTTGGCAACAGATTGGATATGAGAGATGAGAAATAGTGAGGTGCCCAGGATGACACCTAAATTACAAGCCTGAGGGACTGGGAGGATGGTGCTGTTCTCTATAGTAATAGGGAAGTTAGAAGGGGGTGAATTTAGGGGGAAAGATAATGAGTTCTATGTCTGATATGTCAAGTTTAACATGTAGATTTGACATACAGTTCAAGATATCTGAAAGGTGGTTGGAGATGCAAGATTGAAGGTCAGTAGAGAGTTTGGGGCAGGATAATTGATTTAAGAATCATCAGCATAGAAATAGTAATCCCAATATCTTGCTTCCCCTCCTGGGAGCAAAATCTCCCTTGGAGAAGGGTGGGCAGAGGTCAGTCAGTTTATAAACACTTATTAAGTACCTACTACATGCCAGGGACAGTGCTGAGCACAGGGAATACAAAGAGAAGTAAAAGATAGTCACCGTCCTCAAGGAGAGACACTCTAGATATATCTGTTCTACCCTTGTGGACGCATGTAACCTACATGAACGACCACAAACACCACCCCCTATGTGTATATGTAAATGGCCAAAGTAAAAGCAGAAGGAACTAGAGGGACTAACTCAAAGATGAAACAGTGACTTTGTAAGTATCATTGATACTTTGAGGGATGAAAACCATAAGAGATATTGCTGACACTAAGAGAGCTGAAATCCATGGTTACAGATAGGTATAACTTATTCAAAAGAACCAATATAGATTAAAAAAAGGAAGATGGAGGTAGCATTATTTATTAAGATAATGCATATTCATATGAGAATATCCAGGAACCAGAGTGGGGAGACATGATGGAGAGCTTGTAAGTGAAGATCAGTGGAGGAAAGAGAGAGAAGCAATTTTGTCATCAGAGTCTATTACAGATCACCTTGAGAGAAATGAGAATCAGATAAGGAATTCAGGAAACAAATTATAAGTCTGGCATAGAGGCATTATATACTAGTTATAAGTGACTTCAATTATCCAGATATCTGCTGGAACTCCCTCTTTCTGCCAAAAGTATGGCAGCTAATAACTTATTGACTTGCTTTAGTGTTAATTTCATCCTTCAAAAGGTAGGTGAACAAAATCAGGGAAAATCCTATACCAGATCTGATTCTGAGGAGGAAGTGAATATTGGGGTGGAAATTATGGGAACAACACAGAGCCATTATTGCTCCCTCCTAGAATTTATGATAGAGGAGAAGAAAGACAAACATGGTCACATAAAAGAATTTGAGAAAGAAGGTCTAAATGGCCTCTGAGAAAGACTAGGTAGGATAATGGAGTTGATACCCCAGAAAACTAAGTACCTAGTAAAAGTTGTGTTTGATAAATTCAGGCCACTAACCCAGAAAAAACTACAATGTGGGTAAAGAAACGACTGGCAGACGTGGTTGCTGAGCTACAGTCATTAATATTTAAAAGATCAAAAACAACAAAGGCACCACAGGACTGGAAAAGGGCAAGTGACCTAATTTTCAGAAAAGGGAAGAGAAGAGCCTTCAAACAATAGACCAGGGAGTTTGGCTGGCTACATTAAGAGAGAGAGAGCTTCCAGAAATAAGGATTGATGATAGTACTTTTGTAGTCTGAATGTATCCCATATTTCATATTCAGGCAATAATCTAGAAACTGTCCCGTTCTAGGCACAGCAGTTTAGGAAGAACAGGGTTAGGCTGATAGAAGTCAACCTGCATGGTAAAAAGCTTTGAATCCATATCATATAGGATAGATTGAAGAAACTAGGAAAGTTTAGCCTGAATAAGAGGGGATATGATTATTTTGTTCAAGTAGTTGAAGGACTGTCATGTGGAAGAAAAATCAAATTTGCTCTGGCCCTAGTGGGCAGAACCAAGAGTGATGGGTAAAAGCTGAGAAGTGGGAGATTGAGGCCTGATGTTAGGAAATATTTTCTAATAATTAGACCCTTCCAAAAGTAGAATGGTCTGCTTCAAGAAATCATGGACTTCCCATTATTGAGGTTCTTCTAGTAGAGGCCTGATGACCATTTGTCAAGCATACCATTGAGGTGATTCTTTCTGGGTTCTGGTTAGACTAGATGAATCCTGAGGTCCCTTCCAACTCTAAAATTCTTTAAGTGGCAAAAGAATGGTCCTCCCGTGCACATGAGGTATGTTGCCCTCTTTTGCCTTCAATAAAGAAGGACACACACATGACAAAGGACCACCTATGGAAAAAAAAAAACACGAGCAGAAAACCTATGTGGCTAAAGTATATGTGTGAGCAGGGAAATATCTTTGATGCTACAGGGTGGCTTATGTTCTCTAGTGATATGCTAATCTCTGTTGGGTTGGGGGTGTTTCTACAATGTACCTGAGGCTGCTTCAGGGCATAGTTCTATGCTAATTCCTTCTAGACCACTACTATCAATTTTGATTTTTAGCTATTAGAATGCAGTGACTAGAATAATTCACTTCGCTAAGGGCAGTTGTTATCATTTAGTCCTTCCAGTCATGTTGAACTCTTTGTGACTCCATTTGGGATTTTCTTGGCAGAGATAATGCAGTGGTTCACCATTTCTTTTTTTCTTTTTTTTTTTTTGGCCATTTCTTTCTCCAGTTCATTTTACAAATGAGGAAACTGAAACAAACAGGGCTAAGCGACTTGCTCAGGGTCACAGAACTAGTAAGTATTTGAGGCTGTATTTGAACTCACAAAGATGAGTCTTCCTGACTCCAGGGCTAGTGTTCTATCTACTGTGCCACTTAGCTGCCCATATTTAGTAAACATCATTTATATGCAAGGCATTGTGTGAGACACTGTGAATATAAAGATGAAATAAAAATCAGTGCCTACACTCTTCTCCTATTCTCCTCTCAAGATCCCATTGATATCATCCCCCACCATCTCATTTTTACCATTATCCAATCTCTGATAGAGAAGTAGATCTTCTCTTCAATATCAACCCTCCTACATGTATCCTTGATCCAATCCAACTATCATCCTCTGCTGTTGGGTCATTTCAATCATGTCTGACTCTTCATGACAAAAATATATGAGTGGTTTGCTATTTCCTTCTCCAGCTCATTTGACAGATGAGGAACCTGAAGCAAACAGGGCTAAGTGATTTGCTCAGGATTTACTATCTGTATAGATAGTAAATGTCTGAGACCAGATTTGAACTCAGGTCTTCCTGATTCTGGGTCCAGCACTCTAGCCAATATGCCACCTAGCTGTCCCAAAGATAATGGCAGTCCAACAGCTGTTTAGTCTGAGAAGGGAATTTACAATTGTCATATTAATCTATATAATCTAAACGAATATACTAATAACTTAGTTTTTTCAAGAGCTGCTTTTCTGACTTGGGAGTCAGAGCTCACAATGTAGCTTAAACTGATTAAAACTCCCAATAAGATTGGGGGTGAAACAAGGATGTCAATTATCACCACTGTTATTCAATATTGTGCTAGAAATGTTAGCTGTAACAATTAGAGAAGAAAAACAAATTGAAGGAATTAGAATAGGCAAAGAAGAAACAAAGCTATGACTTTCTGCAGATGATATGATGGTCTATTTAAACAATCCTAGAGAATCAAGTAAGAAATTACTTGAAATAATAAACAAATTTAGCAAAGATGCAGGATATAAAATAAACCCACACAAATCACTGGTATTTCTATATATTACTAACAAAGCACAGCAGCA
This sequence comes from Phascolarctos cinereus, assembly GCF_003287225.1. Lineage (NCBI taxonomy): Eukaryota > Metazoa > Chordata > Mammalia > Diprotodontia > Phascolarctidae > Phascolarctos > Phascolarctos cinereus. The sequence goes on from NW_027556098.1 coordinate 95,797,388, forward strand.
AGAGATAGGAAGAGAAATTCCACTTAAAATTACTATAGAAATTATAAAATATTTGGGAGTCTACCCACCAAAACAAAACCAGGAACTATATGAACACAATTACAAAACACTTTTTCACATAAATAAAATCAGATCTAAATAATTGGAAAAATATGGGTGGACCAAGCTAATATAATAAAAATAACAATTCTACCTAAATTAATTTACTTACTCAGCGCCATACCAATCAAACTGCTAAAAAATATTTTGTAGAACTAGAAAAAACAACAAAATTCACCTGGAAGGACAAAAAGTCCAGAATATCAAGGGAACTAATGAAAAGAAATGCAGGGGGAAGTAGCTTAGCCATTCCAGATCTTAAACTGCATTATAAAGTAGCAATCATCAGAACTACTTGGTACTGGCTGAGAAAAAGAGTGGTGGATCCGTGGAAGAGGTTAGGTATGCAAGATACAACAGTCAATGAATATACTAGTCTACTATTTGATAAATCCAAAGACTTCAGCTTCTGGGATAAGAAATCACTATACAAAAACTGCTGGAAAAACTGGAAAAATATATGGCAGAAACTGGGCATAGATCAACATCTTACACCCTATACCAAGATAAAGTCAAAATGGGTACAGGATTTAGATATAAAGACTGATATTATAAGAAAACTAGAAGAGCAAGGAATAATTTACCTTTCAGATTTATGGAGAACGGAAGAATTTATGACAAGAGACAGAGAACATTATAAAATGTAAAATGGACAATTTTGATTATATTAAATTAAAAGTTTTTGCACAAACAAAGCCAATGCATCCAAGATTAGAAGAGAAGCAGAAAACTGGGAAAGAATTTCTACAACCAGTGTCTCTGATAGAGAACTGAGTCAAATTTATAAGAATACAAATCATTCCTCAATTGATAAATGGTCAAAGGATATGAACAGGCAGTTTTCAGAGGAAGAAACCAAATCTATCTACAATCACTTGAAAAATGTTCTAAATCACTATTGATTAGAGAAACACAAATCAAAACGACTATGAGGTACCATATCACACCTATAAGATAGGCTAACATGACAAAACAGAGCAATGATAAATGTTGGAGAAGATGTGGGAAAATTGGAACACTAATGAATTGCTGGTGGAGTTCTGAAATGATCTAACCATTTTGGAGAGCAATTTGGAACTACGCCCAAGAGCTATAAAATTGTGATTACCCTTTGAACCAGCAATATCACTTTGGTCTATATCCCAGAGAGATCATAAAAACAGGAAAAGGACCCACATGTACAAAAATATTTATAGCACCTCTTTTGTGGTGGCAAAGAATTGGAAATGGAGGGGATGCTGAATTGGGGAATGGCTGAACAAGTTGCGGTATATGAATGTAATGGAATACTATTGTGCTATAAGAAATGATGAGCAGGCAGACTTCAAAAAAACCTGGAAAGACTTACAAGAACTGATGCAGAGTGAAATGAGCAGAACCAGGAGAACATTATACACAATAATAGCCACATCGTACAATAACTGACTTTGATAGATTTGGCTCTTCTCAGCAATGCAAGGATCTAAGACAACTCCAAGACTCATGATGGAAAATGCTATCTAATCCAGAGAAAGACCTACGGAGTCTGAATGTAAACGGAAGCATACTATTTGCTCTCCTTTTCCTTTGATGTTTTGTTTAATTGCTTCATTCTCATGGTTCCTCCCATTAGTTCTAATTGTTCTTTACATCATGACTAATGGGAAAATAAAAATTTTTTAAAACTCCCACAATGCTAACATTCACTGGACCTTAAGTGAAGTGAATCAAAGATTGTAGAACCTGTTCCCATACAGAACTCTGGTTCTATATTCTAGGGGAGGTGGTAACGATCCCCAAAGACTTGACTCCAGAATCGTTGTATTGTGGAATTTGTGGTTTTCTAGTGGGAAACCACTAAATGATTGTTTGTAATCCACCTTCCTCCCTCCTTCCCCAGTTGTGATTTAAGTATATAACCTGTGATTTTATTTGAGTTATGAGAACATTCCTCACTCTGAAACTGATTAATTAAACTACTTGATTACTGGCACTTTGGTCTCTAGGCCTGCTTTGTGCGACTCTGAGCACTCTCAGGTTACAGACTGACTCAGTAAAAATCCTGTTAAGTCACAGTTAGGGGCCATGATCACCACACCTGAGTAAGGGACTGCCAAACAAAAGTCAAGCAGAGTATCCTCACATTAAGTTTTAATTTCTTGAGTCCAGGACAACAATTGAAGTCCCAGACAACTATCTAAGTTAAAGTTAGAAAGTCTCAAGATCCTTTCTTGCTGGGCAAGTGAATGAATAAGCCAAAATAAAAGCTTAGGAAAGAAGACAAGTTTGTTATTTTACCCTTTTCTGAAATTCCGATCCGTTTGTCAGCAACATAACTCCCTAACTTTGGTGTAATATCTTTACCAGCCTAAAACCTTACTGTCTCCCTACACTGAAAATGGGTTATTGAGAAGTGATGTTATATTATTGATTGTGGTGTGGTCTCAACGTTACCCCTCTTTTTCCATTGCTTCCTGAGCATCAATATCGATCTAGAAAAGGAGATATTCTGCACCATTCTCAGAGCTTTCACATAAAATCTAAATTACCACTTACTTTTGGATGGCCTTGTTCTTACCACTCCCTCCATTGCACGTGAGAATGTAAAAACCTGAATCTGGATTATGACCCATATTTTCCTTAGTTTTACAGAAAAGAAAAAAAAATTGCCTATATCCCAAACCCCATTAGTTTATCCTGCATAGCTGAAACCAAAGACAACTCTTGACATTGGCATGAATGTTAGCTACCATGTTCTCAACCATTAAAGATGTTTATATTGTTTTTTCAGAGATTGAATCTATTCTGTCTTCCAGTTTCATTGTGCTTCTTGGTTTAACTAGGCTTCCAGTTTCTTAATAGCTCTTGGGTAAATTACAACCTATTTGTTTCTACCAATTTAGACTGCAGACAGCAAGGTTCAGCATAGCTGATGCTGACCCCTAATTCTCAGCCTTCTACTTAAAGTAACAATTTATATAGCCCCCTTTAAACTTACAAAGAGTTTTCCTCCCAACAACCCTTTGAGGTAATAATAATATTATATATAATATAATATATTGAAATACTATATCAGTAATATAACACAATTTTCACATATATGTGTGTGTATATATATATATATATATATTGAGAGAGAGAGAGAGAGAGAAAGAGAGAGAGAGAGAGAGAGAGAGAGAGAGAGAGAGAGCACCTACAATGTGCCAGGCACTGTGCTAAAGGCTTTATAAATATTATCTTGTTTTGATCTTCACAACTCTAGGAAATAGGTGCTTTTATTAACCTTATTTTACAGTTGAGGAAACTGAAGCAGAGGTTAAGTGACTTGTCCAAGGTCACATAGCTAGTAAGTGTCTGAGGCTGTATTTGATCTTCAGTCTTGCTGACTCCAGGCTAATGCTCTATCTATACCACCTACCTGCTACCTAAGGCATTGTAAGTATTAACACCCACACTTGACAGATGGGAAAAGTGATACTCATAGAATGATGTTCTCATGATCACGCACAGGTGGTGATTCAGACTCAGATTTGAATTCTACCACATTCTATCACTCTGCCTTTCCAACAATTTGTAACCTAAATATTCTCTAGTTAATTCATGTATGTTGTATGCCTTGTCTTACCAACTAAACTATACCGTCTTGGAGACCAAGGGTCATCTATCCTACCAAGAGCACTTAATTGGCCATATGTTAGAGCCTTTAAAATGATCATCAAATGAACAGATGGAAGAATATTCTATATCTTTAGGTTTTCCAAGCACTCCAACCAAAATGAGCAATGATCTAGAATATGCTGTTCACATAAGAGAGAGTTACACAATTTTAAGAGAATTCATTTAAGTGAATAGTAAGTACATTAAGATGAAACAGCAAGGCATTTCATTTCAAGGTAGGAAATCCTGAAGACAGTTTGAAACACTAGGCTGATTCAAAGCCATCAGTCAATAAGCATCAACCATGCCTGCTGGCTGCTAGAGGAGATGCAGAAGATGTACAAGACAGAATCCTGGTTCTTTCCCCAGAAGCCCTAAGTACTAGCTTCTAACAAACCAAGGGATGTGTGGTCCTGAGAAGGACTCAGTTTGGTCAATAAGGATGGCCGAAAACTCTTCAGTCTAGCATTTTACATTAACCACATAACTACAGACACAACTTGTTTCTTTGTTTTTTAAACTGGCAGGCTATAGATTAACCTTATACTATTCATAAAAGAGACTTTAGCACTGGCTAGTTGTTGTTCAAATAAATTTAGAAAGAGCTCCACCTGCTGGTGAGAGACCAGAAAAAGAATGGTTTATTCCTAAATGAATGTCATACTTCACACAGATGTGACCCTGTAAAGTTAAGTAGAAGTCTAATGTTTATAAACCTAATCATATTTCACTAGCTCTAGAGGAGCTCGCTATTGCTATCAAGCTATTTTTACAAAGACAGGTCTTCCTTTGTAGGATTTTTGTATGCAGTTGCTTTACCCAACCCTCTATACAATGATATGTTGCTGAAAAGTTACATATAGGTGAAATTATTTTGTAAATATATTTTCCCATTAACTACTGTTGTAATTTCAGACCCATTATAATTTCAGGGCCAAAATAACTTGAACTTGTGACTTCTTTTTAATTAATCAACAAGGTCATGCAATATGCCAGGCACTGTTCTAGGTGGTAAGGATACAAACTCAGAGAACAAAATAATTCCCCTCTCAAAGGTACCTACATCCTAATGGAGAAGATAATAAGTATTTATATAAACATATATAGAACAAAGAGAAAGAGAATAAATATAAGGTAGTTAAGGAGAACTCTCACAATTGGAGGAGTCAGGAAAGGTTTTCATGTAGAAGGCAGTACTTGTACTGTAACATTCAAAAAATAGCCAATAAAATCACATAATAGGAACATAATTTTCTAATAAATAATTTTAAGTCCAATATTGTGCTGCAACAATATAGTAACATAGTGCTCCTGACAATATGGTTATTGCTAGGGAAGCATGAGAATGAATGATATATAAATGATAATAAGTCATAAGTTAATAAATCAATAAATAGAGTAACAGAAAAGGAAACCACTCAAGTAGGAGTCACCCCTCAATGACTGAGTTGTGCTCTAAAAGTTCATTTATACATTGATTACTTTTATTTTGAACACATCCCCACAAAAACTTGTTGTTTTTTTTAATCTGTTTAACTTAGGATGTAAGTGAAAGGCCATATATTTGCTGAAGGGAGTTTACAAAATTGGCATCACAGACTCTAAACGCACACACACACACACACACACACACACACACACACACACACACACACCCCATGACTGGTGGAGACCAGATGAGGATCGATCTTTTCACTCTTCCTTAGTTCCTTTAACTAAACTAAGGACAAAGAGAGATGAAAGAGAAATAGAGGAAGACAGTGACAATGCATCCATTTTACTGTCACACAAACTTTGCTAAGAGCTAAGTATACAAGACAAGAAAACAAAACAATCCCATACCTTAAGGAGCTTCATGGGAAGGAGATAACATATAAAGGGGAGCTGGAAAAGGAAAATGGGGGAAAGGTTCCCAAGTGAGGGTACGATGGCCAGCAAGGAGATAGACAGGTCTTCAGTGAGAGCTGTGCCAGGAGTGACAGGGCCCCATCACAAAATGGTGGACTAGACTAGGGAGCCACCCATCAGGAAAGTCAACCTCAGGGAAGAGAGTTGTTCCAAGTAAGAATGTAGCTAGAAATGAATGCGCCAGATAGAAAGATAGCATACCCTCCAGGTGGTCCACTATGGAAGGAACCTAGCTAGCTAACCAGCTGGCAAGACTCCTGCTTACCTGAAAACACAATGCTAACATACAACCTAGTAGCCCTATAGAAAACAAAAGACCCAGGTAATGTCTCCTTGAAGGTGTCAGGATCCCCATGCCAAGACCACCTTTCACTATTAGGAGACACCGTGTTCTTCGGAGCTAAGGCCCAGAAAGCGAGCTGTGCCCTGAGCTTGGCATAACAACATTCCTTTGCAGCTCACTTCTGGATGAACTCAGCCACAGCAAAATCCCAGAACAGCTTCACACCAGCACCAAGTGGACTGTGAGTTTGAAACAGCACCTGCAATACCCGTGTTCTAGTCATGAAGCCCTGCTATGAATCAAGCTTGTCTCATTGTTACCCTCATTGTTGGGGCTACAGCTCATTGCGTAACCACAAGTATTAGTATTGAGACTTGCCCACACTAAAGCATATCTCTTACTAGCGGGAAGTGGGGGGGGGGGTTGGCCGCCACATGTCTCTAGTTTCCCTCCTCCAATGTAAAAAAAGAAGGCTTTCTGCTTATGACCACTGTTATTAGTTTTATTTTGTTTTATTTTATTTTATTTCTTTAGCGTTAACTGTGGTTTTGATAACCGACGTGAGTTCTCTGGGTTTTTTAGAGTTACCAGCAGTTGCAGAGCTACTTTGGTCTTTTGTTATCAAGGTTGACTAAGGGATCACAGCCCCAGTCTTCCTCTAGGTAAAGGGAACAGATATAATATTTCTTGGGGAAATGAATAACCACCTTCATCAGTGGTGACCCCCAGCTGCCATGGAAGCAAATTAATACTCTTGCCCCTCTATCTTCACAATGCTCATTATTATTAATTGACTGAAAATCAATTTAACAATGAAATGACTAATAGTATTTTATGGAATTGATGACTGATGGTATCTTAAGTGTATAAATATTCATAAATTAATCCAACCTAACCAAACAGTTATTGAACACCTCCTTTGTGCAAGGTAATATACTAGGTACTGCCCATTAAGTGACAAAATGAAAACAGTAATCCTCGCCAGGCCTTAAATAGAGGGTGAGTAGAGGGGATGGGATGGGAATATAAAAAATAACTAGCTCAGTATATACTTGAAAGTTGGAGGAGGAGGAGGAAAAGGAGGAGGACCTTGGGAAGGAAAGGAGAGGTGAATAAGCATTTATTTAGCACCTGCTAAGTGCCAAGCACAGTGCTAAGTGATTTACAAATATTTTCTCATTTAACATTATCTCATTTACAGGCTTCTTATAGGAGAAGGCACATACCCTGAGCCTTACAGGAAACCAGAGATTCTAAGAGGTAGAGGTGAGAAGAGTGTACATTCTAAGCATGGATGACAGCCTGGGCAAAGGCATGTAGGTGGGAAATGGATTGTCAGGAAACAGGCTGTTTTTCTAGACTGTAAGGTGCACAAAAGCTGGAAAGGTAGGCTAGAATCAAGTTGTAAAGGACTGTAAATGTTCATGCTGAGGAATTTGTACCTCAAGGGGCAACTGAGAATAAGTGAAGGTTCTCTATCAGAAGACTGATATAATCAGCTATACTTTGGGAAGATTATATGGATGGCTTTGCAGAAGTGTGTTGGAAGTCCAATTAGAGGGCTACAGAAATAGTTCAGAAAAAAGGTAATGAATGCCCCTGAACTAGGGCGATAATCATATGAGAGGGCAGAAGGTGAAAGAGGTGAAAGATGGGAGAGTGTAACTGACAAGACTTATTGACTCATTGAATCACATATTTACATCTCAGAGCCTGACTCTGGAAGAAGGAGATGGAAAATATCTTGTGGCAAGATCACCTAAAAATAAAACATTAAGTGCCTATTAGGGCAGCTAGGTGGTGCAATAGGTAGAGCCCTAAGCCTGGAATCAGAAGGATCTGAGTTCAAATCAGACCTCAGAAACTTACTAGCTGTGAGATCCTGGGCAAGTCGTTTAACACTGCTTACCTCAGTTTCCTCATCTGTAAAAAGAGCTGGAGAAGGAAATGACCAACCACTCTAATATCTTTGCTGAGAAAACTCCAAAAGGGGTCACAAAGTGGACTAAAACGAGTACACAACAAAACAATAATAGCATGTGCCAAGCATTATTCAAGGTAGTGCCGATCCACAGGCAAAAATGAAATGAGTCCTACACTCATAAAGGTTACAGTCTAATAAGGACAAGAACATGTATAAATTAGGGTATTTACAAATAAATTATGAGATAATTTTGGACAGAGAAGCACTAGGGGCTGAGTTTTGAAGAAAATTAGGGCTTCTAAGAGGTAAGGAAGGAGTGAATTCCAGGCATGGGGAGCTGCCTGTACGAAGGCACAAAAATAGGAAACACAATGCCATGTCAGCACAATAGCCAAGAGGCCAGTTTGGCTGGGCCATGGAGTTCATGAAGAGGAATCCCACATAATAAGCCTAAAGTAGGTAGATATCAGATGATGTCTGGTATACATACATCATCTCAGCAAGGAGTGCCTTTCCACTTTGGAGCTAAGCAAACAGTTATTCAAATGGTAGGACTGTAAAAAGGTCCAATGGGGCCTCCAAGATTCAAAATTTATAAGAAATGGAAGGGTTTTAAAATGCCAAAAAAAAAAAGTAGTTTGAATTTGCTCCTCCTCAAAAGATTTTCATTCAATTTGTCTTTGCTACTTTTTACCCATAAGACCTTGGGCAAGTCATGTAATTTCTCTAGATTTCTGTTTCTTCATTAGTGAAAAGAAGGAATTGTGATCCCTTGGAGTTCCCTTTACTAAATTCTGTGATCCTAAACGGTCTTTTCTTTCTTGATACACATTTGACCAACTGTCCTCTCTCTCTTTCAAAGCCTGTTTACAGTCAGTTTTTAAAGAGTTAAAGAAAGAATTCAAAACAACCCACAGTTAGTGAATGTCTGGAAAAAAAATACATAGCATATCAAAATAACAGGAAACTAAAATGTCATTAAAGTGTTACATATAAAGGAGAAAAAAAATTGAAGACCCATAGAACAATGCAAAACAAATAAAGCAAAACCAGAACAATAAAGCAGATATAACACGGAAACTGAATAAAAAGGTACAGAGAGGTGCAAACAAAAGGAACCGAAAAGAATACTAACCAATAAGTTGTCATGGGTATAGTGTACATAGAAAATGTTAAGTGTAAATAGTATTAAGTATGTGTTTATTCAACTTTGTTGCCTAGAGCCAAGCACTTCAGACTTTTTTTTAAAGAGAAATACCTTCAAGAACTATTGACCATACCCTGTTAATACTGCTTTTCTATTTGCTACTCTGCTAGACCTCCACAACCCAAAGTCAACTTTTAACAACAAGAATCAAATAGATTTCTTCTCACTGCTGACTCAGACAAAAGCTCCACCTTAGAACTCAGACCTGAAAAGTGAGGGTATGGAGAGAACACATGGGAAAGAAGTGATAGAAAACAGAGCCTTTTGGAGTTTCAGAATAGTCAGCAATTTCTGTCTGGAGTAATCTGAAGTAGGCCCTTTTCTGCAGCACAGTTTCTCTGTTTTCTTTAAGTCTTGATTTTGATTGAGATCGTTTGGTTTTATATCACCTTTTCCAAACATACCCCTTCCCTGACCACCCTCCTCAACCCAGCACACCATCTACTGTAGCGGAGGACGAGAAAGAAAGAAGAAAACAAGAGTCCATTTATCCAAACGAACCAACCCCAACTCATTCTGATAGTTTATATAACACAAAAAGGATGGGAATTTGTTCCTTCCATTCCCTCTCTGTAACATTTGCCTCTACTGACCAAGGTCTTTCTAGATAATGTCTCCTCCCAGGGTTTTTATAACACTGCTCTCCCTAGCTGACCACTCCACTCCTCTCTCTTCATCCCTGTCATGTCCCTTAAATGTGGGTATGCCTCAAGTTCTGTCCTGGACCCTCTTTTCTTTTCTCTTTTTACTCTCTCTCTCCATAGCAGCTCATAGCATCATAGAATCATAGATTTTAAACTATAAGGAATATTAGAGGTCATTAATCCCAACTTTATCATATAGATAAAGAAACTAAGACAGAGGGAGATTGTCTTATCCAGGATCATGCAGCTAGTAAATGTGCAGCACTGAAGTCCAGGTCTTTCTGACTCATAAGCCCACTACATTATATATTACAATCTTACTGCCTCTCAAAGAATCTATGATTTATGTCTAAAACAGAATCCATTTATCTTTCCCTAACTCCTTTGGCAAATGTCCCTATTTGGGGGGGGGGGGGCTAGGCAATGGGGTTAAGTGATTTGCTCAAGGTCACACAGCTAATAAATGTTACGTGTCTGAGGATGGATTTGAACTCAGGTCCTTTTGACTCCAGGTGAGTCTATCCACCACACCACTTAGCTGCCCCTAAATGTCCCTATTTCTGTCAAAGGCAACATCAACTTTCCAGTCTCAAGTCTCTCCCCAGTCCAATCAGTTCTCCACATGGTCTGCAGCCACCAAGATGGTTGTCCTAAATCTCAGGGCTGACTCAAATCCTGCGATCAAATATTAGCTACTCTGATTAGCATTTTAAGCTCTTCACCACCTGACTCCACTCTATCTTTCCAGCCTTCTTCTCTGTTCTTGATATTCCTCACACATGACACTCCGCCCCTGCTTTCCTTCCCTTTGCCCTGGCTGTTCCTCATGCCTGGTGGGCACTCCCTCCTCAGGTCACTCCTTGGAATTCCTGGCTTTCATCAAGATTCAGTTTAAATACAACCTTCTGCATGAAGCCTTTCTGGGTCACCTAACACTAGTCCTTCCCTCTTACCTCCCTTCAAATGACTTTGGCTTTGTTTTAAATATGTTTTGTAGACATACTAACCTACATGCTTGTATATATGTATGCTGTATTCCCTGTTCAAAGGGGAGAGCCCCTTTAAAGGCAGGAGATCCTCAGCCTGGCACGTAGTACGGGCTTAATAATGCTTATTGATTGAGTAATTTAATGTGAGCTCTTTGAGTGAAGGACATCTGTGTTTTTAGCACAGTGACTGACATATAACAATAATCACTTAGTAGATGCAGTTACCTACTTGCACCAATACTCATCATCTCTCCACCTCTGCAAAGAAGAGGAGGTAAAAGCTTTCCTTCTCAAACAAAACTCCTCTTGTCTCATTCTTTCTTCCATTCTCACCAGTCTTCTTTCTGGAGCTGGTTTCCCTTTGTTTTTTAATTGTTGGACTGAAGCAATTCTTCCTGAACTTTTATTTTATTTTATTTTTTTTAAATTTTGGAGCTATGTGAGCCAGTCAAGGTCAGCTAATTTCAATTAAACCTCCCTAACCAAAAAGCCAGGCAGATGACTTAGCATCGTTTAAAGGGGCAGGTTCATTGAGTTAAAACTTGTTTAAACTTGTTCTTTAAAAAAAAAGTTATTCTAACACCACTCAACCCTATATCTAATCAGCTGTCTTTTGCTCAAGTGCTCCAATTGCTAAAAATGGAAACAAGTCCAAAGCAATGTGATATTTCTAAAGTAGTAACCTGAAAACAGGAGGAGAGAGGGACAAGCAGTAGGAAAAATAAAGAACGTTCCTCAGTTTGAGGGAATGTATTATGTGAAGGGAACATGGCTGAAAGTACACCGAGTCTCTATTGTGAGTTTTTCAAGTTTAACCGGACTTCTCTGAGTGCTGGGAAGTGGAATATTTTAAACAACCTGTTTCCATGGAAACAGGTGCTACACCACCAATCCATATGCAGATGAACTGATTACATATTTATTGACATTCACTTGTGCACATTGCTAAATCTCTTCCTTCCCCCCTCTTTTGGAGATTGAATTGAGGGCTTACAAAAGCTTCTGTGAAAGCAGTCTCCGAGGTCAAATCGGAATGCCTCTGACCATACATACCAACAATGAACTAAGGAGGGAGAACGAGTGTTTGCAGTGAAATCCCCGGAAAAGAGCACCAAACAGCATGAAGTCTGAACAAAGAGAAAGCCTCCCTGTGAGAGCTTCTATCCTACTCCGTGTGGTTTATTTAACCTTCGGCCTCTGGGCAAGTGCCACTTGAAAAGATATTTGGTGGTTATAAATGGCATAATGGTGACATACATTTATATAAGACTTGAAAATCTGCAAAGTGTTTTTCGGGCACTATGTCATTTCAGCCTCAGAACAACCCTGAAAGACGTGCATTTGGTATATTATATTACACCCACTTTACAAGTGAGGCTCTGAGAGATTAACTTGCCCATGATCCCACAGCTAATAAGAAACAGAAATGGGATTTCAACCCATATCTTCTTGTCTTCAAATCCAGTACATAATCTTTGTTGTTCAGTCACGTCTGACTCTTCATGGCCCCCTTTGAGGCTTCCTTGGCAAAGATACTTCAGTGGTTTGCCATTTCCTTCTCCAGCTCATTTTACAGAAGAAGAAACTGAGGTAAATAGGATTAAGTAACTTGCCCACAGTCACACAGATAGTAAGTGTCTGAAACCAGATTTGAACTCAGGTCTTTCTGACTCTAGGCCCAGCACCTCTATCCACCGAGCCACCTAGCTGCCCTGTGCATGATCTACTATTCCATATTGTCTTTCTAAGGTTTGTTCAAAAGAACAAGTTTAATTGAATGAACTAACTGCTCACATAACTATGCTCATATAACTGCTCACCCACTATGATTTGGAAGGCAGCATGGTGCAACAGATATGGTCTTGAACGTGGAAAGCTGAATTTAGAATCACGGGGACTGAAGCTCAAATCCATAGGCAAATCCCTTAATCTTTCTTGGCCTCAGTTTCCTCACCTGTCAGTTGAAGTGCTTGGGACAGATGACCTTTAAGCTCCCTTCTAAGACTAGATCTATGATCTCATGATTCCATGAGATCCCAAATATTGAAATGAACATTTATGCCATGCTCCAGGGCAGAGGTGTGCTATTTGAAAGAAGCCAGCAGAAGGCGGCAAAGTGCCAGCTGAACCAGGGCAACAGCAGACCATGAAGGCGAGGTGATTGACTACAGCTGGATGGAAGACGGGGTGCGGTGTCAGGTCAGGACTGGGGCAGAGAATAGCCCAAGCATCTGTGTCCTATCAGGAAGTGTGACCCTGTCAGGATGTGGGTAACCATATGCCAAATTCCAGGATCAGGCAGGAATGTTGAAGAGACTGCCAGACTGGGAACCAATTCTGGGGAAAGTAGCTGAGGCTCAAGGATGCCAGACCCAAAGGATGGAGAGGGAGGGGGTGGGGAGACAGAAGGAGAGAGTTAAAGAACACTGGTTCAAAGTCAAGAGATCCAGGGCAACAGCCAACCGGAAAGAGGGCAACTAGGGAGCGGAGGAGGAATCTTTAGTGATACAAGTGCTTCCAACATTCTATTCCAATGACATAAGTTCCAACCCCACCACCTTCCTGACACCCAGGGTCACAGGGGCTGCCATGCCTGCTCAGTAGCTTAAGGACTCAAGGTGGGCTTTACAGGTTTGGTCCAGACTTGAAATATTCAAGTCATTTCACTGTCTGCTTTGGAGTTAAGAGTTTCTTCTTTACACACTGATTTTCACACAAGAAACACTTTTAAATGGGTAGGATTAGGTACTCTTAAGAGATTAGCTCTGTCCCATCAGTAGCCAGTGAGACCATGTGGCAGTTAAAGAGTCAAAGGCAACTTAATATCGTGGGAATTGTTCAGAACTGGAAGCAGGTGCCAGACAGAAAGGCCTGAAGTGTCAGTCAAATTCAATTTGAACCTGTCTGGTATGTCTGCTGAGATCCCCCAGAAGTAATCTGAACTCTCAGGTGGTCCCAAAACATACTTTAAAGTAAACTCCATCATATGCATTATTTCTGAATGAGTGTGTCTGGTAAACCATTCTAGATTGAAGTTTTACTGGATACTGATTATAAAAAGAAGATTCATTTCCTAAAGGAACCACCCAGTTCTGGGAACATCACCTAAGACATAATTAAACCTGACCTAATCTTCTTCAGAGATCAATTCCAAAGAGAGAAGGAGCAGTAAGAGCAAGGTAGAACAATTCAATTACCTTATAAATAAATCTTTTAGCCTTAAACTCCTTTTTCCTAGTTGCTTAGAGGGGTGACATGGCATTGGGTAGACACTGGGTTCAAATCCTGAACCCTATACTTTGAGCAAGCAAAAGAATCACACACCCAGAGCTAAATAACCTCAGAGGTCATGTAGTTCACGTCACTCCTTTTTATAAGGAAACTGAAGCCAAAAAAATGTGGCCAACTTCAAACAAGTAGAAAGCCTCAGTAATTTCACTTAAATAATAGAAAAAATAATATTGGCAGTATCTACATAGTAGACTTGTTGTGTGGATTAAATAAAATGTATGTAAAATGTATTGTAAATCTTTGAGGGTTATATAAACTTTAATTATTAATACACAAATTGAACGATTGAAGACTGAAGACATACGATATTTCAAAAGTCTTGGTGGGAAGAAGTAAGAAAAACTACTGTATTTAGCAGATCTAGACAAAGAGAACTTTATCCAATAACTTCTACAACCTATGGATGACCAAGGAAAGAAAATATTAAAAATCGAATCACTCTACCTTGACCTAAAACCTTTTCAAATGTCTCAATGCAAATCCCAGATAGGAATTTTTTTAGTCAATCAACAAGCATTTATTACTCTGGAGAGGGGGTATGCCTCATTTTTCCTCTTTAAATTGGCCTCTTCAGGTGTTTTGTTGAAAAGAAAACATACATAGCATTCTGCTTGTATGCAATTCTCTTAAATGTAAGGCTACTTTAAACTATTGAATACCTTCCTTTGACATAGTACTTTTAGCCTTTTCAAAGCATTTTCTCATCTATTATTTCATTTTTTCTGCATAAAAATCTCAGAAAATATATAGAATAGGTATTATTATCCCCATTTGACAGATGAGGAAGCTGAGACCAGAGAAATTAATTAACTCCCCTAATGTCATAAAGCTCCTTAAAGGGAGGTGTGGAAGAGACCTGGAATCTAGATCTCCTGCCTTCCATGTGTTTTCCCCCAGTTCTGGGAAAAACATCACCTCAGAATAATAATACTTGCCATCAGATCAGTGATCTTGATTTCTCAGACCCTTAATTCATGCTGCTGATGGCCTATGTAATAACTCACCCTAGAATTTCACCTGGTCCAGCTCTGAGATTCTATGATGGTGAACTTTGGTTTTATTTTGGGGGTTTTTTCCTTAGTCTGTGCTTCTGTGAAATCCATAGTTTATAGATTCAGCTAGGTGATAAGAGTGCTAGCCTTGGCATCAGGAAGTCCCAAGTTCACATTTTGTCTCTGACACTTTAATCTGTGTGGCCTTGGGCTCACAGATAAACTCTATCAGCCTCAGTTTCCTTATCTTTAAAATGCAGATAAAAATAGCACCTACCTCACAGGATTGTTGCAAGGATCAAATGAGTTAATGTATATAAAGTGCTTGCATTACATAAACGTTAGCTATCACTAATAATAGCAATTGTTGTTGTTCAGTCATGTCCAACTCTTTGTGACCTTATTTGGGGTTTTTTTGTCAGAGATACTGGAGTGGTTTGCCATTTCCTTCTTTAGCTCATTCTACAGATGAGGAAACTGAGGGAAACAGGGTTAAGTGACTTGCCCAGGGTCACACAGCTACTGTGGCTAAGGCTGGATTTGAATTCAGGTCTTCCTGATTCTAGGCCTGGTGTTCTATCTACTGTGCCACCTAGCTGCCCCTAAGCACTTTAAATCCTGCATTCTATCCACTGAACTGTCTCGGTGCCATTTACTGTGGTTATAAAAACTGCAGCTTGACTGGGTGCAGGAAGGAGTGGGAACCTGTTGATGACCATGATGATAAGTCAGAAGGGATGGCTGGAGACTGAAGGCAAGATAGACCTGAGGAAAGGGCAGGGTGATAACTGAAGCAAAGCTCAGCAGTTCAAAGTCTAATAAGAAGGAAACTGAACGGTTGCAGTAGTGGGTGAAGGGTGGACATCCCAGCATATGAACCTATTGTAGCAGCAGGAGGAGATAAGGGGAGAGAGCCAGGCAGGCAAGTGTATGCAATCAGAGAGGTGTGGCAGGGACCCAGCTATGAAGTCTGGACTCAGGGGCAAGACCCCAGTTTCAGGGATCTAGGGAACCAAAGTAGACTCATGCAAGAGAAAAAAGACTGGAACTGGGGTATAAGTTGATATCTTTTAATGCAAGAAAAAGGAATGAAGAGGGATAATTTTAATACCAGATTCAGGTGATGTTAAAGGTCTATGGATAACATCAAGGTGTGTTGGTCAGCCACAAAGGATTAATTAGAAAATCACCAAATTGCATCTAGATGTTAATTTCTTGGGGGAAGACTGGGAGGAATAATGGGGGCATGTGTAATGGGTGGTGACACAGGGGAGAACCTTGCCCTTTAAAAAAATTATCTCCTTTACCTGTTTCAAGATTCGCCATTTTTAATGGTTTTAACTACATTTTTAATTAAAGGAAAAGTCCAGCCTACGACTTAGATTTCAAATAAAGTATGCATGTAAATGATACTAAGCACTCCTGCAGTCTTGGGAAAAGTACCAAACTCCCTCCCATCCTCACCCCAGACGTAAAAGCTCCCAGTGCTGAAACAACAAATTTGACCATCCAACTATGGTAAAGGTCACAAGCCCCTGCTGAGCACATAACTATAGACTAATCTGTAGCAAAGAGTGGGAGTTCACAGTTAGAACTTGGGTGTTGTCTGGGTGGTGATATAATTAATATAATGTCTCATAATTATGTGTTTTCTCATAATTAATGAGGCAATAATCAATAGTCCAGCTGAGACTACAGAATCAAAATGTAGTGGAAGATTAACAGAAAATTGGCAAGAAGAGGGAAGGAGGAATAAAGCAACACTTTCTGCTCAATTTGACGGATTGGTCAAAATTAGTTAGATATTTTTTCCTGATTCTTACTCTGTTTTAGCAGCAGGGGTCCATTTTCTGCTGTATTACAGGGATTTGAACAACCCACCCACTCACTCCCTTCTTTCCTGCTGTCTTAACTGATATAGATGAAGAAAAATACTCAGTAACATTTGGTCTCTGTGGTGAGGGGACCCCACTGACATTGCTGCTTTCTTTTCAGACTGATTTAACTTTCACCCATTTCTTGTTATTTTTAATTAGTATAGGGTTTGAGGGATTTTTTTTTTTTGCCATTTGAGAAGAATTAGAAAAGGGAGTGTATAGGGGTGGCTCTTGGGTGTAGTGTGTTGTGACAGGTGGCCTGAAGTGCTACTGATTGGAAGATGGGCTGCAGCTGCTCTCAGCTGGCTTAATTGAAATGGAAACATGACTGGGTTCTGGGAAGAAGGCAAAGCTGGATTTTGCCCAGGTGTGCTTGACAAAGAACCGCCTATAATAGATGTTGTGAAATGGACCACAGGCTTGTGAAATAATAATGATAAAAATCAAAGGTTAAAAAGATGCCTTACCTTTTGTACAAATTTTCCTTCTCTCCCCCCTTCCCATCTTTCTCCTTTCTCTCCTTCCCCCATTCCCACCTTTCCCTCTCATAAATTACAGAAAAATCTTCTGAAGATAATTTTATAAGTCACTGTTGATGTTCATTCCATAGTATTTGAGGCTATGGTACATTCAAAGCCCAAACTAGGAATTTTGGCACCCGGGGAGTTAGTATCACAAAAGGTAACCTTAGTTTAAGGTATGGGAGGATCAGGCAGGAGAAGAATCTGGGAGACTGCAATGCTTTCAGGGTGGCCTCATTGGGGAGAGGAAGCACACCACTGGGTAACTTCCTATTTTAATTAATTATTCTTGATAATTATTTGCTAAGGTCAGTTGTTTCTACACACTTGTCATCTAAGAAGACTGATTACTTAAGGTGGTAGTTGTAGACTAGTAACTCCCACAGCAAAAGAGATTAATGCTTTTGATGAAGACACTGAAAGAGGGTTTAAATCCAAGCCCTCAAAGCAACATGGCAGAATGGCAGTCATCTCCCCGACTCTGCATCATCTTGTGGACCATATCATGCCAATACTGTGCATGGAGTTTTCTTGGCAAGGATACTGGAATGGTTTGCTAATTCCTTCATAGAGGCAAACAGAGATTAATAGTGACTTGATCAAGGTTACATAGATAGTAAGTATCTGAGCTGGATTTGAACTCAGGTCTTCCTGACCTGATAGAGCACTCTGTCCACTAAGCCATCTAGCTGCCTAGGCAGAATGTTAGAGATAGAAAAAATATTTGAGAAGATTAAGTCCCATTTATTTATTTTAGAAAGACAAAAGCTGAAGTTTCAGAGTAGAAAGTGACTTGTTCAAGGTCACAGAAGAATTTCTTATTGAAACTGAGGATAAGCTGAGATGGAATCAGAGTTTAAATCTTCTTGACTGTTGGAAGAGATCACCAGTGCAGCTTCCTCAGGGGAGGGAAGAGAAGCTTAGAATGAGTGTCAGAGTAAGGACTTCTGACTCCCAGTTCCATTTGGCCAGGTTATTGAAATTTGGCCTTCTAAGGTATAACTAAAGCTTACGCTGGGACATATACCCTTCCCAAGTGCTGGTTCTTAGTCTCCTGTCTCAGAATAAGCAGCTGCTAAGCCAGGAAAGGAGGTGGGGGAATGAGGAGTGTCTTGGTCCTTCCTATGATGAACTCTGGTAACAAGTTCACAGAGCTAAGAGTATCCCAGCAATCTCATCCAGTGGAAGCAGGGGCCTGACCTATCCCAGCCTCACATGGAAATACGGTGGAATGTAGGCAGAACACCTACTGCCTCCACCTACTTTCTCCTACCCATCACTTGGGAGTCCCAGGATCTAAGTGAATGAACTCCCTGGAATCTGCGCTTCTCACCAGGACTGGTGCCACCATTCTATAACTCTGTCCTTTCCCCATCCAAGGAATCTCAAGAATTATAGCCAGAAATGTAGCTGAGCTGTTTACCCAACAGAGATGCTCTCCTGCCTCCATTCTTACTATCCTATCATCAAAACTCTTTCCTCACTTTCTTTCTTTCTTAGAAGAGTGTAAGTACCATCAAAGTCCTCTACATTTCCTGCCCTGGGTAAAATTTACTTCCTGGGAAAAGCCCCAGTTTGCCCCACCCTAGTTCTGACTCTAGTCACAGGTATGGGCTTATTGCAAAATTAACAGTTTTAAAGAAAAGAGTTTATTATTGGGAAGAAAGAATAGCCTGTCTGCTAATGACCTAGTAAAGGAAGTTCATCTTTGAGAAAGAATGAAGTAATGCTAATCTTTTAACTTACACTATTCTGTATATTTTGGGACATTCTAGTAAGATGCTATAGACTTAATCCTCGATAACAACCACAAGAGAGAAGCTTTGGGCTGTTTTTTCATAAATTTTACTATGGCCATTTTTACATAATATCAACTAACCAAGAAATTTTTAAAAATGTTGTACCAAATTATTTAATGATCTGCAACTCTTTGTAAGGTTTATTCTTCCCCTGAGGGGGGAAAAAATGATAATATGTATTGTTTTGGGTTTTCACGTAATTATTTCCTTCTGATGTAAAAAGAAAAGCCTGTCGATCACACATTGTCAATTTTCCCTATTCTAAATACATATTTCTGTAAAACACTGATTATATACATACAAATGGCACATTTGAAGAATTGAAAAAGACATACTCTAGGAGGTATGAATGATATGGTCAGTCCTCAACTTGCAAATGTACTAGGCTCTATAAATTCTTGGTTTTTTTCCTCAATTTGGAACATATCCCCCATGGGCATAACAATATAAAGATTGGTGACACAGCTATGTGCTAGTAAATGTTTGACAGATATCTCTCCAAAAAAAATGCAGGACACTTTTTAAAGTTTAATCTGCATGATTGACATTTTCTCCATCACTTTTTAAAGTCTAGGCAATCAACAAAACAACAAATTAAGCCCTGAGTTGTAGCCTTAGTGATTTCCAAGTTGGAAATGTTCAAACTGAAATTTTAACAATTGGTTCTTAAGAGCCAATTTAAGATGGCGCCAGTCCACTCCAGGCTAACACACAGAAGTCTATTCAATGCATAATACAGCATTAGTGAAATCATATTATTATCACTAACATTTATCTAGCTTTAATCCTGAACTATTATCTACCAAAAACAAACAAAAAAGTGCTCCACTGTGGTTTATGAGGAGGTAACAACAGTGGTATTGGGACTGTGTCTTTCCCAAATAGTCTCTCCACCCGTAGTCTACAGAATCAACCTTGATGTCAATTGCCCAGAAGACCTTGAAAAGAAGGGAAAGAAGTGTGGAGAACTATTTATATGTCTTCTCTCCTATGCGCCCCCTACTCCAACCTCAGCAATCAATGGCTACCTTGGTGAGTGGCGAAAAGGGAACATTTCTTGCTCTCTAGGGATCCAATATGAGGCCAGACCAGGGAAGCAAAGACTAGCAGTTTTGGAAGTTGCCTGGAAAGTGTCATTATATATTCAAAAATGTTCATCCCAAAGGCAGTCACTGAATTGTATGCAGTTAAATCATTTTGGTGAGCTAAATAAACCATTACTTAGTGGATCAGGAGGTCTGATATCTGTTCTTCATTCAACCCTACTCATTTCCTCCCGTTAAGTTACTTTTTTTTTTAAAAAAGTCTACTTTTAGATGAGGTAACATCCAAACTCTACCTGAAATAGCATAAATTTATTCATTGCTTGAGCAGAAGGGTGAAGGAAGGAGAGGGAGGTGAAATACAATTACTTACACACTACTGAATAAATAAGTCATTGGAAAGGTTTTTCAACCTCATCCCTCTCTTCCTTAAAAATAACTATCAACCTTGAAAGTCTCCAGCAACATTTTAAAGCCAAAAAGGAAAAGAAAACCCATGCGTATCTTATATTGTTCAAAATTAATCCTTATCTTATAGTATTAAGTCCTGTGAGGTACAAAATATAAATCATATTCACAGTTAAGAGGTACTGTGCACCATTTTTTAAGTGAGAAAGTAATAATCTTCTTTAAGTCAAGATCTTGACTGCTCATTTCCAGTTTGACTACAGGAACAATTAAATATATCCTATGAGCTAAACATGGTGGCACCTGCCTGTGATCTCTACCACCAGGGAGGCTAAGGCTAGCAGATCTCTTGAGCTCAGGAGTTCTGAGCTACAGTGGGCTAAACTGACTAAGTTTGGCATTGATATAATAACCCCTACCTCCTTCAGGGGTCACCACATTACCTAAGAGGGTATGAAGCAGCCCAGACCAGACCAGAAATAATGCAGGTCAACACTCTAATGCCAGTTGGAGTAGAATTAGCCTGGAAGTTGGCCATGCATTCACTTCCGAGAGAGAGACGTGTATGTATGTAAATATGTGTACATATATATGTGTATATATTTATGTGCATGTAGGTATTATGTATTATATGTATATATGTATAAATATAATCAATACTAAATATACATATACATATTACTGCATGGTTATATATACACATATAGGTATTACATATGTACATAAACATGTAGGTAATATATTTCTGTGTAGCTATGTATACATATGTATACATGTGTGTCCGTGTATGTATGTATGTTCATGTGTCATGGCATTTTCTAATTTGTGGTGCTATAATTATTGTTTATACTGCCATGATTGAGCATAATTTTACTTTTTGGTGAGGCAATCGGGGTTAAGGGACTTGCCCAGGGTCACACAGCTACTAAGGCTTAAGTGTCTGAGGCTGGATTTGAACTCAAGTCCTCCTGACTCCAAGGCCAGAGCTCTATTCACTGTGCCACCTAGTGGTCCCAATTGAGCATAATTTTAAAAGACCAACAAGAAGATAACTGTCATTTATGTACTGATACCTACTGAAGAGAATAAGAAGGAAAGAAATACTAGATGTAATTCAATAAAAGCCTCCAAATTAAATTAATGTATATTTTAATATTCAGTATCCAATGACTAAAAATATGGTCCATGATTAATAAACAAAGAAGGCCCCAAACCTTGTCTGTTACCATGATGCCTCATCCTTATATCTTGACTATTTTATCGAAGATGATAGTTGGGAACCTCTAAGTGCGGTAAGCACTGAAAAGCAAAATATGAAATTGGCTATATTTTAAAAGACAGAAAAAATGAGTCATTTCTGAATCTCCTCCCTGTGTTCAGCCGGACTGCAGACTTGTAACAGCAAAGTTAAAAAGGAACAGAAAATTAAAAGAAAGAATATACATTAAAACGAGACATAGTATGCAATTAATCCTGCTCCAATCTGACACACTTAAGAAAGCTATTGACGCTTTAAAATACGATAAAGGAATAGATGTAGACACAAATGATCACTGTTCTCTCCGGAAGTCTGACTCATGTAAACTGATTGCCTGAAAGACGCAACCATAAGATAGACAACACTTGGTCCTCACCGTCAAAAAGATATATTAGCCAAGGGTAACACTAGTGGCTTAGAATATAAACTCATTTGTAAAATCTTTAAGAGAAGAATAGTGAAAGATTATGAACAGTTGTCCCAAAACACAGTGAAAAGTGATGGAGGAAAACAATAAGTTTATATAATATTTGCTGAAAAATCCATTAATCCAGGT
Organism: Phascolarctos cinereus; assembly: GCF_003287225.1. Lineage (NCBI taxonomy): Eukaryota > Metazoa > Chordata > Mammalia > Diprotodontia > Phascolarctidae > Phascolarctos > Phascolarctos cinereus. The sequence goes on from NW_027556098.1 coordinate 95,819,823, forward strand.
AACCTCCAAAGCATTCAAGGATGCTCATTAAAGGTATTCGCCACTCTCATAAAGCATTTTCAGTAGTGTCCAAACTGAAGAGAGATTCACTATAGATAGATGTCCTGTAGATACCCCTTTTCAAGGAAGACATTGTACTCATTACATCAAGCCCTGTGACATGACAGAGCTTCCTAAATGAAATATATAACCACATAAAAAATCAGCCTAACAATCTGCCCAGGGAAAAACATGTGGATGAAGAATGTCTATTGTGCAGATTATGATATGCAAGTCGAACAGCTCGTAGAGTTGGTTAATCAATATGTATATTTTAGCCACACATTTCCAACGGCCAATGAGTTGGACCCAAAATTAAATATGAGGGGAAAAGTGGGTTAGATTACACTTGGGAAAATTGCAATCTTTTTAATAATCAAGCTTCTGTCTGAAAGAAATAACCATCTTTTAAATACTAATATTCTTTCTCTGACATTACATGGCTGTGAACCAAGAAAAAATACTGTTAAAATATTTTTTTTAATTCACTATTTCATGTACCAAATCTGGTTTGTTCTACCACAGTATACTAGAAAAGACATAAGCCAGAGGTTTTGATAAGATGCCAACCCAAAAAACCCTAAACCTAGATATGAATTTAAGGGACCCACACTAACATCCATATTTAGATGCCAGTTTTCTTTTGGAATATAGCTGCAAATCATGAAATAACATGCAGCTGTTAGGATCATCTAACCGTTTGCTTTCTCCGCTAAGCTACTGCTTCTATGTAGCTCTTGTCCAGCCCCAAATACTACCACAAAAAAAGAAATGAGAATACACCAGGACATGTTGAGCAAAAATGTTTAGTGGGTTAATATGAAAAGTTATTGTCACTAATTATGCAAAGAAAGTAAAAAAAAATGTCTATACCCCTTGACCTATTGATTACACTGCATATACCCATATGCCCCAAGGAGGTAAATGATTTAAAAAAAAAAAAGCTCCCACATACCACAAAATATTTCTAGAATTACTTATTGCAGTAGCAAAGAACTGAAAACAAAATAGATATCCATTGCCTGGGAAATGGTTAAATAAGCTGTGGTGCATGCATGTAACGGAATATATATTGCTTTGCTATAAATAAACAATTAATATTAAAATACAGATAAACTGATGCAAAGCAAAGTAAGACAAATAAGGAAAACAGTATGCATAATGATTACAAAAATGTAAAAAGAAAGAACAGTAGAATTTGGAACCAAATACTACGAATTATATTGACCAAACTTGGCCACAAAGAAGAGGTATGAGAAGTTATTGCCTTCCTTTTTATGCAGCAGGGGGGACCATTAGGGTGCAACAGTGCAAATAATATCAGACCTTTTCAACTTGTTGGTTAGTTTTTTTCTAAACTGTTTTTGTTCCTTCTTTTCTATTCTTTGTTATAAGGGATAGTTCTCTGGGAGAAGGAAGAAATGGGGAAAGATGCATTGGGAAACATCAGTGATATGAAAACAAAACATTACAATACAATGTATTTTTAAAAAGAAAAGTTATTGCCACCAAAGGAAAAAAATATTCAAAGGAAAGGTCCTACTGACAGTGGGTTGTCTTAGCAGGTATAGCAGGTATAACAGATAGCATTCAGCTGTTGAAGTCACGAAGAGCTGGGTTCAAATTCTGTAGCCTCTGATTCTTACTATCTACACAATCATGGACAAGTCACATAATCTTTCTCATCCCTAGCTTTATCTTTAAAACAGAAAGGGTCTACCTCACAGGGTTGTTGTGAGATGACACAAATAAAATGATACATAAATGTCATTATCTGTTATATAAAGATTATATTTTGTTATATTTATTATATTATATAAGGCCAATCATTTTCTTCTATAATTAATTACATGTTATTTTCACAAGATGAATATTCTGAAATATTTATTTCATGACAATAACCCACTTTTTAATATTCTATTAGAACTCTTATCTTATCTCCTGTGAGGCCTATCTCATATTGTCCCATATTCATGCTTATTTTATTCAATATTGAGCACTACAAAGCTGCAAAATAAAAATGACTCTGTCAGTTAAGAAGTACACCATACCTTATGTGTCAGATTCTTTCCCCCTAGGGAAAGATGGGGCCAGCTTAGGCTGGTGATTAGGAGTCTGAGGTAGGGAACATTCCAGGAGAAAGAGGTTATTGTCCAAATTGCAATCTGGGAGAGTAAATTGATTGCCACAGTAGGTCAAGCTAGAGTTCATGAGATAACAAAATCCACAGACTGGGCAAGATTTAGATTGCATTTGCTTGAGTACAAAGCCATAGAAGACAACGTGCAGCAGTTCTAAGAAACACACAGTTCAGGAAGCAGTAGACATCAGTAAAATTATTGATGATCACTTGTCTCACACAATTTATCAGCCCAAGACCACATCCTTTTATGATAGCGTCAAGCTAACTACCTCCGGTCTTCTGGATCCGGACACTGGGGGTGTATTTTTTCAACAGACAGTTGGTGTAAAGCAGAAAGAAGAACCAAACAACATGGGAAAAACCACATATTCTCAGGGTGGGGGAAAAGGGGGAAAAAGTATAACGAATAATATTTGTGACTGCAGATGTCTACGTATCATTGTACTCCTAAGACAGGCAATCTTATGTGAGCTCCCTAAAATCCCTTTCTCTCTCCAGCAGCATTTTTTCTTCTATTTTCTCTTCCTTTTCTTAGCAAACAAGGTGGCACGTCTCCATTTGAAAGTTAACCTGTATAGTCATGTTATTGCCCCCTCTTCCATGAACTTACTACTTAAATTTTTGTTGTTTAATTATTTTCAGTCACATCTGACTTTTCATGACCCCATTATGGGTTTTCTTGGTAAAGATACTTGAGTGGTTTGCCATTTCCTTCTCCAGCTCTTTTCATAGGTGAAGAAACTAAGGCAAACAGGGTTATACGACCTGCCCAGGATCATACAGCTAGCAAGTATCTGAGGTCAGATTTTAACTCAGGTCTTCCTGACTCCAGGTCTAGTATTCTATCCACTGTGCTACCTAGCTGCCCAACTACTTTAATTACCCCCTCTTTTTTGTATCATAAAATGTTTTTACTTCCACCTCTATCTACCTTTATGCCTTATAAATATGTTCATGTCAGTCAACAAGCATTTATTAAGCATTCATTATGGGCCAGGTACTATGCCAAGCATTGGGGATAGAAAGAAAGGCAAAAACGGTCCCTGCCCTTAGGGAGCTCATAGTCTATTTGAGGAGATAATGTATAAATCAATGACCATTACAAAGCATATAAAGAGTAGATGGAAGGTCTCCCTTATACACAAAATGATCATGCCTTTAACCTGCTACCATCTTGAACTTTCACTGTATTTCTCATTTTCCTTTGATCATAAAACCTGAAGACAATCACTTCTACTTCCTCATTGTCTTTCCCCTAATAATTCCCACTATAGAGCCTTTCAAGTTTTGCAGCATTTTTTTCATCACAACTTTATGTTGTGTCTGACACAACAGAACAGCAAAAACAACACAACAAGAAAATCAATATCATAACATTGTTCTTAATCCCTTGTAAGCCAATGGAAAACAATCCCCTCCCCACACCATATATGTACACCCCTAGCCAGTGGTGAAAAGGGAACAAATTCTTGGATGGCAGAAGGGGATAATTTATACTCTGAAGACATTGGAGGGAGGGTTGCCTTTTGTTGAGGCTGGAACAGCTCTATGAGCACTTCTTTGCCTTCTTCACTGTCATTGGGTGCAAGGCTCTCCACCAACATCAATGGCAGCCAATTCTTGCTCCATAGCCTATGTCTTTGGCTGCCTCTCTTCTACAATCACTTTAAGTTCTACTCTGCCATTGCATCCTGAAGCCATGGCCGCTGCCTTGGGTTTCTCTCCTGTTATCAAGAGAAGCTTTTCTTGGCTTCTTTCCAATAGTTCTACTTCCATTAGCTGCTCTCTTAGCTTCCAATCTCCCATACCAAACACCTGCAAATTATTGTTTAATGTTCTTCTAGAGCAGACTCTCAGGTCTCAGGTCAATGTTATTAATTTCTTAAAAATCAGACTAACCATGTGTCTGAGGGCTACTCATGATATTCTCTGATTAGTCATTTTCACCTGCCTCATAGCTATACCAAAGAAACCTCTGAAAGGGTCTGTTGGACAGAAGTTGTGAGATGCCTCTAGGTCCTAATTAGTGCAATTATGCTCACTGTGATATTTTTGGAGGCAAGGGTGGAATGTTTTGTAGTTGTAAGAATATTCCAATATGGAGTCACTTGAGCTAAGTGGTCCTAATGACCATAAACATGTAAATAATAACAGACAGACAGCACTTTTCCAAGGCCCTGACTCATTCTGATCTTGTGCCATACATGTCAAGAACCTCGGTTCCTGATTGTACAAGACTCCTGGCCAACTACAGTAGCCCTGTGCCACAATTTACTCCTGGAATCTCTGATTACTAACTTCTACCTTCACCCAATTTCTGATTCTGATTAAGAAACTCCTTAAATAATAATAATAATAAATGCTTAAATAATCTGGTATTAATAGTCGACCCTAGGGAACTCCCGCACCATAGCTGGTTAAGAATGTCCCTCTGACATCTGGTGCTGATTGCCTGTCCCAATCAAGCCCACCTTTGAGGTATAAGACTCCACTCTGAGTGTGTGCTTTCACTGAGATCTTGGGGAAATTTGAGGATGGTGTTACCATTGACAGTAAGTATTAAATTAGGAAGAGGGGAGGGTTTTGGGGAAAAGATAATAAGTGTTCTTCGATACTTCCTTAGAGAAGGAAGGATAAAGAGGGGACAAAGATCGTATCTCCTGGATATGGGGCCAAGGCGCACCTTGCCCCAAATCCAGTTAATCACCAGGTCCCATCAATGTTTCCATCAATAAGCCTCTGTTTGTTACTACCACTCACCTGAATTATTTGAATAGCCTCTGAATTATTCTTACCTCTAGCCTTTCTCCCGCCAATTCACCTTAGATATTATTTCTGATTATCTTCTGAAAGCACGGTTCTGATAATATCACTTCTTTATTAAAAAAGGTTTAATTGTTCTTCATGCCCTATCAAATAAAGCCAAAACTTCTTCATGTGATATTCAGTAGCTTATGGATATCTAAGTTCTGTCACCAACCTGTCTTTCCAATCTTCTCTTCCTGTATAATCCTGCATGCTTCCTATTCTAAAGCCAAAATATGGGTTATTTGACACTCCCTGAATATTCCCCATGCTTTTCTATCTCTTCATCTTTGCTCACGCTCTCCCCTAAGCCAACATCACCCTCACACCTGCCCTCACCTATGAAACGCCCTCCAACCTATCTCTACTTACCAAAATTCTTCCCCTCCCTCAAAGTCCAGTTCAAATGCCACCTTCTTCAAGAAGTCTTGTCCAATGTTCCCAAATGGGTATGATTTCTTCCCTCCTCTCAAGCCCCAGAGAATATTGTTTCTACCTCTCTTCTTTTTTATTTTTTTGGAAGGGCTAGGCAATGGGGTTAAGTGACTTGCCCAGGGTCACAGAGCTAGTAAGTGTTATGTGTCTGAGGCCGCATTTGAACTCAGGTCCTCCTGAATCCAGGGCTAATGCTCTATCCTCTGAGCCACCTAGTTGCCCCTGTTTCTACCTCTCTTATGAGACTTATCATATCCTGTTACTTTCACCTTTGCAACATCTGTTGAATACACCTCCCTTCTCTCCTCTGACTCTGCTACCACACTGATGCAGGCCCTCCTCACCCTCACACATGGAAGACTGTAATAGCTATTCGTGGCCCTGCCTACCTCCAGCCTCTCCCCACTCTCTGGCTGTTTCCCCGGCCTGGAATGCTCTCCCTCCTCCATTCCAGCTACTGATCTCCCTGGCAACCTTCAAGTTCCAACCAAAATCCCAATCTTTTACTTGAAGCCTTCTCCAATTGCCCCTCTTAATTCTAGTGCTTTCCCTCTATGAATTATTTCTTATTTATCACACACACACACACACACACACACACACACACACACACACACACACACCCCTTGGTTTCTGTATACTGTATTTGTTTGCATGTTGTCTCCCTGAGGGCAGGGACTATCTTTTGCCTCTTTTTGTATCTCCAATAGTAGGTGCTTAATAAATATTGATTGATTCTTCCTTATATTTATTCTAATTATAGTTGCTTCTGTAGGTATTACCTAGAGAGCAGTGGCCTCACCCCTGCCCTCCATAAGCTATTTAGGATAGTGTAGTAGAAAGAACCAAAGAATTTGGAGTCAGGAGAGCTTGGTTGAACACTGGCTCTAACACTTAGTAAATATGAGTCATTGCATGGATCATTTAACTTTTCTGGGTCTTATTTTCCTTAGCCATGAAATGAGCAAATTAGATTAGATACCCTCTAAGTTCCCTTGCAGCTATAAATCCTTTGATCTATGTGAGCAAAGACTGTATCATGTTCATCTCATTAAGTCTATGACACCTAGAACATTTTTTTTCACGATAAGCACTCAATAAATATTTGTTACATGAATGAAAAAAAAGATCATGTTGGCATTTTTAGACCTGGTGACAGCAGATTCATTGCTAGGCTATATTTAATACAAGAAAGGAAGTACAACTATATGTTTTAATTATAACAATAATAATAACTAACACTTACACAACACTTACTATGTTCCAAGCACTGTGCTAAGCACTTTACAATTATTATCTCATTTGATCCTCATAACAACCCTGGGAGGGAGGGAGGTACTATTATGAACTCTTGCAGAAATCTGTAGAATCAGTAGACAGAGGAACAAAATTAAAATCATTGGTGCCTGCTGAAGACCACCTGGTTGGACAGAAGATATAGAAAATGCTTCCATAATACAGTTGACAAAACTATCACAGAGTCAAGATACATCAATGATAAAAAGTGGTGGAAGGTGGAAGTCATCAACCATTTGAACATCTGTTTGGATCCAATAAATCCATCTCACCCAGTAAAAGCCAAGGATCTGGTAAAATTTTAACACACTTTGCTGAATAATTCCAATACTCAGAAGATAGAGGCAGCAACAAGATGAACTGCTACTTTGGATTTAATTGGACCAAAAGGGAAGAACAGAATAATGATGAGAATCCTTAAGAAGTTTGTTCGTCTGTAATATTCGAATATGTGATAATGAAAGAAAGGAATGCTAGGCACAGTCGGATATACTGTAGACTCAAGAAAGCTAATTTCAGAAAATTCAAGGGAAAAGATAAGCATGATTATAAAGACTAAGACCCTGCAGGTTGAATGCTGCTCGAGAGTGACAGAAAGTTCTAAAAAAAAAAACAAACATAAAATTCTGGCTGTGCAAGGATGAATAAAACCCAAGGAAGAAAAGAAGGGGAAAGCATCTAAAGAAAAAAATGTAACTATATAAAAACATTTCCGATAAGGTCAGATATCTAAGACATATATGAAATAACAAGTGTGAAGGGACAGGTTCACTCTTTAACAAAGACTTTGAACTGTTAATAAGTGATAGAAAATAGTACTATGCAACATCTATCTCTTCTTTTTGTTTGTTATTCCCCCTCTGTCAGTAAGAACAATCTTCTAACTGTGAAAGACAGATGAAACAATGTTAAGAGGACACTAAAACTCAAAATGAACCAGCTGGGTGACAGAGTGAATGACATGCCAGCTCCAAAGTCAGGAAGGCTGTAGTTCAATACAGCCTCAGATGAATTATGTGATGCTGGGAAAGTCAATAAATCTATGTCTGCCTCAGTTTCCTCCTCTGTAAAATAAGGGCCTACCACCTTGGGTTGTTGTGAGGGTAAAATTAGATAATATTTTCCAAGCACTTTCCAGAACTTAAAGTGCTATCTAAATGCTAGGTACAATTATTATCATTATTATTATTAATTAAAGTGGGTGACAGAATGGTAATCAAACACCAAGCCACTTTATCCAGATGAATCACATCCCAAGGTACTAAAAGAACTTGGAAGAATGATTACAAATCACAATGTTGATGAGCCTTGAGAAAGGTATGAGCATGAGAGAGGTGCCCAAATACTGGTGATGAGTAAACGTTCCTTTGTGTTTTTAAAGTAAAAGGTAGATTCTCTGAACCATAAAACAGTAAATTTGGCATTAATCCTAGAAGAGATTATGAAATGGATGGGTTGGGAAATTTTTGAGGAAAAGAAAGACCAAAAAAAGACAGGAATCAATAGGAAGCATTATTTCTCTAAGAAGGCATCTTATTTAATGACCTTCATTCATTTCCTTTATTTTTTAGTAGATTTATTTGATACATCAAAGCAAAATTAGACATAGTGTTATCTTTATTTCAGCAACACATTTAATAATGTCTTTAATTATATCTTTGTGGAGACCATGGAACAATGCAAGTTTCATGGTAACACAGTTATGTGAATTCATAACTAATTAAATAATCATACACAAAGAATGTTGATTAAAGCATAAATCAATGCCAACTTGAAGGAACCTCCCTAGTAGTATGTTATGGGGCTCTTTCCTTGGCCTGGTCTTGTTTAACTTTACCAGCGTCTTGGATAAATGCACAGGAGATATTAGCATTAATTTTGAGATGCCTTGTTAGCCCCTCAAAATTAGAATACCACAAAATGGAATAAATCATCTTTTCCCTAAGCCCATCCTTCCACTAAATCTCCCTATATTTTGGTTGAGGATCCCTGATTCTTCCAGTTCCCCAGATTTGCATCTTAGCTATTGTCTTAGTCTCTCTCTTCTCCCTTATTAATAAGCTAATATTGGAGAGGTGCTACGGAATCCCATCCAACTTTCAACTGGTTGAGTCTACTAAACCCTCAAATCTATTAGGGGGACAGGACCCCTGGAATCTTTTGTCTTTGACCTTAATAAAAACTGAATCCCACAAATAACTATATTAAAAAGATAAAGAAAGTATTTCATTAATGTGGTTTCTCAGAGTATGGATTTAAATTGCCAAGCACATGGACCATCAAGGAGAACTATTATCTCAAAAACATAAAATCTAACCATGATGTCTTCTTTTTGCCAAAAGTAGAATCCTTACAAATAATCCTAAACATCTAATGCATACAACTATTCATTTGAATATGACATGACATGACATGACCTCCCCTCAGCTAAGCTGAGCATATCTAGACATGCATCCACACAGTCTTTCTTAGCAGAGAAGAAGAGATGATAAGGAGAGAAAATGAGGAAAACAAGGCCAAGTCTCTGCTCCACTGCTCAGCCCCAGGTAAAGGATAGATAACAAATGAAGACTGGGGGGCAAGTGAAAGGGGAAAAGGAAGGTAGCAGGAGCAGTGTCACCTACTGTGGTCACAAGCCTGCTTATAAGGGAGACACTGGAAGGGGGCAAGTTCCAGAGCAAACCTCCAGATGCCTTCCCTACTACTTCTGGTCAAACACTCCTCATAACATTGACTTTTCAACCTCACCACCTTGTAGGTGATTCAATGTCAGAAGTCAATTTAGAAGGAGCTGAGGCTGACTCCCCATTACTCAAATACTTAATAGGAACTTGTAATCTCATTCATTCAAATTTTCCCTCCAATGATTCAAACCGCAAGATATCTAAATATGACTGTCTTGTAGGAATCTGGTCAATGTCCTCCCATTAGTACACCACAGGGGGCTTCCTTCTTATTTCCTCCTGGTATCAAGAGTTTACCAAATGGACATAGGACCATCCACCTGCTATCCCTCACTTGTGCTGTATGCCCAGCAGCACCCCTTTTTAAAATTCACATGTTTTCTTGATGATATCTTTTATTCTACTTCTTCAAATTTTTTACTTTAAAAATGTATCCCTATGTTTTGTTTTCATATTACTTACAATTCCCAATATATGTCTCCCACCTTACCCTGCCAAAGAGTTATCCCATATAACAAAAAATAAAATGGAGAAGGAAAAATAGTTAAGAAAAAAAGGCAACAAATCATCCAAATAAGTCAACTTTATACATAATGTTTCACAGCCATAGCCACAAAGGGGGAAGAAAGATGTATTTTCATCTCTTCTTTGGAGCCAAGCTTGACCAGCATAATTTTGCAGCATTCAGTTTTAACTGTTTTGCTGCTTTTCTCTCCCACTTACATTGTTGTAGCCATTGTGTATATTGTTTTCTTGGTTTGGCTTACTTTACTTTGCATTAGTACATATGTGTATTCACATGCTTTTTGATATTCATTATACTCATTATTTTTTGTAGCACAATAATATTCCATTACACTTGTATGCCATGAATTCTTTAGCCATTTCCCAACTGATGGACGTCTACTTTGTTGCTTGTTTCTTGTTCCTACAAAAAAAATACTGCTATAAATATTTTATGCATACGGGTTGATTATTTTTTTTGGTATCATTAGCCTCCTTTGGGTACATGCCAAATGTGGGATCTCTGGGTTAAAGGGCATGGACATTGTAATAGTGTTTACAGCATCCAAATTGCTTTCCTGAATGGTAAGACCAAGTAAGTCACAGTTCCATCAACAGTGTATTGATGGGTTACCCTTTCTACAATCTTGCTAACATTGAACAGTCCTATCTTTTGTCATTTTTGCCAATTTTCTGGATATGAGGTGAAATGTCAAAGTTGTTTTGATGTGTGTTTCTTTTTTTATTAGTGGTTTGGAACAGTCTACCCTTTCTAATCCTATCTTCTGCTTGCCAAAACTATCTTCTTAAAGGTTAGGTCTGACTCTTATTCAGCTGATCAAAAACCTTGTGTCTCTATTATCATTACAATAAAATATATGCAAACTCCTCCTGTTGATATTTAAGGCTTCCCACAATCTAGCTTCAATCCACTTTATACCCTTTTTTCACATTATTCCCCTTCATACATGCTGCATTCGATTCAAACTGGCCTGCTTGCTGCTTCCTCAACTCAGACTTCTAACTTGTACCTCTATGCAGTTATACAAATGCTAATCCCTACATATCTCCACCTTTGAAAATCCTTATTTACTTTCAGGCTTAGCTCACTTGCCACATCTTCTGGAAAGTCTCCTGTGGTGAGAATTGATTGTCAGTTAATCAATCAATCAATCACTCCATCCCCATACAAAGTAACTAAAAATAGGCTAGCCCTGGTACCTAAACCAGTTAAGTACACCTCTATTAAATCAATAAATCAAAGGATTTAAACTAGGTGCAAGATTCAGAAATTCTTAAAAACCAGTGGATAAAATGGAGTGACAACTGCACAGGAAGCACATTGCAATTAGTTAAGGAATCTTGACCATGCTCAGTAGGGTTACATAAAGCCAGTAAAATAGTTTGAAATCAGGGATTCTAGTGTCTGGTCAGCAAGTGGTAGAACAAGTCTCAGCCAATCCCCTGAAACAGAATTGGTTGAGGAAGAAGACACAAGCCTTAGACACTGCCTTACCAACAGACTTTGTGCAGTGCCCTGAGAGAAGTCAATAGTCTTGCTTTGACCTTCAGAGCAAGTGTGAGTTGGGACAGTAGCTTCAGAGCATGTACTGTGAGATCATCACCTAAGACTCAAAGGCTAAGCTAGTCTTACTCTAAAAAGTCAATGAAACAGGCTGGAGACATGGTTCTAAGGTTCAAACCCACTGACATAGTTTCCCAGAGAGATTAAAAAGTCCAGTGCTTTTAGTTAGTGTTAGTGTTTCCTCAGGCTTAACAGACTCCCTGCTATCTTATGAGTCTAAACACCTGACCAGATACTTTATACGGTAACAGGGGGAACTGTGTCCAACTGAACCAATACTGTTCTCTTTGCTGAATATGCTACCTATGCTATTTTACATAAACATCCTTTCGTAAAACGTTATATGGTCTTCAAGTGTCTCATTTCATTCCCCTCTTGAGCCTAAAGCACCAAACAGGTTATCACTCTCCACCCCACCCCCCAATTATTAATTTGATATACCTCCTCAAATTCCTTTGTATTTACTTGCTAATTTACATGTTGTATACCTTCAGTAAAATGTAAATTCCTTGAAAGCAATCATCATTTTGTTGCTGTCTTTATAACCTCAGTGCCTAGTATAGCGCCTTGCACATAAGTTCCCAATAAATATTCATGAAATTTAATTGAATTACACAAAAGTAGGAAGAAGATAGTTCCATAAAAAGAAAAATCTAAAGAATCTAGATAGACTAGAAAATATTAAAAATTAAGGAGTAAATATAAAATTATTTAGGTTCAAAAATCAGTTGCACAAACATAAGATAGAAATGTCTCATCCACATACCAAGATAAGCTCAAGAAAATAAAGAGTGATATCTAAGCAAATTAGTGGAACATGAAAGAAATTATCAGTAAGATCTATGGATAGTGGAAGAGTTTATGAACAAACAAGAGATAGGGTCACAGGAGTTAAAATTGACAATATTGATTATATACAATTAAAAAGTTTTTCCACAAAAATAACCATTGTGGCTAAAATTAGAAGAAAAGTGGGAAACAAGAAAAAAGCTTTGAAGTAAGTTTCTCTGGTAAAGGTCTTATTTCTAAGAAATATAAGGAACTGAGTCAAACCCATAAGAATAATTTTTAAAAAGCTATTCCTTAGTTTATATAAATGGTCAAAGGATATGAATAGGCAGTTTTCGGAAGAAAAAAAAATCTAAGAAATTTGTCATATGGAAAAAAAATGCTCTACATCATCAATAATTAGAGAAATACAAATAAAACAACTATAAGATGCCACCTCATACCTATCAGTTTGGCTAAGATGACAAAAAAAGTAAACTACAAATGCCAGAGGGACTATGGGAAAATGGGTACACTAACGCATTACTGGTGGAGCTGTGAACTAGCCAAAGCAATCTGGAAAGCAATTTTAATTATGCCCCCAAAACTATTTAACTGTGCACACCTTTTGATCCAGCAATACTGCTTATGTCTATACCTCCAAAGAAAGAGGAGAAAGACTCATATGTACAAAAATACTTATAGCAACTATCTTTGTGGTGGCAGAGAATTGGAAATTGAGGATGTACTCATTGAATGAGGAATGTGATATATGAATGTGATAGAATATTTTGCTGTAAGACATGATGAAGAGGAAGATTTCAGAAAAAACCTCAAAAGACTTATGTGAACTGTTGCAAAGTAAAGTAATAGCCAAGAGAACAATTTATATAATAGCAATATTGTGAAGGGAATCTGCTTTGAAAGGCTTAGTAACTGATCAACAACTATAACCCACTACAATTCCAAAGGACACATGATGAAATATGTTATTCACTTTCAGGTAAAAAAAACCGATGGTCTCAGAATACAGATCAAAGCAAATGTTATTCTCTTTTCTTTCTTTCTTTCTTTCTTTCTTTCTTTCTTTCTTTCTTTCTTTCTTTCTTTCTTTCTTTCTTTCTTTCTTTTTCTTTCTTTTGTAAAACGTTATATGGTCTTCAAGTGTCTCATTTCATTCCCCTCTTGAGCCTAAAGCACCAAACAGGTTATCACTCTCCACCCCACCCCCCAATTATTAATTTGATATACCTCCTCAAATTCCTTTGTATTTGATGGCTATCAGACAATACCTAAAGGGCTGGCATATGAAAAAAGGTGTAAATTTTATTTTTTGTTATTCCAAAGGTCAAAATAAGAAGACCAATAGATGAAAATGAAAGGAAAAGTAGATTTTTTAAAAATCAATATTAGTAAGAACTTTCTAACAATGAGTACTGCGGATACACTGAAAAAGCTGCTGTAAGAATAGGTGGGCTCTTCAGCATTAAAAGTATTCAGGAAGACTGCAGACCACCATTCAGGGAAATTGCAGAGGGGATTTCAGCTTTGGTTTGGAAGTGGGAGGAAGATCAGTAGTCTGAAAACTGACCCTTCAGTCGTATTACTCAGCTCTTTATTTTTTTAGTTCAGCAAATATGTTATCTAACTAACCAGTCCTTGCGACAAGAAACAAAAACAATAGGAAACAGTCATAGAAATGAATATTGACATAAATGAGAAATAATGCAATTTGAATTTAAGACCATTGGATTAGGTTATCTCTAAGGTGTCTTCCAACTCTAAGATTTTATTATTCTATAAAAATGGAAAACAAAATCTAAATAAATCAAAATAAATAGAGATAATATTGTTAACACATAGGTAGGGGAAGAATACATGGGACTTGGAATAAAGGTTTATTCTTTTGAAAGGAAACATTTTAAAATGAAATGACCAAGGGGTCCAAAAGATCGCAGCCCAATTCAATACATTAAATATGAATTATATAGCTACTGAGGGATCAAAAGAAATATAATTATGAATGCTAGTCTTTCCAAAGTGACCACCTGCACTGGCAATAAAAATAAATACCAGCCATTTAACTCATAAGAAGTTTATAGAGATTAATAAGTTAGTGGTCATGAAACTCTTTGAGATCTTGTTATTAAAAAAAAGGTATAAATCACTATCACTATCAGGCGTGAAACACAACAAAATCCCATCAGACAATCTAATAGACATATCCATTATCTGGCTAAAGAGGAAGATGGCTTTCTTGATTCTTTTAGCCATGTTTCAACAGTCCATGTATACTTAGTGATGTCTCAACAATTCACCACTCTTAAATAAATGGGAATTCTCCTGTTACAAAAGTTAGCATTTTAACAGCTCTTTATATTTCTTATTGTATAAGTATATACAACAATGGATACCCGAACAAATCAAGCTGTGCTTCATGGTGCCTACTCATATTTTCAGTGTTCAGCTTTGAAAAATCTTCATATACAAAATGGAAACTAATCAATTTTTTCAAAATTTAAACAGTCCAGCTTTTGTAAATGATGTATTTGGCATGGACCACTGTTTAAATTACATTCTTTTCTCAAGTGGTTGAATCGTTGTAATGAGAATTTACAATTTGCGATATATTAAAGTAGGAAGTCGATTGAATTTCTTTATCAATATTATGCATGCTTCAGAGTTTCTTTACACAAGAGCACTTAGAAACTGGCAGACAAATGTGGTTCCATTAGATCTGCTGTCAGCCAGAACAACTAAAAATTCTATTTAGCCCATCTCGTGAATTTAAGATGACAGTACAGCTCCCACACAACACAAATATCAGGGCATGACCAATACATTATTAGCATGAGGGCATCCCAAATGCTGCATCTGGAAATCCACAGAACAGATTTTATTTGGTCGAGGCCATTTCGCCTGAATACAATTGTCAGAATCAATCTGTGTCTAACTTAATTTGTCCTTTGATTTATACATCACAATGCCCGCAGATTAGGCATCTGATTATAAACCATCGATTTATCCTCAGAAGTTGTAAACCTTTCAAAATAACAACACTGATTACTTTTCACAGAGGAAAAATGTCTTACATGCACATACACACGTAATATATTCAGTAAAGATAATAGAAGGGAGTACACCCCTTCTGCAAAAGCATCTCCAGCACAAGCGCAGTGTGCATGACAGTTCTGCTGCATTTAAACACACCTCAGTGCAGTTGATAGAGCACCAGCCCTGGATTCAGGAGGACCTCAGTTCAAATTCAGCCTCGGACACATAACACTTACTAGCTGTGTGACCCTGGGCAAGTCACTTAACCCCATTGCCTATACCAAAAAAAAAAATAAGTAAACACACCTCAACACTTTCAGACATATCTACCAACTGTTCATCTACACTAATAATATCTTATTACTGTGCATGGTGGGGAGTCCATCTCAAATAGGAATGGATCCCTACAGCTGCATATTGACTTAGAAAATCACAAACTAAGATTAATTATGTTGTATTGTACTTTTATTTACATTTCCCAATTACATTTTAATCTGGTTCAGGCCTTCCCCCAGAATTTTGCAGGTTTAATACAGCAAGTTTGACACTTCTGATTTAGACCATTTAGATCATTGAAGCCTACTTCGGGTGATAATTTGTTCACAGGATCAGAGATTTTAAAGCATGAAAGACATGGAATTCAACTCTCTCATTTTACACATGAGGAAAGTGAGGCTGAGAAATTAAGTGATTTTCCCAGGGTTATGCAGCTAGCTAATAAGTGTATGAGACAGGATTTGAATTCAGATCTTCCTGATTCTAAGTCCATCTAGCTTAATTTTTTTAACCAAACAATATTTTAAAACAAATGTTTCATTATTAAATATTAAATAATATTTTATATTACAATGCAATATAAATATAAAAGTTTGTGTTTATATTATATCATAATAAAATATAACAGTTCATATTTATATTACATTTTAAACTAATATTTTAAAATAATAATTTTAAAACAAATTAATTTGTTATTTTAAACAAATATTTTCAGTTCAGTTTTAAATGAGAATGGCCTCCATCAAGTTTGTGGGCAGCTGCTATATTCTTAAATATTAGAAGCCATATTTTATTAAGCTGATGACATCTACCTGTGTACTGCTTTAGGATATGAAAATTTTGCCTTATAATTATAGAATCATAGGATTATTTGTGTGTGTGTGTGTGTGTGTGTGTGTGTGTGTGTATGACTTTAGAAAACATTTAATACAATGCTATCCACTCTATTCCCCCTGCCCAACCATTTCACAGATGAGGAAAAAGAGGTCAAGAGACCTGAAATGATATGCAAAAGGCACAGTGTGGGTTAGCCATAGAAATGATCTTGTTTAAAAAATCAAGAAACCCTAGTTGGTGCAGTGAATAGAGCACTGGCCCTGAAGTCAGGAGGACCTGAGTTCAAATCTAGCCTCAGACCAGACACTTCATACCAGCTGTGTGATCCTAGGCAAGTCACTTAACTCTGATTGCCACACACACACAAAAGAAGCAAGAAACCTAGAAGCACTTCTGCTTTTATTAAGGTATTTTTTCAATCATTCAACAAATATGTGTTGAATGTATACTGTGTATAACATTTTGCATATATTAGTTAAATAAATGTTAATAAAATAAAATTTGACAGAGTATAAGAATGGGCTATATCTAATAAGATGAAACTTAATAGACATTCTCATTAAGTTTTAATACTTGGATTTTTTTTTAAATTCAAAGTCAAAAGTCCAGGATGGGAGACAAACGGCTAAATAAATGGTTTGGTATAGTAGATTGAACTGATCTTGGAGCCAGGAAGACCCGAGGTCATATCCCATCTCAGACTTACTAACTGAACAGCCCCAAATAAGACACTTAGCCTTCCTGGGCCTCACTTTCTTCATCTATAAAACATGTTGCAGCTGATATCCTCCCATCTGACTCTCAGTCTGTTTTCCTACTTTATCATTTCTGATCTTCAGTCTCCCAATCCCAATTCACATTGGCAGGGTGGGTCCTCAGAGTGTTGAGTCTACCAGAGGGTGGCTGCTCCTTTTATAACTCTGAGGGGCTGGTGGCTGTTCATCTAATAATATACCTTATGAGCCTCTGTTGGAGGCTTCTCCCTATGACTATTAGTTGATGTCAGTCAGCCAGACTTAATTAGCTTTTTCTTTTTCTTTTTTTTGTTTTGTTTGTTTTAGGCAATTGGGCTTAATTAGCTTTTTCAAAGGAAGTATTTACTAAGGTTAGGTATAATAAGAACAGTTGGTACAAAACATTCCCCCCCAAAGTCTGTGACAAAGTATACCACAAAGAGGTTATGGAAAGTGGGTTTAGGCTTAAAATATCCTTGTAGCAAAAGGGTAACTCACAGCTCCTGGTTGCTAGCAGTCTTTTTCTCCCTTTCATGGGGTATACGATGTATCTTTTTTTTTTTCTGAGATCCTTGTAGAGTATTGAATATTTCTTTCCATTTCACACCTAGTCTGTTCTTGACTACCAATGAAGCACTGTCTTCAATACTGTTATAAATAAAAATAAAATACTGTTAAGATAAAGATGAAAGATCTAAATCCTTCTACTTTCTAAAGTCCTAAATCCCTCCCTCAGCCAAATAGAATGGAGATTAGGGAGAGGAAACCAAGATTGTGGATGAAGCCAGGGATCTTCTCTTCTGCCAAGTGCTTTCTTCTCAGAGGGCTTGAGCAAAAGACTTTTGCCACTTATACTTCCATACACTTGAATCTCTGGATTCCAGAGGGATCTGTCATTATATACATATGACCCAAAGAGAATGACTAAATTTCTTTTTGTAGACTCTTCAAATTTTTACTCAATTAACAAAAGTGTATTTTCTTTCCCTTCAACTTCCCTCCTCTCAATCATTGGTAAAAAGAAAAACAACACCTTGCAACAAATATTCACAGTCAAGCAAAACAAATTCCTGCATTAGTTATGTCCAAAATATATGTCTTATTCTGCATCTCTCTGTTGTTGGTAATTGTCAGTAGAGAACAAACCCCAAAACCTGAAATAGTTTTAGAGAGAATTGTATTAGGTCATTGGCAAAGGAGAGAGTCAGAAAAAAGGTACAGCTCCTTTCTCAAGTCTTCATGAGGTTACCTTAAATAGAGTTCAGACAAAGGCAGGATATTTGCCACATTAACCACATATAGGTAATTTGAGATGTATATCAGTAGGTAAGTATAAATGTTCAAATTTGAGGAACCCAAAACACAAACCCAAAACAAGACCTGGGTGGAATCTTAGCATTCCGTGAAGCCATATGGCTTCCCAGGAGCATCTCTGAGGTCAGCCTGACCTCTAACATAAGCTTTGACTTAAACAATTTTCTAGCCACATAAAGCTAGGTTCAAAAAATATTAATAAATGTCTGTTTTTCCCATACTGTAAAGAAGTTGGCACCATGATTCCACCTTGGTTCTCTGGAGTCTTGGTTGGTCACTGAACTTCTCAGAACATCTTTCAAAGTTGTTTTATCCTCATAATGTTGTTGTTATTGTGTAAATTGTTCTCCTGGTTCTACTTACTTCACTTTGCATCAGTTCTTCTCAAGAGTCTCTGAAACTATCCCCTTCATTATTTCTTATAGCTCAATAGTATTCCATTCAGGTTTGTGCTGGAATCAACCGAAACCAGATTAGAGAGTGGATTGTTAAATTTTCAATGTGAACATCTATAACTCAAAAATTGGCAAAATACGCTATCACGCTATCAATCAGGCTTCATTTATTGACTTACTGATTGTCTAGACTTGAGAAAATGTTAATGTAGCTAAATTTTAAAAGCATGTCATGCAGCCAGTCATCAAACATTTACTACCACACCCCAGATTCCATTTCATTCATATACTACAATCTGTTCAGCCGTTCCATTCTCTAATTTATGGGAATATTCCAGTTCATTAGTTTCCAATTCTTTGCCACCCCAAAAAGATCTGTTATAAATATTTTTGTGCACATGAGTCCTTCTCCTCTTTCTTTTATCTCATTGAATTTTATCTCTTTGGAATACGGACCTATTGATGGTATTGCTGGGTCAAGGGTATGCATAATTTAATAACCTCTAGGGCATAATTCCAAATTGCTTTCTCTACGATTATATCCAATTTATCCCACATATGTCTTGTTTATACATAGTTGTTTGCATATTCTCTCTCCATTAGACTGCAAGCTTCTTAAGAAAGGGACTCTTTTTTCCCCTTTTTTTTGCCTTTCTTTCTATCTCCAGTGTTTAGACAGCACCTGGCACACCATAGAACTTAATAAATGTTTGTGACTGTACCAATTCACAGCTTTACCAAAAAATTCATGAATGTGACTTTTCCCACAGTTCCTCCAACATTCACTATTTTCCTTTTTTTTTTCAATTTAGCCAATCCAATGTTTTGAGGTGAAACTTCAAAGTTGTTTTAATTTCCATTTCTCTACTAGTGATTTGGAGCATTACTTCATATAGCTATTGATAGCTTGATTTATTCCTTAGAAAACTGTCTATTCATATTCTTTAAACTTTTATTAATTAAGGAGTGGCTCTTATTGTGGAATTTAAATCATTTTCTCATATATCTTGGAAATGAGATCCTCACAAATTTGCTGCAAATTTTTTTTTCACAGTTACCTGCTTCTCTTCAAATTTTAACTGCTTTGGTTTTGTTTATGCAAATACTTTTTGATTTTATGTTGTCAAAATTGCTCATTTTCTCTTCTGTTATCTGCTGTATCCCTTGTTTGTTGTGACCAAATTTCTTGAACTACTCTGAATATACTTCCTATGACATGTCCCTCCAGTTGATCTGATGGCTTTTGAGGACATCTAACTTAATCAAAAGCTTTTTCAAACTTAGCCTAAAGCTTGTGATTGATTGACTGAATTAAGAAGTGTTCTTATCACCTGGTTAAGGAATCTGAGTGGAGCATCTTGTCAATTAATTTAAGTGTGGTAGGGTAATTGATTGATTCCACTGACTCCACTCTTACACATCCTCCCTCTTACACTCTTACACTCTTCTAATCTAAGTGATTTAGTGGACTCTGAGGACTATAATATGGTCAACAATAGAATACAGAAGCCAAAAAAGCTAATGTTCTCCAAGGCTACCTTGAGTGTTTAGGGTTCAAAACAAGTGAAGTAATAGTTCCACTGTACAGTGTCCTGGTTGTATTGCATCAGGAGTATGGTACTTAGTCTGGGATATCCGATTTTAGGAAGGGCATGGGGAAGTTAAAATATGTCTAGAAGAGAGGCAGCAAAGACAGTGAGAGGACTGAAATCGGCGCTATTTATGCATCAATCGAAGGAAACAGGGACGTTCAGCCTAAAGAAGAATTTACATGATTGCAGCCTTCAAGAATCTGGAGAGCTGCCATGTGCAGCATAGTTTCAAATTCTCCTACTTGGCCTCAGACAATAGCATTAGGATCAATAGGTGAAAGTTAAAAGAGGCAGACTTAGGTATGATGTAAGAAAAAAAAAAACACCTTGCAATGCCCTTCCTCTCCTCAGACATCACCTAACACTCAGACTTAAAGTTCAGTGGTAGACAAATGTGTAGGTACACATGTGGCAAAGGCAGTTCACAACTCCTGGCACTGCAGGGTCTGGGAGCTCTTTCTTTCTTTGTAGAATTCTTAGGCAGCTTCCTTTGGATACAACATCTCTGCTGAGCAGGTGGCTCAGCTCAGTTGCCAGGGTCTGAACAGCTGTTTTCTCTGTTGCCAGGGGGCTGCATTTCTCAAAAATGCCTCCTTCCTTGGGTAACCATCTCTCTGTATCCTATCTGAAGTATGTATCTTTGTTGCTTTAAATATGCTTTGTATTCTCTCAACCCTGCCCCTACCAGGGTGTAGCTATTTAAAGTCCAGAAGGAGAACAAGAAGTTTGTTTGCTCTGTCAATCCTGTTATTCCCTCATAGCTCATTCAGAAGAAGGTGTGCACAAGGCAGCAATGCATACAACCTCTAGGCCTGGAGTCAGGAAGAGGAGTTCAAATGTGACTTCAGACACTTACTAGCTGTGTGATCCAGGGCATGTCATTTAACCTCCATATGCCTAGTTTCTTTATCTTTAAAATGGAGGTTAATGATAGCACCTAGCTCCCAGTATTGTTGTGAGGATAAAATGAAATACTATTTGTGAAATGCTTTGTAAACCTTACCACTTATATAAATGCTAACTATAAGCTATTATGCTAGTTATCAATATGTAAGTTAGCTTAACATCTTATTAACTAACACTTGTGATTATATTCTGACTTTCTGGGCTGTAAAGTTGTTTAAAGTTCAACTCCTCAAAACTTATATTTGTAAAAATAAGCTATACTGAAGTCCTTTGTTTTTGCATTTTGTTTTCACCCTAAATACACCCAGAACTTTACCCCTACACCAACCACAGAAATTAACCTTCCCATGCGACAAAAAAAAAAGGAGATAAGCAAAATAGTGGCTACAGAAAACTCATATTAAAATATACACAACACTCCGCTTTTGTATACCCCTTGCCTCTCTGATGAAAAAAGGGAGTTAAATTTCAACATATATTCTCCTCCATCAGTTTCAGTTATCCAGAGTTCATATTCCTATACATTATTGTAATTATTACATATAATGTTCTTTTGATTGTTTATTTTACTCTGTATATCACTTCATATAAATATTTTCATGTTTCTCTGAATTCCTCATATGGGTAATTTTTACTACACAATAATATTCTATTATATTCATACACTACAATCTTTTTAGTCATTCCTCAATCAATAGGCACCCATTTTGTTTCCAGCCTTTGATACCACAAAATTGCTTCTATGATTATTTTGGTATCTATGAGAACTTTCTGTTTTTTACTTCCTTGCATTATACATAGTATATCTGGGTCAAAGGGAAAGAGAGAAGAAAAGAGGAAAGGGAGAAAAGAAGGATTATAGAGAAATATCTCCTCTCTGAGTTTCTTGTAGTAGGTAATTGCTGCCAAAATATATTTACCACAACACACAAGGTTAAAACCTAGGTTTTATTATTATGCTCAAGCATAGGTTGAGCTTCAGAGAAAATAATAAGCCTCAATATTCATTAAGATTCTAACAAGGCCTCTTATAGGCAAAATTACATCAGAGTGACAGAGAAAGAATTCTTTTACATATTACAATCTTGTATATTCCTCTTAGGCCATAAAAAATAAAGAAAAATTAGATCCATAATCCTTTGCTTCCTTCAATGTCATACAATATCATTTAACAAACTTAGGAAAACAGAGTCATAATCTCATTCATCCCATAAGGAAATGAACTTCATCAAACTACAAGTAAACTGTCAGGTTACAGATTAAACTCTTTTTTTGGTTGATAATATGCAACTCTTCATGACCTCATTTGGGGTTTTCTTGGCAAAGATACTGGGGTGGTTTGTCATTCAATCTCCAGTTCATTTTATAGATGAAGGAACTGAGACAGACAAGGTTAAGTGACTTGCCCAGGGTCAGGCAGCTAGTAAGTGACTAAGGCTAGATTTGAACTCAGGTCTTCCTGACTCCAGGGAAGTCTCTCACTACACCACTTTTTAGCAAATTTACAAATAGGTTAAAAGAGGGAGATGTTGGGGACAGGCAAGAATCTTCCTCTGGCCTTTTTCTATGGAATATATAAAGCCCCAGTAAATTTTCACATCCCATGGGACAGGTTTCAGCCAGCTCAATGACCTCTCAACCAGGAGAAATGGCCCTGACTTTCCCTCAACATTATTATTATTCCCTAACACTCCCTTATCATTATTATTCCATGAGTCAGGTTTTGGTCAAGTAAGGTTAATACTAACAGAAGACAGGGTTTTGGTTAACCAAAAGTTGCTGGAGGAATGGTCCTGAGCCCTAAATAACAAACAATTTATAAAAGGAAATAAAAAATAAAAAATTCCTACTACAGAAAGAAGGAAAAGGCATTTATGAAGTTCCTACTATGTACCAGGCCCTGTGCTAAGTGCCATTTGATCCTAACAACAACCCTGGGATGTAGATACTATTATTATCCCCATTTTTCAGCTATGCCTGGATCACACAGTTAGTTGAGCACCTAAGGCAAATTTGAACTCAGGTCTTCCAGACTTCAGAAACAACCATCAATCTACTGCCATTTAACTGACACAAGACTTTGTGAGGCACTTTGTGAAGGACAGGTTTGAGAAAACTGTGCAAATGAGAACTGTATTAAATGGCCTAGAAACATTCTGATTCTGAGACTGCCTGAAAGAGTTAGAAGTTTTTCAATTTAGTTACTTTTCTAGCACTATTCCAAATTGCTTTCTAGAATGGTTGAATCAGTTTACAACTCTACCAACAGTATATGAGTTTTCCTATCTTTCCTTAGTCCCAATATCTTTGACTATTTCTGTCTCTTGTCTTCTTTGCCTATTTACTGTCTTTGCCTATTTATTGTCTTTCTTTGACTAATTTAATAAAAATTCTTTCAATCTGTACTTTTCTTATTACTGGTGATTAGAAATATATTTTATATGGTAATTCATAATCTGTAATTCTTATTTTGAAAAGTGTTAAGTTTCTTGGTTTGTTTTTTTTTAACTGTCATGTTGGCTATCTTGCAAAGTTTGTCTTGGCCTAGCCATTCTAGAACATGACTCACATCTACTAAAAATCTTCTTTCAAATTGATACAATAGACCTGATTACTCCCAGGCTTTCCATTCACACTGGAGCATATGTAATAACAGTCATTAGTGATGTTAGGCTTACCTTTTCATGACCAATGTTCAGGCTGAATCTTAAGTTTTTCATTTGCCCTCTGGCTTACACCTTCGTTAGACTATTATTCGTTGTCCCTTAGCTGAGGTTTCTGGGTTTTTTTGAGGAGAGGGGCAAGGCAGGGTAGGGTACAGCATAGAGACCAGTCTGTGACACACTACTTATTAATGCAAATAGTAGGATTTGTAGAGCCATAAGAGTCAAATTTTAACTCAGCAAACAAAATGGTTAAACAAAAGATCCTGGAAACCACAGCTTGTCAAAAAACTCTTCTTAGGCTAGAATCTTTGACCTCCTCCACATTAGGCTTTATGACCTTTGTTATTTAATGCCAAAGGAGAACAAAGGCATGGACAAAAGTACACTATGTGGTAGGTAATGAGGAGAGGGAAGTATAGTTGTCAAGTGTCCTACAGAAGTTATTCATACTCATTCCATCTCTTCTCTTTTTTTTTCTCTTTCAAAACAAATTGTGTATCCTTTTTTTACATCACCTAAATTTCACTGTTTCACTTTCCTTCTCCCTCCCTTCCCTTGTAACAAATAAAAATTTTAATAAAAGAAACAAACAGAGAAAGAGGAAGAAAAAATTCAGCAGAACTAGTCAATACATAGGAAAAAAAAATCTGATGAAATATGCAATGCTCCAAACTCATGGACCTCCCACAACTATCAGAAAGTGGAGGAAGGTAGCTTCTTGTACCTCTTCTTTGTAATTATTCTTTGTAATTTTGAAATGTTCATTTTCAACTGTTTTGTGGTTATTTTTCTTTCCATATACATAATTATAATCATTATATACAGGGTTCCCTTGGCTCTGCTTACTTCACTTTACATCAGTTTATTTCTTTCCATACTTCTCTGGATCATCTCAGTCACAATTTCTAATATCACAATAAAATTCCATTGTATTCATTTACCACAATTTGTTTTATCATTTTTTTATTTGTTTTATCATTCCCCAATAGATGAGGATTTACATTGTTTTCAACTCTTTCCACAATTTTTATCAATGACCTCCTTGAGATATATGTCTAGCAATGATTATCAGCGTCAAAGGGTATGGACAATATTGCCATTTTATTGGCACAATTCCAAATTTGTGTCCAGAATGATTATGCTAATCCACAGCTCCACCAAACATAATTTATTGTGTCAGTATTTCCACAGCCCTTCTGATACTGATCTCTCTTATTTTCTAATTGGAAACTTTACTCAGATGCCATTGCATTCAACTTTTCCCATAACAGACAAGTATGGATAGTACATAAAAGACTTTCATCAGTCTATAGATATAGGAGACCATACCTTGCTAAGCCCAAATATAGAAACTAATACAGACTGGAAGACCCTAGAGTCCTACAGTTCTCGTAAAAGATAACTGTTTTATTCCTTTTGAGTGTGGGACAGGCACACAAACAAAACATTTAAAACTTTTAATGAAACATTTTAACTATTTCTCAAATTCCTAAATATCACCCCCTCTTTTATTTCTTTCCAGATGAATCCAGTATTTTATTCCCTTGAGTGATGTGTTAATTAAACCCCACTTCCTATGAAAGAACTACAACTAGCAGTTGCTACCACTGCCCATATCGTTATTGTACTTTAAAAGTAGGGTACACTGTCAAAAAGGTTCTCCTCAGAGAACCAAGCCAATTTACCAAACCCCACCTTGCTCCTACTCCCACTGACTAGTATTTTTGTCTGTCCTCATCTGTTGAATTCAGAGATGGGCCTTGTAAAAGCTACCACACTGGGGCAAAATAGAGAGCCAAAATTATAGCTTTATCTCCAAGCCTTGAACAAGGTGAAATGGGGAAAGGTAAAAGCCAAAACAGGTAAGATGTTCCGAATGAAGGGAAAATAGTTAAGCAGGTCTTTATAGGTTCAAAAGGTTGGAACCAGGCTTGATTCTATGGCCAGATTTTACAAAAGTAATCTCACTGATGGGCTTGTCATTATTTGCTTCATCTAGTATATACTTTTGACATTTGCTCTTTTCTTAGGCCCAACGGACACAGGATTAATCATAACATCACTTGTTATACATGATAATCACTTTTTTTTCCAACAAAGCCAAAAATACCATTTTACCACAGATACCATTTTATTATCCTTTTTATTCAAATAACACTTCTGTGAGCTAGGTAAGGAGGTAATTAGTGTTATCTAAATTTACAGATAGGGATAATGACTAGACCTGTAATTTCATTAGTATAGAGAGAACTCCCAGATAAGGGGATTCCTGATATCAATACAAGTCAGCAGGTCCTCTGCAACTTACAGTCTTAAAGTTGCCTAGAATACTGAGAGATTAAGTGACTTGCCCACACTTAGTATGTGTCAGAGACAGGACTTGAACCCAGGTCTTTGTGGCAGGTTCTCCAACCACTATGCTGTGCTGCTTCTCTGGTGACAGGTTCTTAGACTAAGGTCCATGGACCTAACCCTGATCCTTCCCCACCCAGGGGGTCTGTGAATAGATGTCAGAAGGTCTGTAAACTTTGACAGGGGAAAAACTGCAACCTTGTTTTCACTAGGAGGCAGCTAAATGGCTCAGTGGATACAGCACCAGGCCTGGAGTCAGGAAGATCTAAGTTCAAATTTGGCCTCAGACACTTAGTAGCTGTGTGATCCTTGACAAGTCACTTAACCTCTCTCTGCCTTAATGTGCTGGAGAAAGAAATGGCAAGCACCTCCACTCTCTTTGCCAAGGAAACCCCATGGTTCACAGGGTCATGAAGAGTTGGCCATGACTGAACAACAACAATCTTCACTAATTTTTGTTTTCCTTTATAACTGTATGTAAATTATTTCATGCACTTAAAGACATTCTGAGAAGGGATCTAGACACTTCACCAGACCACCAAAGGAGACTATGACTCCAAAAACGTTAAGAATCCCTGTTTTATGCAGATCTTGGTAGAAGTAGCAAATATTTTACACATAAACAATTTATTTAAAGAAACATTTTTAGATGCCTTCTTGTGCCAGGCAATATATTAGACACTGGACATACAAAAACCAAAAATAAAATTATCCCAGCCCAGAAGAGCTTACATTCTTCTGGGGGAGTGTGTGTGCATTTGAAAGGGTTAAGAGTCAAGGCATAGGGCCTGGGGGAGGGGGGAGTACAGAATATAAATGTACTCAGGTTAAGTCAATACAAGGAACTGTAATAAGGGAAAGGATGCTAACAACCAGGTAAACAGGAAAGGCTCCATGTAGGAGGAGGCACCTGCACAAAGCTTTGGAGGAAGCTAAGAATTCTGAGAGACTGAGCTAAAATGGGAGACTGCCTCTGTAAAGACATGGAGTCCAGAAATAGATGGTAAATTCCAAGATCAATCAATTAGCAAATATTTATTAGGCACCTAGTATATGGCAGGGGATAAAAAGAAAAAAAAAAAGCAAAACAATCTCTAAACCCAAGTGCCATAAGTAGGGTTTGGATGAGGATTTTGTCCTATGTTATAAACTACAAAAATATCTAAGAAGGGATAGGATTCTTTATACCTACTCTTTCTTATCTCTGTGCTCTACTCCCTTGACCCAGGCTATCAACCTCAGGGTTACAAGATTGTAGGGTCCTTTTTCTGGGGATCACCTCCCCTCTTCACTCCTTCCCCTGGGAACTGGAATGTAGTAAACCACTGGTTGTGACACATAGATCTCAGCTGGATTCTCTGAAGTATAGGTCACATTCTCCCTCGCAATTGCATCTGAGGAATACTTTCTTCTCTGTTGCATTCCCCTAATCTTGCTCCATAATAAAAATGAATTTGCCCTAGGAATAAGAAGTCCCAATTATGCCTCTACCCTCTACACACCACCACCCACCCAACTGCTTGAGTGCTCCTCCTTAAAGTTGATTCATTATAAGGAAATGCATTAGAAATATCAAATATTAGAAAGACACAATATAGGTGCTAAATAATTGGTCAAAAATTTCTTGTTTTTTTTGGATTTGAGGCAGGCAGGATCCTGACTGGGGCTTTCTAGTTCATTTTTTCTTATTCCAACACTCAAATTCATCCAAGCAAAAATGTTTATGATGATGGTTTTCAGGCTGGCCTTCAAGAACAAGTACACTTTGCCCTCCATAATGATTCTGGTCAGTACAGAATTCATATCTAAAACAGCATATGTTCCATTGTTTGGCTAACAACCTCCTTAACTGAGAGTCAGTCAAGCAGAGAATAGGCAAATTTAGTTATGGAAAACTAACAAAATTAAAATATAGACTTTTAAGGCTGAGTCTAAAACCAATCATTCAAAAAGAATACCAATATTTATGCAGAGAGAAGATCTTACCATAAATAATGTAAGATGTAATACCAAAAATGGGAAAGACAGGAGTCCTTTGAAGGCTCTGCTATAAAGGGTAATTCAAGATTAAAGCTATTTAAAATGGGGAGTATAACTGAGATCAAGATTGAAAATCCTCTTAAGTCCTCTATAACACTGCTCGTCTCTGGTGCTCTTCACCAACATCCCTCTAAACCTGATGACTGGATGTAGCCAACCACAACGGATAGGCTTTATTCTGCCCAAATTCTGTCACCAATTCCAGCATCCCCAGGAATGGGGAAAACAGAGCTCTGGACAGTTCTAGACCACCTCAATCTTACAGCTGATATTGGTCCTATTTTTTTTACCCCATTTCCCAATCGGAGAATTCTTGTCCTGTCCCCTCTAAGCTCCCCAGTGATTACATTTTTACTTAGCTCCTTAATCCCACTAGTGTCAGCTTCTACCCCAACCCCCCACCCAATGCCACTGAACATAAATCACCCTGACACTGGGTACCTGACTCAGAATCCAATGAGACTCTTTATGTGATGAACAAGATTGAGGAACATGAGTGAATAAATAGAAATACATTAAATAGCCCTGAGTCTACCTATAAGAACTAGAAGTCTGTAACATAGCCCAAAGGTGTATGCTGATAATCTGAGTGACCCATAACATTTCCCTCAAGAAAAGAGCAGCTTTTAGAAAGAAGCAACATTAGCCTAACACTTTGTGACCCCTTTGTTTTGTTTTGTTTTGTTTGTTTTGTTAGCATAGATACTGGAGTGGTTTGCCATTTACTTCTCCACAGCTCATTTTTCAGATGAGGAAACTGAGGCAAACAGGGTTAAGTGGCTTGTCTAGGGTCACACAGCCAGTAAATGTCTGAGACCAGATTTGAACAGAGGAGTCTTCCTGACTCCAGGCCTGGCACTCTATCCACTCTGTCACCTAGCACCTTAATGAATAGCTACTGGCAATCACCTGTGGTAGAAGAGCCAAATAGCGTCTGATTAGGTTCAAATCCTGCCTCTGGCCCTTACTAGATGTGACCATAGGCAAGTAACAGTTTCCTTGTCTGTAAAAAGAAGGGGATAGACTCAGCTCTAGGGTCACTTCTATTTTTAAGTGTAGAATTCTTAAACTGAAATCCATAAACTTATTTGTTTAGGTTTTATATTTGATAATTGTATTTAAATGTGTGTTTTCCAACCCTGAGATACCACCTCACACCTATCAGATTGGTTAATAGAACAAAAAAGGAAAATGAAAAATGTTGAAGAAGATGTGGGAAAATTGGAACATTAATGTATTATTGGTGGAATTGTGAACTGATCTAACCATTCTGGAAAGCAATTTGGAACTATACCAAAAGATCTATAAAACTGTGCATTCCCTTTGATCCAGCAATAGCACTACTAGGTCTATAACCTAAAGAGATCATAAAAAAGGGAAAAGGACCCACATATGCAAAAATATTTATGGCAGCTCTTTTTGTGGTGGCAAAGAATTGAAAATTGAGGAGATGCCCATCAATTGGGGCTGAACCAACTGTGGCATATGAATGTAATAGAATATTACTGTGCTATAAGAAATGATGAGCAGGCAGATTTCAGAAAAACCTGGAGAGACTTACATGAACTGATGCTGAGTGAAGTGAGCAGAACCAGAAGAACACAGTAACAGCAACATCGTGTAATGACCAACTTCAATAGATTTAGCTCTTCTCAGCAATAAAATGATCAGAGACAATTCTAAAGGACTCATGATGGAAAATGCTATCCACATCCAGAGAAAGAACTATGGAGTCTGAATGCAGATCTAAGCATACTACTTTCTCTGTGTTTTTTTTCTTTCTCATGGTTTTTCCCTTTTGTTCTGATTCTTCTTTCACAATATGACTAATGTAGAAATATGTTTAATATGATTGCACATGTATAGCCTAAAGCAGATTGTATACTGTCTTGCAGAGAGGGAAGGCAGAAATGGGGGGTTGGCAGATTTGGAACTCAAAATCTTATAAAGATGAATGTTGAAAACTAAAAATAAATAACTAAAAAAATAAAAAAAAAATAAATGTGACTTTTATAATACTATGTGTTTTATACATTTAAAAACATTATTATGAGAAGGGGTCCATGGACCTCACCAGACTGCAAAAGAAGGTCCATGACACAGAAAAATGTTACTTAGTTGTATTTATTTAGTCCTGTGATCCTATAATTTCCTTATTCCCATGAGCTGCTTAGAGTAGATTACAGCAATAGAAGCAGCAGCTAGGATGTACCATAATAACTTCTACTTTCTCCTTTTTCTTCATCTCCTGAAGATGTGACTTAGGCTCATCTTCCTGGTGGCAGTCATCTTCTCCAAGGAGTTGTTTCAGAAGTCATCTACTGCTGGTCATCAGCACTCAGACCCAGGAGCTCCCAGCCCCTCCAACTCAGAAGGTTGCTGCCAAGATTAGAAATATTTATCTCAGGATTTCTATTTGGTCCCCTATCCTCAGGGAAAGAAACACAAGACCTCAGCCTCAGGCTCACCTAGATGAACACATGGGAAAGGAAGTACATGGGAACCAAGCATGAGACTAGTTTATTAGTGCCTTTTATCAAGGGGCCCAAACACATGTCACATAGAAAAAAGCCAAAGTACAGGCCCACACTGCACATGCTCCATGGAATGGTCCCCATGGGCCCTTCCATAAGCAAATACTCTGGAGTGGGCTCCAATCCCCTACTAAAAATAAAGAAAAAAAAATTAAAGGGAGAAAAACTTTGAAAGTGGATTAAACCAGAACATTTCCTCTTATAAAGTACCTGATCAAGGTGTTACTAAAAGTCATATGCACTCATAGATTCAAATACTTAGTATGTTTGGATTATATATTTTATTGTACATAGAACAATGTTGTACATCCCAAGTGTAAGTAGATGACTCTCATTAGTGAGATAAGAAAATGGCCACCCTTTAAGTAGAAGAAGCTCACCCCGTCCCCAACCCCGAAAAGTGAATCAAATTCTCTGAATCAATGATCACCTTGAATAGATAATCTCCTTTATATTTGTGAAAAATGCATTATTCCATTTTTTCTGATTTTCTTATGGCTCATTTTTTAATGTTTAAATTGTTTATCTTGTTGAAATGTTCATGGGGTGAGATATAACTCTAAATATGTTTTTACCACATTTGAATGCATCTCTTATTTTGTTTATAAGTGATGTATTGGAAGAAAATGGAGGGAATCACATAAGTAAACATGGCATCAAAGATCTTGCCATTCTCTCTCTAAATCAAGTTAGTCCCTGAATACTTTGTTTATGTATAAAACTTAAATTGATAATCTTTGATATTTTTATATCCCGAGTGTAGCACAGTGCTTGGCACATAGTAAGTGTTTAATAGCTGCTTGTTTAAGTAACAGCAATTTTTTAACCACAATCAACTGTGAAAGACTTAGCTACTCTGATTGGTGCAATGGTCCATGACAATTCCAAAGGACTCATAATGAAAAATGCTAGCCACCTCCAGAGAGAGAACTGATGAATTTTGAACGCAAATTGAAGCATATTTTTTCACTTCCTTTTTCTTGTTTATGTGGCTATTATTGTTTGTATTAATATTGATAATATTAATATTAATTATTGAATTAATATTAATTATTAATAATGTTAGTGCTATCATTCCATTATGACTAATGTGGAATTGTGTTTTTCATGACTTCATACATATAACTGATATATTTCTTGCCTTCTCAATGGAGGGTTGGGAGAAGGAGAGAGAAAATTTGGAACTGAAAATAATTTTTTTAAATAAAAAAATTAAAAACTAACAAAATAAAATTTAAAAATCAACAAAAAAAGCTTTTTTACTGACTGGCTATCCAAATGAAAGTTGTCTCCTTCAAATACTCATCATGAAAGAATATATATTTATTCCAATGATGCTGACACTGCTCAAGCCATTTTTGGAGTCCTTCTTTTGGAACTGCCTTCAGGGCCAATGAAGTTAAGCAAGATCATTGCTTGTCATACTTTGTAAATGTTTCAAATGAAAACAAGGATAAAAATTCTGTTTTAAATATTCAAACTAGGATTTCCTAACAGATTAACTAATCTTTCTTGGGAGGCAGCCAAGGCTTGAAGCTACCTGAAATTGCTGGCCCCCTAGGCTATTGAGGAAGTCTTAAGAAGACTCCTTGTGCAAGGGAAGTGCAAGGGAAGGGGAAGGAGGGGGGCACTGACGTGGGAGAAGAGATTTGACCAAAAGCACAGAATAGTGAGCAAGTATGGAGACAACCCAGCTTCAGTTCTTCTCTAAACTTTGAAGTGAGAGGGACTAAATGTGGGAATTTAGTCCTACTGCCTTTCCCATAGAATGGGAGCAATTCATGGCATTGTGGAAAGGGCAAAGAATTGGGATTCAGAGACTTGGATTTGAACTGTGGCTCTGTTATTCGTTACCTTTGTGATCTTTGGTAAATCACTTCATCATTGGAGACTTCTACAAAATATGGCAGCTATATGCAATTTAAGGACCTTCATAGCTCTAAATCTGTAATCCTATGGTCCTGTGATGCCTTACTAAGATTCAGACTAGCAGAAAGACAAATTAACTGAGTTCCCTGTAGTGTCCTTTATTACTCTGATCACTAGAGATTCTCCAGGATGGCAAAGACTTAGAGGTCAGGGCATTAGTAACATGAGCATGACTTCCAATAAGAATATACAAGTAGTCTCACTAGATGTGTCTAAGTAAGTAGGGCACTTCATAATACAAAAAGCCAAGAAAGGCTCACAGGATTTAAAGACAAAAGAGAATTTAGATTTAAGTAATCCAACCCCTTCTTTTTACAGCAAGCATGAGAGGTTAAGTGATTTGCCCAAGGATAAATGGATATGTAGGAACAAATTCGGTTCCTCTGATTCCAAAGCTGATGCTCTTTCTTCTGTACAGTACTCTCAGTGTGACAAAGCCATTCTGCCCTTCCTTTGCCTTCTGGCTGAAGGTATAACGGTTCTTTGGGTTCACACCAAACTGCTTCTTTTAAGATCAATCAATAAGCATTTGATAAGTGCTTACAATGTGTCAGGTACTGTGCCAAGGACTGGAGATACAAAGTAAAAGCAAAAATAATCCCTGCCCCAAGGATTTTATATTTTAATGGAAGATAACACAATATGTATATAAATAGGTACACACAAGATACACAGAAAGCAGATGGAAGGCAGTCTTCAGGGGGAAAACACCAGTAGACATGAAGGAATAAGAGAGTCTTGGCACTTGAGCTGAGTCATGAAGGCAGCCAGGGATTCTATGAGTCAGTGGTAAGGAGGACAATTCATGCATGGGACAGCTCAGCATCTCCAGGGATCTGGGAAGCAACTCAAATCCTCTGTAAGCAGATATTTCAGAAACGAATTCAGGATTAAAGTGAAGGCCACAAAGTGGCTACAAATTTCCCTAGGACTCCTCCAGGACTTTGTGATGTGGTAAAGAACACGGCTGTGAAAAAACAAATCCTGGCTTAAACCAGAAAGTGATACTAGTCACAATCCTGATCCTATTTGACAGGAAAGAACCAGAGCTGGGTGTTCCTATATTCATCCTGGAAGTTTTATGGATACTCCCAGTTAGGGTAATTGCTGAGAAAAACCCAAACTCTATCATTCTCAGAGAGTGGACCACTTTCCCTCATCTCCATGTCTCCCAGTAGTTACTGACATTTGTCTTTTGTTGTGTTATGCTGTGTTGTATTGCATTGTTGTTTATCTAGGAATGTGTAGATTTGTGCATTTAACCAATCTGAAATCAGCTCTGAAGCTCTCCTCTCTGGTGAACCTAAAATTCCTTGGATTTAATGTTTCGTGAGTACTGGTTATGTGACCTTGACATAACGGCATTGAAAAAAACTGACCAAAAAAGACAAAGATGATTAACGAAAGACACAAAAACACTTAACTGTTTATATTTGTTTTCGTTCTTGGCATAGAGCCCATAGTCAAATAAACAATACATGATAAGAAAATAATACATAATAAAATATCTTCTGAACAGTGATATGTCCACCATCTTCCTAGACCCTAGAAATTCCCAGACTACAGAGAAGTGACTTTGAAGCCGGGAATTCCAGGAAATGACCAGTTCAATCTTCTGAGAGAGCAAAGGAGTACAAAGAATACAATACAATCCAAAACTTAGTGTCCAGGTGAGTGGAGCCAATGGCCAGCCCATATTGTCCCGGTACCTGTCTCCCATCTTGAGTGTGACACTTCTATACTGCTACTGTTACATCACTTCCCCTCTGGTTCCCCAGTCACTAGCTGTACTTGGTTGCTCCCACCTCCCTCCCCCAACCCTTTAGTTAGGGAGAGGGAAGGGTTTGTCAAATGCCATTATCATGCAAATATTATCTCTGTTGCTGCTACCACTTTAAGCCAAGGAAACTGGCATGAGGAGGTAAGAGCTGAGATTAGGGGAGCTGCAGCGGTAATGGAAAGAAAGGAAAACATGCAAGGTTTACTATTTCAAAAAAATAGTAAATGTTTCTTGACTACAATCATCAACGAAACCAGATTCTCTTGGTGTCTGCACTGCTCTCTGAATCTAAGGTGCTTTTAGAGATGCATCAATTCTTTGAGGAATCCTGGTGGCTTTTAGAACAGTTTTCTTTTCACAGTGAGCATTTAATTATGATAAAAGTTGATGGTAATGCAGATCTGGTGCCCTAAAAAATAATTTTCTACATAAAGCAAGGGTGAAATATAGGCTACCAAGCCATTTGGCCTAGCTGGTAAGTTTGGTGAGTCATTCTTGGATCTGGCCTGGAGAAACAGATGGAAGAAAATAATAATGAACAACAATAACAACAACAATAATAATCCTATTTAGCATTTATTTAGCTCTTTTAGGTTTACAAATTGCTTTTATGAATATATGCTCAAAACAATCCTGTGTTATAAGAATTTTTGCTTTTCTTTTATTCCTCCTCCAACTTTTAGCTAACATTAACCTCCCTTGACCAAAACCTGTCCCATGGGATATGTAAATTTACTTAGAATTTTAAACATTCCTTAGATAAAAAGCCAAAGGAAGAATTTCAGCTGTCCTCAACTCTTTGGTGGCATATAAATCCCTTCTTCCTCTTTTGACCTATTTGTGAATTTGCTAAATGTAATTTAATGTGTAATCTTACTTAGTTTACCTATAGAGTTTGTTTGACGAGGTTTGTTTGCTTAGAAGATGTATTAGATTATGACTCTGTTTAATTAAATTTGTTCAAGTTGTATGATATCGAAGTAAGTATGGGATTAAAGATCTATCGTCTCTTTAACTTTTTATAGCCTAAGAGGAATGTGCAAGATAGCACTATGTAAGAAAAACATTTCTCTGTCACTCTGATGTAATTTTGCCTATAAGAGGCTTTGTCGGAATACTAATGATTGTTCAGGTTTTCTCTGAGGCCTGAACCTACCCTTGAGCCTGATAAGAAAACATATATTTCACTTCTGTAATTTCTCCATATACTTTGGCAGCAGTTACATACTACATGAATTCCTCAGAGAGGAGATATTTTTCCTGCCAAAGTAGATGCTATTATTTTTCCATTTTACAGATGAGAAAACAGAGGCAGACAACAGTTAAGTGACTTGCCCAGGGCATACAGCTAGTAAGTATTTGAAGCTAAGCACTCAAGTCTAGTGGTCTAATCACTGAGCCACCTGGATGAACCAACATCCAAATAAAAAATATCAGTATTAGCAAGTTGGCCAGCTCAAATAACTTTCTTATTTGCTTTTTCCTGAGGGCAGCAAGAAAAAATAATAGAGAAAAGATAGTGGTAGCCAGCCAGCAGGCTACCCACCAAATTAATTTTCCAATGAGATATTATATAAGATTTTCATGACTTCAAATAGTGTATATAAATAAATCAAGCACAAACTTACTGAGCCTATACTCTGTTCTCAGCACCACGAGGGACACAGAAGAAGCAGAAGATACAGTTCCTGACTTCAAGGAACTAATAATTCAGTTGAGCAGATCAGACCTTCACACATGAAACAATGCTGAATAATGCAAACAATGGCATAATTAAATGGTAAATCACATGGGACAGATCATAAATCCAATGGACTTTTCTCACTTCTCATTCCTCTTGACCTCTCGAAAGGATCTGACATGGGTTTACAACCTCTTTATAATGGAGATTCTTGCCATGTTGATAAGACTTCTTTCTCTATCTCAACCCATTTTCCTCATTCTCCTTTGCAAGATCAACATCTATGTCCTGCCTCCTATGCTCCAGTAGCTTCCTTTTGCCTCTAAATTAAACAATGAACTCCTTTCTTTGGAATTCAAAGTTCTTTTATACTATGACTCCAAATTATTTTTTCAAGCTGATTATACATTATTCCCCTTGACACAGTCGACACTGCAGCCTAACCGGCCTCCTTACTATTCCCCATAGGTAACAGTTCACCTGCTGTTTCTGAGCCTTTGCACAGGGCTATCCTCCATTCCCAGAATACTTTCCCAATCACACTTCTGCTTGTTGGAGCCTATTCTGCCTTCAAAGCCAGTAGGCTAAAGTGCTATCTCATTTAAGAAGCCTTTCCTGAAATTCTACCCGTCAAACTTATGGATAAGGGAAGAATTTATGACCAAATGAGATAAAGAGCATTGCAGGATGTAAAATGGATAATTTTGATTACAATAAATTAAAAAGGTTTTGCACAAATAAAAACAAATGCAACCAAAATTATAAGGAAAGCAGGAAATTGGCAAGAGGGGAATATACAGCAAATTTCTCTGAAAAAGGCCTAATTTCTAAAAATCTCTAGAAAACTGAGTCAAATTTATAAGAATACAAGTCATTACCCAATTAATAAGTGGTCAAAGGATATGAACAGGCAGTTTTCAGAAGAAGAAATCAAAGCTATCTACAGTTACATGAAAAAAATGCTCTAAATCATTATTGATCAAAGAAATGCAAATTAAACAGTTCTGAGGTACTACTTCACACCTATCAGATTGGCTAATATGGCAGAAAAGGAAAATGACCTTCCTTGGAGGGGATGTGGAAAAATTGGGACACTAATGCATATTGGTGGAGTTTTGAACTAGTCCAACCATTCTGGAGAAAAATTTGCAACTATGCCCAAAGGGCTATAAAACTGCTCATACCCTTTGACCCAGCAATATCACTGCTAGTCTGTATCCCAAAGAGATTAAAGAAAAAAGGGAAGGACCTATATATACAAAAACTTTATAGCAGCTCTTTTTGTGGTGGCAAAAAATTAGAAATTGAGAGGATGACCATTAATTGGGGAATGGCTGAACAAGTTGTGGTATATGATTGTGATGGAATACTATTGTGGTATAGGGAATGAAGAGAATGGGCAGCTAGGTGGTACAGTGGATAGAGCTCCAGCCTTGGAGTCAGGAGGACCTGAGTTCAAATTCAGCTTCAGACACTTGACACTTTCTAGCCGGGTGATCCTGGGCAAGTCACTTAACCCTGACTGCCACACGTGTGTGCACACGCATACATATACACATATACAAAGCAAAGAAATGATGAGAAGGCTACTTTCAGAAAAATCTGGGAAAACATATATGAACTGATGCAAAGTGAAGTGAGCAGAACCAGAAGAACAGTGTATATAGTAACAGCAATATTTCATAACGCTTAATTGTTTAATGACTTACCTATTTCAGGAGTATAATGATCCAAGACAATTCTAAAGGATTTGTGATGAAGAATGCTATTCACTGACAGAGAAACAACTGATGGAGTCTGAACGCAGATTGAAGTATATAATTTTTTACTTTATTTTTCTTGCATTTTTATAACATGGCTAATATGGAAATGTTTCATATGATTCCATGTGTATAATTGATATCACATTTTTTGACTTCTCAATGGATGGGAGAGAATTTGGAATGGAAAAAATTTAAATCAATGTTAAAAACAAATTTTTTTTTAAAAGAGGGGGAGGAGAAAGAAGAAAAAGCCTTTCCTGATTTCCCCCTTATTAATGCTTCCCCTCTCCCCAGTCACTGTGTATTTATTTTATACATACCTTGCATTTGCTTATCTGTGGACATGGTGTAACTTTAATGTAGACTTCTTCAGGGCAAGGACTATCTCAGAATCTAGACCAGAACCTAGCCCAGTGACTGGCATAAGGTAGATATTTAATAAATGGCTTGTTGGTCAATTTATTGATTAGAGGTTTAGAAAACTACTGGCCTTAGTTTTTGGAACTGTTAAATTTTTAGAGAATCTAATTCACTAGGTACTTTTTATATCAAGAATGGAAATTTTGAAGTGGGCAACAGTTTAAACTTTTGAAAGGTATCTGTTACATCCCAGCTAAGTTATTCATAGTCCTTTATTTTATTTTTTCATAATCTGCTCTTTTCCAGTTCTTGTTTATGGAAAACTAGAAACCAGCCTGATTCTCAGAGGAGAAATAAATAACTGTACCAACAGAACATTTCAGTAGACAGAAACAAACATGCTGTATTCAATGCAAAATATGTCAAATCTGTCTCTTGAGATGTTAGTCTTTCATTCAGGCTTGATTAACTTTGACCAAACCAGAAAGGGAGAAATGCTATATTATCTCCTCCTCCAACTGAGAAGCTATTAAAGTCCACAGAAAACATTGTTTGTCCAGTACCAGATTCCAACCTCCATAAAAGCTGTCTTCCAATACTTCCATCTTGGTTTGGAGGTGATTCTTGGTTCTCAAATGCTATGTCAAGAGAACACAAGTTCTGGCTGGTCCAATCATTCTCAAAAGACTCGGGAACACAGTACAAGTACCAAACTATGTCAGCTGTCTTGGGACAAATGAAACTCAATAAAAAGTGGTTAATCACCACAAGGTTGGACATTAAATTCTTGAAGCATAACATTGGTGATTCATAACACAGAGAAAAATACAAAATTTGCCTTAGTCATATAAAAACCACATAACATTTCCATAAAGAAGCTACTAGAATACTGGAAAGGGGCAATTGCAAATTGTCTTTTCTGTCCTTTTCCCCTCATTAGATGGCTAAAATGCAGAGTTTTGCATATAGCTGGTTCCCCATTGGGGTTTAGCAATGGAAGGGGTAAAATTCCTAGGAGAGATAGACTTGGTGAACCCCCTCCCAAGTTCGCTTCACCACTTAGGACCAGTCTATGTCAGGAGCAATTATATCCTGCCTTCTGGACCAAGCTCTACCTGAGAGGTATCTAGCTTTAGCTATGAGCCTCCCTCACTAACCACCATACAGGCAGACTTTGGCAGAAATCTAATCTAACCTCTCATTTCACACATCTATCGATTAACTAGCATTTAATAAATACCTACTATGTGTCAGGCACTGTGCTAGGTACTGTGTATGCAAATTGAATGAAACAATCTCTATTCAAACAGAGGCAGGATTTGAACTCCAAAGCCAATGTTCTTTCCATCCTATCACAATGCTTCTACCTTATGTATTATGCGAAGAAGCAGAAGTGTCAAGCAAGAAAGATGAAGAAAGGAGTTTCACTTCAACATGCATGACCAGA
Source organism: Phascolarctos cinereus (assembly GCF_003287225.1). Lineage (NCBI taxonomy): Eukaryota > Metazoa > Chordata > Mammalia > Diprotodontia > Phascolarctidae > Phascolarctos > Phascolarctos cinereus. The sequence continues at coordinate 95,859,742 of NW_027556098.1, forward strand.
TACATTCAGAAGAATTCTGCTATGGAGGGCATGAAATTTTAAAGGGATTTAGGGATCATTTTATGAAGATCTCACCAATTACTGACCCCTACTGACTCCTACTTTCTCCTCTCCATAAAATTTTTATAAGAATGTCCTATGTACTCATTAAATGTGAGATCAGCTAGGTAGTACAGTGGATAGTGCTGAACCTGAAATCAGAGAGACCTGATTTTCTGAGTTCAAATTCAATCTCAGATACTTCCTGGCTGTGTAACCCTGGGCAAGTTATGTAACCTCTGTCTGCCTCAGTTTTCAACTGTAAAATGGGGACAATAATAATGCCTACCTCCCAGGGTTGTTTTAAGGACCAAATGGGATTATACACACACACACACACACACACACACACACACACACACACACACTACTGTCCAGAAAACCACACCTCTACAGTCACACAACTGAGATGCTGAGAATAATAGACCCCAGTGTGGTTATACTTTGTTGATTTTTTAAAAAGCATCTTACTAGGTACAACAAAATAAGACTTAAAAGTCTGCCTCAAACAGGCTGTATGTCATGTATATGTTAAAACCATACAAGATTTTATGACAGAAGCCATTACAGAGAAACCTTAGTTCTATTACCTGCTGAGCATAAAAAGAAGAAGCATGCGTTCATGCAAGGAATTTGCAGGTGTCATGGACACCCTTCGGAGTCTAAATAGAGAGGAATTCTCCAGCAATGATGAGTTTCTCCAAATGTTCTAAATCACAGATAATATTACCTCAGACCCAAAAGTACTGCAAAGCCTGATTAATGAAATATAATATCCTTTAAAACAGATCAGTCAAAAACATAACACAATATAATGGGAAGGAAACATAGTAAAAAAATGGTACAGACTATGTCATGCATTTTAATGAGAAATCAATTAAGGTAGTCCATCAGTATCATACAAAGCATGTGTTTATCATACTTTGTGTGATACTGATGGACTACCTTAATGGGTTTCTTATTCAGATATAAATATATATGTATATACTGATATGTAGCATATACATATACATATGAAATCTAAGTATATACATGTCTATTTATCTACCTGTAAGTATATCTATTTGTACTAGATTTCTCCTGGACCCATTAAATTGTAAGATCCTTAAGGGCAGGGATTTTGTATTCCCATCATTTAGCACAGTGCCTGTGTACACAGATATGCTTAATAAGCTCGACTGATTGAATGATTAGGCCTCTGGTTTCATTGATATAGGGAACTGACCATGAGGAAAAAAACATAATTTGAAAGAAATGCAATATTAAAAACAGAGGAAAATATAAAGTGAACTCTCATAACTTAAAATGTGAATGGATTAAATAACCCTATAAAATGTAAAAGAGTTACAGATTGTATAAGAAAACTAAATGCTTTAATCTGTTGCTTACATGAAAAACATTTTAAAAAATAAACACATAAAATAAAACTGAGGGTTTGGAAAAACTTTATTAGGCATCAACATTATCTGAGCTTCAGGAAAACATACGACAATAATGCAATAGTTACAGAAAGCTTCAATATCCCTCTCTCAGTTTTAAATAAGTATAAAAAGAAATAAACAAAAATTAACATATGGAACTGGAGGGGATAAATTAGAGAATCTGGAGAAATCAGAATTTAAAAACTTATGGCATCTTCTAAGAGGGACAGCAAAATAATATACATATTTCTCTGCACCATATGGAACTTTTACAAAAATTGGCCATGTGCTAGGGCACATAGATATTGCAAACAAATGTGAAAAGATAGAAATGGTTCTTTATCATAATATGGCATTGGTTTAGGGACTACAACAAAAAGTACAGATCCAAATGGAGATTTAACAATAAAATCTTAAATAATAAGGTAGCATAGAAATAATCAGTAGCTATGTAAAAGAAAATGATAATGATGAAACAACATACCAAAAAATGAGATGCAGCTAAAGCAGTCCTGAGGCAGGAGTGAGGGGAAAGAAATTATATTCTTAAGATCATACATTAACAAAATAGAAAAAGAGAATTAATTAACTGAATGCACAATTTTAAAAATAGAAAATCAACAAATAAACCTAAAATAAGCACAAAAGAGATATTAAAAATAAGAAGAGAAATAAATAAAATTGATAAATCAATAATAATTAATAGATAGATTGAAAAAAACAGAAAAGACTAATAAAATTAAAAGCTCATCCCTTGAAAAGACTAATAAAATTGATAAACCCTTTACCAATCTGATTAAAAAGAACAGAAAATCAAATCAATAAAACAGCAAATGAGCAAGATGAAATCACAGCAAAACTAGACTGCACAGCTGATCAATACACTGAAAACATTGTGCTTGAGTCCCAAGCCTACTACTTACTCTATGTTCATTCTTGGGCAAATCACTTAGCCTCTCACACACAGCCTTGGTTTCTTCATTTATAAAATGAGAGGGTTAGACTAGATGGCCTTGAAGGTCTTTTCCACCTCTAAATCTACGACAGTATGAAATTGTCACTACATTTGTCTTTATTCTATCCCAGACAAATAAAACTTGTAAATCTCCAATTAAACAATGAATGGTATAATCAGGGCATGAAGTTTTCCTGCTAACACTGCTAACGACTAGAGCTTCCCTCTTCAATTTCTTATCAATTCACTTTTGTCACCTTAAAAATACACCCAACTTCAATGAAGGTCATAAAATACAATGCATCATTCAGACTCTTCACCAGTTCATTGCTCAAACTCAATATTCTCCAAACTGTGATACAAGGTGCTGCATGATCCTCCTCACACACCTATCCAATTATTTTTGTCACTACATCTAATTATGAATCCTGTGCTTCTGGAAGGCGAGTATCTTTTCTGTCTGCTGCACATACAGTACTGATCTGCTGTTCCCTATGCCTAGAATGCCCTTCCCACTCTTCTCTGCTCACCCAAATATTGTCCATCCTTCAAGATCAGGTTCAATTTGTTATAGCAATTATTAATTTCCTTTTACTATTTGGAATTCAGGGCAATTCCTCTCGTAAATTTTGCTTAATTAAAAGACAGTCTTAATATTAGCCATACCTGACCAATATGTGTCCCATGGGATGTAAAAATTTACTTAAGAGCCTTAAATATTCCTTAGATAAGAAGACAGAGGAAGAATCTCAACTGTCCCTGACTCCTTAGCAACATGTAAATAAATTCCCCTCCTCAATGAATCTAATTGTGAATCCTCTAACTGTAGTTTAACCTGTAATCTGACTTAGTTTATCTATTGGTTGACAAAGTTTCTTTTTCTCAAGGGATGACTCTTAACTAAATTTGTTCAATTATGACATTGAAGGAAGTATGTGATTATGGATCTATCTTTTCTTTAACTTTTATGGCTTATGAGGAATATACAAGATTGCAATGTGTAAATGAATTATTTCTCTGTCAATCTTATGCATTTTTGCTTATCAGAAGCCCTGTCAAGTACATGTCTCATTATTTTCAAGTTTTTCTCTTAGTTCTGAACTGATGCCTGAGCATAATTTCTGCATTGTGGTAAATATATATTTGGCAGCAGTTACCCACCACATGAACTCAGAGAGGAGATAATTCTCCCATAACAAATTCCCAATCTTCTTGACATTCTAGTCATTCTAACATACATTCTTTTCTCCCTCTGGCAGAAAATGTTCTAGACATAGAATGAAAAGAGACTTGGCCACCAGTCAATAAGCATATATTAGGTGCCTACTATGTTCTAGGCCTACTCTGTACTGAGGAAACTACCTTTTGTCTTTTTTTGTGATATTCTATCAGGAGAGACTACATGTCCTTCTCTAAATATACAAATAAATACATGGTAAAAACATTTTAGAAGGGAGATTACTAGTAGCTAAGGTTGATTAGGAAAGGCTTCATATAGAAAGGAGAGGTATTAATTAAGGAGAGGTAAATAAGTAATTAATTAAGGTGAGGTAATCAACTAATTAAGAGGTGACATATTAATGCATTCTGGGTATGAAAGAACATTCAGTTAAACAGTGGGGAATGGAAGATAGAATGTCATGTGTGAAAAACACTAAAAATAATAATAATAATAATAGGGTGGCACAGACTGGACTCTACAGTGAGGGAAAGAAAGTAATATATAGGACATTTGAAAGGTAGGTTGGTGCCCATTTGTGGCAATATGGAGTCATTGGAGTTTATTGAGTCTAATGGTGATATGATTAGACCCGAACTTTAGGAAAATCAGTTACCAAAAATGATGCTTATAATGACAGAAGTCTTACAGTGTAGATCAATTACGTGGTCATCGTAATAGTGAAGGCAAGAGGTGATGAAGGCCTAAAATAGGGTATGTAAGTAGAAACAATAGAATGGTTGCCAGAGATATTTTGGAGGTAGAAACAACTGTCTTTGGCAACTTACTGGATATGTGGGGCGAGGGAGAAAGAAGAGAAAGACTTTAAGAACCCAGGTTATTAGATTGATAGGGGTGCCCTGGACAGAAATAGGAAGGTTTGAAAAAAGAATGAGTTTTTGAACTTGTGAAACGGAACTAATACCTACAGTACCTACCTCACAAGGTTGTCAGCATAAAATAATGTACAACACTTTGCAAATCTTAAAGCGCTATATAAATGTTAGCTACTGTTTGTATTAATATTATTGTTTATCAAACTCATTTGGGTACTTATAGGCTACTTTGCATTATTACTTAACTCTTTCATATGTTCAAGTCGCAGTTTCCTTAACCATAAAAGAGGATATAATAGCATTTCATCTGCCCCTAAGGTTGTTGTGACAATCAAATGAGATAATAGTTGACTGCTCTTAATAAATGCTTGTTTCCTGGAAAGACTTACATGAACCCATGCAGAGTGAAGTGAACAAAACCAGGACAACATTGTACACAGTAAGGGCAATATTGTAATGTTGAACAACTTTGAATAATTTAGCTATTCTCACCAATGCAGTGATCCGAGATAATCCCAAAAGCCTCAAGATGAAAAATGCTTATCTGCCTCCAGATCTGAATATAGACCAAAGCATATTATTACTCACTTTCTTTTTTTAAGGGGGAGGGGAAGGGGAGATTGAATTTTTTTTCCACAAAATGAGTAATATGAATATATGTTTTACATGAATGCACATGTATAACCTATATCAGATTGCTTACTGTCTCAGCGACATGGAGGACAGGAAAGGGGATCAGTAGGGAAGGCTAGAATTTGGAATTCAGAATGTTAAAAATTGTTTTTACATGTAATTAGGGGAAAATATTTTTTAAATTCTTCTTTCCTTTCTTTCCTTCCTCCCCTTAATCCCTCAAGGCAGAAAAAAAAAATAGATCATAGCGGTTGTTTTGATAAATATTTGTTCAATGAACAAATAAATGAATGAATCTCCTGCTTGGAATGTATGTTGCCTACAGAAACCTTCATCTGGTTTTGTTAGTAAGACTACCTGAATTGGGTCTTAACAAAATTAATTGCCTAACAAAGCCTCTCGACACTTTCCACAAATCTCTCAGGCTATTTATAACATGTTCTGCCTTCTGGAACAATTTCACAATTCTAAAGAAATTTTTAAAGCTGAAGAATTTTAGAACCTTTAGCATGATTTCAAACCCAATTCCTGTCTTGTGGGGAGGAAATGCTTCAAGGTTCAATGTGGTTTGGTAATCCCAACTGAGTTTCTTAATGATTAAGACTGACCCCAATCATTAGATTAACAATGCCTTTATTGTCATCTTTTTCTTCCACTAGAAGCTTCAAGGAAAACTTATCAGGGGAGCAACCTATAAATATGAGCAGAATTGAAATTGGTGACATCCCACATTCTGCCAGGCAAGGCTACTTTTCTAATATGCTGACTCAAGGGACTCCTCATACAGAAGGAATTTTTTTTGTACATTTGTTAACAAAAAAAAAAAAAGAAAGAAAAATGCCTGGAAAAGAGATTAAAGGTTTTAAAGTAATGCTTATAGGTTATAAGAAAATGCTGTCCCTGTCTTAATCATTACACAGCCAGCAGAGTATCCAGAAACTATGTTGTTGGGTTTTTTAAGTGCAATGGGAATGGATAAAAACACAGGAAATAAAACCATGAAAATGTCTCCTTTGAGGTCTACCTCTCAGTCGGTAGACTGTGTAAGGACGCTGTTGTCTTAGCCATTTTCCTAAAGAATGGCTACTAAAATGACTATTCAATGCCCTGAAACAATGTTGTGGTTGTGCTCCTTACTGCTGCCTTTCTGAGCCTTATAATCCTCTAAAGTAGCTTTCTGTAAACTAATAGAGGTCATGTCAATAACAAGGTCATGTTGATAAAGGGTTTGTGAGGTTTAAGTAGCACTTTCTGAATTGGCTCATAAAACTCCAGTAGAATATCACATACAAATGGGAGAGGTGCTTTACCAAACCCATTCGATGATAAGTACAAAGATAAAACCATCTAGCCCTCCAAAGAATGTCTAAGATAGTCATGACATCTGCCAGGGCCTTCTTCCACTGAGAGGGAAACTGAGGCAAATAGAGGTTAACTGACTTGTCCAAGGTCACACAACTGATAAATATCTGAGGCCAGATTTTAACTCAGGTTCTACTGATTCCAGGCCCCAAACTCTATCTACTGGACCACATAACTGCCCCTTGAATTCCATAATTAGTCCACTTCCAATGGCTGCTTTCACTCTTTAGCAATGCTTTGGTACCTAGAAGCATCAATAATCATATAGATAACTAGTTACCCATCAACTAAATAATAACTGAGATTTATGGAGTGCTTGAAGGTTTCCAAAGTGATTCACGTAAGTAATCTTATTTAATGCGCATTAAAACCTTGCGAGATAAGTAGTACAGTTTTTATTACCCCGTTTATTTTTGCTTTTGATCTGAGCCTGTGATTTCAACAGCGAAGGAAGCTTCCCCACAGAGAAAACTGCCTCTATCAATGCAGGTCAACAACTGTTCTGAAACTGATAGCCTGAGGATGCTTCCTGCGACACTGAGTTCTATCTCATCACTACCACCCCAACCAAGTCCAATGTATTGCCAAGTTCTATTGCTTTAACCTTCACTATATTTTTTATATATAGCCCTTCTCTCCTTTCACCCTACAACCACCGTATTACAGTCGCCCATCATCTCACACCTGGGCTATTGCAATCACTGGTTTATGTCTTTCTCTACTCCAGTCCATCCTAGCAAAATGATCTTCCTAAAGCACAGATCTAACCATGTCACAGGAGCACACAAGTGTGCACACACATACACACACACACAGAGTCAATAAACTCCATTGGCTCACTATTTTCTCCAGGATCAAATACAAAATCCATTCTTTTAAAGCTCTTCAAAACCTGGCCTCATCCTGTTTTTTTTCCAATCTTCTTGTACCTTATTGCTTTCCATATACTCTACAATCCAGCAACCCTGGCCTTCTTGTCATTTCTTGAACATGACATTCCATCTTCTGATTCTGGCATTTTCAATCCTGGTTGTCCCCCGTGCCTGGAATTCTCTCCCTTCTTGCCTCAGCCTCCTGGCTTCCCTGGTTTCTTACTGGTCTCAACTAAAGTCTCACCTCTGTGAAAAGCTTTTCCTGGTCCCCCTTAATGCCAGTGCCTCCTTTGTGAGATTACAAGATCATCCTCATTTTATCTTGAAAAAATATATGTGTATATGTATACATATATATGTATGTGTATATGTATACATATATATGTATGTATGTATATGTATGTATGTGTGTAAATGTGTATATATACATGTATATGCATATATATATGTATGTATGTATGTATGTATTTGTTTGTATATAATCTCCCCCATTAGCTCCTTAAAGCCAGGGACTACTTTTTCCCTTTTGTGTATCCCCATTGTTTAGCACAATGCCTGGCACATAGCAAGAGCTTAATAAATGCTTATAGACTTGACTAAGAAGCTAAGTGCCATACGAATGACACAGCCATCACTTCAGAAGAAGAACATTACAGATGAGGACACTGAGACCAAGGGAAAACAAGTGATTTGTCCAAGGTCACACAGCAAGGATATGTCTGAGGTAGTATGGAATTCCAAATTTTAGTGAGTCCAAATCCAATGTTCTATTCGTAATGACACACTCACTAAATGGAAAGTGACTAAGTATGGCTGTTAAAAAGAGTTTTTCCTAGCAGTGCCAATCATGCACATATCTCATTATGTAGTTCACCCCTGCCTACCTGAAATAACAGGAGTACATTGGGGAAATGCCTTTGAAAATCAGCAGGTTCTGCCGCCTGTGAATGTTGCAACCAATGTGAATCTAACATTCTGAGAACTGGCCTCAATCAAACTTCAGAGGTCAATAAAAATGCAGTCCTAGATCTGAGATACCTGGATCTGAAAAAAAAGGCTAAGATGCACCAGTGAATATTTCAGCCTAATTCTGAAAGAGAGAAGATCAAATAACTGGGATTTTGTTGTATATTTTCCTGGAGTCATGAAGACTCATCTTCCTGAGTTCAAAGCTTCAGACACTTATTAGTTGTGACCCTGGCAAAGTCCCTTAACCCTGTTTACCTCAGTTTCCTCATCTACAAAATGAGCTGAAGAAGGAAATGGCAAACCACTCCAGTATCTTTGCCAAGAAAACCCCAAATGAGGTCAGAAAAGTCAGACGCAATTGAACCACTACAACTGCAATCCCTTCCCAAATGGCAGCCCTCCAAATTGAAATCAGCCATCATGTTCCCCCTGAGTCTTCGCTCCTACACATTCAACATTCCTATTTCCTTTGATGACTACTTATAATGACACGGGGACTCAAGCTCTTTACCATTTTAGACGCAACCTTCCAGAAACATTCCATTTTATCAATGTCTGCCTTAAACTGTGGAGCCCAGATGTGGTCAGAACAAGGCAGAGTACAGAGGTGCTAACACCTTCTTATTCTTCAAAGTCATGCCTTTCAATGTGACTCAAGGTTGTATTAGCCTTTTTTTGGCTACCACAACAATATCAATCAATAAACATTTATTAAGCATCTCTTGTGTGCCAGGCACCATGCTAAGTTCTGGTGATACAAAAAGAGGCAAAAGACAGTGCTTGCCCTCAAGGAGCTTAGAATCTAATGGGAGGAGACAACTTACAAACAAATCTATACACAGAAAGCTATGTACAGGATAAATATGAAATAATTCAAAAAGAGAAGGCACTAGAACTAAGAGGGGTTGGGAAAGGCTTACTGTAGAAAATAGAGTTTTAGTTGGGACTTGTAGGAAGCCAGGGAAGCTGTTTAGGTAGAGATAAGGAAAAACAGCATTCGGGCATGGGAGACAGCAAAAAAAGAAAGAAAAAAAAGCCAAGAGATGGAATGTCTTGTTTGTGGAACAGCCAGAAGACCAGTGTCACTGGATCAAAGGGATGTCTTCAGGAAGGTAGCAGAAAGTTAGATTGCAATAATTATATCACACTACTATCATATGGAACAGCAGTCTAGTCAAACCCTCCAGTTTTTTTTCTAAACCACTGACTACACATGCCTCCTTCATCTTGTGTTTGTGAAGTTGATTTTTTAACCCAAGTATAAAGATTACATTTATCCCTACTGAATTTCATCATATTAGATTCAGCCCAATGTTTTAGCTACTCAAGGTCTTCTGGGATCCTAACTTTGTCATCAGTATGTTAGCTAGCCCTCCCAGTTTTGCATCCTCCACAGATTTCATGAGGATGTCATCCCAGCCTTTATCAGAGTCATTGATAATAATGTTAAGCAGCACAAAACCAATCATAGACCAATGGGACACTCCACTAAAGATATCTTGCAAAGCTAACATCAACCCTTTGAATCCAACCAATTCTAAATCCATCTAACTATTATCATGTAATTTCTCCATTTTTCCCAAAAATATAGTATGAAAAATTTTATCAAACGCTCTGCTAAGGCATAAGTAAACTACACCACTTTAGCGATAAAATTAAAAAAGAAATAAAGCTAACCAGGCAGGATCTATTCTTGATAAAGGAGATGTGGGCTCTCTGTCATCAACACTTCCTTTTTTCTTGTTTGTTGATGAGTCCTTTCAGTCATGTCTGACTCTTCATGACCCCACTTGGGGTTTTCTTGGCAAAGATATTGAAGTGGTTTGCCATTTCCTTCTCCAGCTCATTTTATAGTTGAGGAAACTGAGGTAAGCAAGGTTAAATGACTTGCCCAGTCACACAGCTTGTAAGTGTCTGAGGCTTGATTTGAACTCAGTTCCTCCTGACTCTAGGGCCTAAAACTCTATCCATGCACCACTTGGCTACCACTTCCTTTTTTAGATAATCATTATTCTCCTCTTTTATGACTGAGTCTAGAATTTTCCTAAGAATTGATATCAAACTCACCAGCTTATAGTTTACAGACTGTTTTCTTCTCTTTGGGGATTAGGAGGAGAATTGGGACATTTGCCTTTCTTCATTCCTGTGGCGGCTTTCCCATTCTCTTTGATTTTTCAAATGCCTCTAATAGTGGCTTGAAAGGACAGAAAAGCCTAGTGTGCTATGGTCCATGGGGTCACCAAGTGTTGGACATGATTGAAACAGCAAAATCACATCTGCCAGTTCTGTCAATACTTGAGGATTTAGTTTGTTGATCAAGTTAAAATGAATTGATTAAGGTTAAGTGCTGTCTTACCCTTATTTATTATCTTAGGTAGCAACTCTGTTAGTTATTTTTGTTCTGTCATTTCCAACACAAAGGTTTCCCCTTGGTAGAGCTAGGAGAAGCAAAATAAGACACGAACAGCTTTGCCTGCTTTCTATTGTTCGTTATCATCATCTCATCCACCTCAAGCTATAGTTAACTCTCTTGTTTGATTCTTCTCTTTCCCCTAATATATCTTTTTAAAAATTGATCCTTTTGTTATCCTTGGGCTGCTTCCCCTATCCATGCTCACACTGGTGGCTGCCCAGAGAAACACTGATTACTACTCTCTTTGGGGCTCTTCTATGCATAATCATGAAGGACTAGGGTTTCTAGTATTATTATTCAGTGCCCCTTAAGTCTAGATAGACATGCTTTAAGCACCTACTTTGTACCAGTTTGCTTCCCTAAAACTAGAGTCAACTTCCAATTAGATTTTTTTTTTAGCAAAGATTTTTTTCTCTGATGGTATAGCATGGATATTAGTTACCCTGCAAAAGCCTAGAGCATTCTCTCACACAAGTATACCCCCTGACCTCACTCCCTCTACTCCTCCCTTGTTGCCCTCCAGGGAATTGTGCAAGGGTCTACCTCAAAGTACTTTCCAGGCTTACAAGGAATCTTCCAACACTTCTCCAATTAAAGTTCTCCTCCCATTATTTAAAGCCCCCAGGGTCTTGGTTTCTTCTTTAGCCCAGGCTATTCCCTTCCAGACTCAACTGAAGAGGAGTTTACACCTGATAAAAGGATCACAAAACTACTCTTATCTCCTGTTTGTTAAGGTTGGGATATCAACCCCTCCCTTAGGCTTAGCTTCCTTCACCAACTACAGTTTCTTCTTAGCTTTAACAAACTTGTCACTGTTCTTACAGGACCTCGTCACTCTATTATTCTCATTCTTTTTCCTGTCACTCCATTCAATTTTTTGTACTGTTTTAATAAATAGTAAATCTAAATTGGCTAATGATTTCTCTGAGTACCCACATCAGCCTCTTTAGACAATTCCTATTTATCTTCCTCACCTAAAACTGTCTCCCTTCATGTCTTCAGAATTTCATTCTTAAGTGTTTTCCATCCCTCTGACTGACATCCCTTATGGAATTTAGTTCGTGGAATCCCACCTATCCTTCCACTAAGCCCTTTAAAGCCCGGTTTACCAAAAGTTAGGATTCATGTAGAATTATGTCCAGCTTTCTTCTCCTCTATCACAAACTCTAGGAGAAAGAGATCACTTTACTTCCCTCCAGTGTTCCCAGCCCTGGATTTAGGATGACCTGAGTTCAAATCTGGCCTCAGATACACAACACTTACTAGCTGTGTGACCCTGGACAAGTCACTTAATCCCATTGCCTAGAACCAGAAAGAAAGAAATGATGAACAGGTGTACTTCAGAAAAACCTGGAAAGACTTGCATGAACTGATGCTGAGTGAAGCGAGCAGAAACAGTAAAACATTTTACACAGTAACAGCAACATTGTGTGATGACCAATTTTGATAGACTTAGTTCTTCTCAGCAATGCAATGATCTAAGACAATTCCAAAAGACTCATGATGGAAAATGCTATCCACATCCAGAGAAAAAACCATGGAGTCTGAATGCAGGTGGAAGCATACTCTTTTCCCATTTTTTTCTTTCTCCTGGTTTTCTCCTTTGGCTCTAATTCTTCTTTACAATATGACTAATGTGGAACTATGTTTAATGATGGTGCATGTATGGCCTATATCAGATTACACTCCGTCTTGGGGAAGGGTGAGGGGAAGGAGGGGGAGAAAATTTAAAACTCAAAATCTTATAAAAGTGAATGTTGAAAACTAAAAATAAATAAAGATTTTTTAAAAAAAGAGTATAAGTTCCTTGAGGGTCACACTATGTCTCTTTCTGCTTGTGTTTGTGTTTTCAAAACTTAGCAGTGTCTGCACACCGAGCTGAATAAATTCTTTTTGACTCTCATAATACACAGTGAGCTTCCTCATGCGTGGAGCATTATGTGAGCAGAAATGAAAGGGACTAAGGACAGTACCTAGAGGCTAATCCAAGAAGATGAGCCAGGGAATAAGAATAGGAGAAAATGAAGGGAGAAGAATAACCAAGAGAGAGTCATTGCTCTGAAGCCAAAAGAAGAGAGAGCAGCCAGCAGGAGGAAATGGTCAACAGAGTGAAATAACTGCTTGGGAGAAGACATGGAAGATGAGAGCTAGAAAAAAAGAAAGAAAAAAGGTGATTGAATTTGTCGTTTGGAAAAAATCACTGGTGAACTTCAAGAGTAGTTTCAATAGAATGATAATAGAAGCTAAATTGTGGGAAGACAGGAACCAAACTGCAACTCTAGAGAAAATGGAAGATGAGGAAAGCTACAGACAATTTTTTTTTCCTAGAAGGTGTAGTTGATAAAGGGGAAAACTCAGGAATCCCAGGGCTCTACAGGTCTTCCAGAAGAGGAGGGATAAGCCCCTTGTTCAGAATGTTATAGAAGGGATCCCCATTCATAGTTGAGTTGGACTAAATTTAATCTGGGAAGAGTTAGAAACAACCTTACAAGTCATCATTTACTGATGAAGAAACTGAGAGGTTAATTACATAGACCAGTGGGTATATGGAGTGGGATTCAAACCCAGGTTCTTGTGACTCCACTTGAAAATCCTTTACCACTACCCCACACTGCCTTTTAGGTCTGTGAGTCAATGATTCCATTATTCTATGGTTGTTTACTATTTTCTGGAAGCAGAGAAAGGAAAAATCCTGAGTCTTCTCTTATATTATAAGGTGGATTATAAATTTAGTACTAGAGAAGTACTAGAGAGGTGAAGTGACAATAGTGAGAAACCAGAAGCCAGAACTAGTGAATTTGCAAGTCTTTGGTTTATGCTAATGAAAAAAAGTGGAGGTCATGTCATATAGCAGGTTCATGGTGCACAGTGCTTGATATCTAAAAAAATCACAAATTTATAGGGCTGTAAAGACATCAAATGTATGTATATATACATACATGCATACATACATACATATTTTTTCATTTTCCATCCTCAAAGCTAGTTTGAACCATTAGTTAAAAAATAGTTCCTGTAGGGACAGCTAGGTGTTGTCGTGGATAAAGCACTAGTCCTGGAGTCAGGGGGACCTGAGTTCAAACGCAGCCTCAGACACTTGACACTTACTAGCTTTGTGACCCTGGGGAAGTCCCTTAATCTCAACTGCCTCCAAAAAAAAGAAAATATTTCCAAAAAGCCCTTTTTCTGTGCCAAGTCCAAATAAACTTGAAAAGGGGAAAGGAGAGCAGTCCTTATAATTAGAACCCTAGATAATGATCTTTTAAACTATCTCCACCTTCACTGCTGCCATACCTTCACATAGAAAAATCAACTAGAAAATGCCTCTTTGGAACATTCAGAGTCAGCTTAACCACAAAACTGAGTTATCATACCAGTTTTGTTGGAGAAAGAAAGCAGTATTTGATATTAAATATATTTCCAATATAACAGTCTAAGTGAGAGAAATAACTTTGCAACAAAGGTAAACCAGGTTGTAATGAAATATACATACTATACTGCCAGTCATTTCTAGGTTCATCCTGGGTTGAAGAAAAAAAAACCAGTAAGCTTGGCCTTGGTTTTGAAATGTGATATTCACATTCACCTGCCCTCTAGGGCTGGTGAAGGAGCCAGGTTTCTGCCTCATGGTCAGAAAAAAAAAATGTAAGGAATGGCACAGAGAGAGGAATGACAAAATGACAAAAATCCTCACATATTATCAGGATGAGAAACAGGCTAAAGTGACTGATTTCCTAAGGTACTTATATGGTGAAGTTTTGGTATCTTTACTCTGAACTTTTATGTGGTCATCTAAATGTGTTCATTACCTCTAAGAATAAAATAATAGCATGCGTGTGTGTGTGCGCACACACACACACACACACCCCAATTAGGATACAAGCCAATCACTTGTATTCTCCCTTCCGTGTTACAGAGCATTTATCTCCTACATCACATCCCTTTCAGCCTCTCCATTCAAACTAAATTTATGCCTTATTTGTGGAACAGCTACATAATGCTGTATACAGAGCAGGCACTCATTTATTCATTTAACAAATATTTAAGGGCTTATTATGTACCAGGTGCAGGGCCAATATAAAATCTAGCCCTTGCTTGCTAGGCTATGATCTACATCTAAATACCAATGAACTGACAAGAATCAAATCGAATTGAATTAGGAATAACGGTCCTGCAGCTGGCAATGTAAATGGCTGTAGTGCTTTTTTGCACCAATCCATGAGCGATTTACTCACAGGGACATCAATGTAAATGAAGAGAACACACTAAACTGATGTCCAACATTATCTAATTACAATCATCTCTCACTGGTAGAAAAGATGGGGAAATACACTTCCCCTCCTTTCCTTGAAGAAGTAGGGGACTGAGTGCCAAACACTGCATGCACAGATATAGCTAGATAGATGGATGAATGGACGGATGGATGGATGGATGGATGGATGGATGGATGGATGGATGGATGGAAGGATGGATGGATGGATGGATGGATAGATAGATAAATAGACAGATAGACAGATAGACGGATGATGGACAGGGGTGTGTGTGTGTGTGTGTGTGTGTGTGTGTGTGTGTGTGTGTGTGTGTGTGTACATGAGGCAGCTAGATGGCTCAATGGATAGACTGCTGGGCCTGGAATCAGGAAGACGTGGGTTCAACTCTGGCTTCAAACACTTACTAGCTGTATGACCGTGGGCAAGTCACTTAACCTCTGTTTGCCTTAATCTAGCAGAGAAGGAAATGGCAAACCCCTCCAGTATCCACAAGAAAACCCCCATACAGGGTCATGAAGAGTCACCATAACAGAACAACTGAACAACAAATATACATATACACACATACATGGAGAAACAGAGACAGAGGTGTATACATGGGTGTATGTGTACACTTTCCCTCCACCTCTGAGCTTCTTCCCAGCTAATGTAATGTAATGTAAAGTAATGCTTATAGGTTATAAGAAAATGCTGTCCCTGTCTTAATCATTCCTTTCGATTTGGGTATCTTATCACAATGCTTTCTGAGTGACCTTCAAAGTCAGAAAAGATGAATAGTCCTTCTCCAATCATTTTTTCTTCTGCAGTTTCTGACAGAGTCACAGCAACAAATGAATATTGAAATATAGTTTCCTCAAGTCCCAAGTGGCTGTTTACCTAGTGGGAGGAGAACACTTCATTTCACTGGAAGCTCTGGCATGCAGGCATTATCACCCCCAGGGTACTAGAGATCTGAGACTGTGATGATTAGCATAAACTTCTAGTCTCCAGACACAAGCTTTCATCCCCAGATAGGCATGCCTTGTGGGGGGGGGGGGGATCTGCAACCTCCAGGCCACATGTGGCCCTCTAGGGCCTCAAGTGAAGCCTTTGACAGCACCTGAGGACCTAGAGGACCACATGTGTCCTCAAGGCCACAGGTTCCCCACCCCTGCCTTCGACCTTTGTCAAGAAAGCAGGGAAGCTTTAGGTGCCTTTCTGCAGCAAGGCAGTCACTGGCCCTCCCCATTGTGCAGGTCAAACTTCTATGACCACTCCCAGCTCTGTGAGCTCCAGGATCTGGGCAGGCCAGGCCCATCCCCAGCTGCTAGGTGGGAAGCCTGGTACAGTGGGAAAAGCCCTGACTTTGGTAGTAATTCACGGAGGGTTATTACTGTGTGACCTTGAGCAAGTCACTTAACTTCCACGGACATCAGTATTCCTCATATGTAAAATGAAAGGGCTGAACTGGATGGCCCCTGAGATTGTGACCAGCTCTAGTTCTATGATTCTGTACATTTTCTGAAACTGTCTGATTTCGGGGCAGCTAGGTGGCATAGTGAATAGAGTGCCAGCCCTGGATTCAGGACGACCTGAGCTCAAATTCCTCCTCAGACACTTGACACTTACTAGCTGTGTGACCCTGGGCAAGTCACTTAACCCCATTACCTAGCCACAAAACAAAACAAAACAAAAAAACTGTCTTTTTTCTTCCCCCAGGAGCAAATACAAAATGCTCTGTTTGGCATTCAAACCTTCATAACCTAGACCCTAGACCAGTGGTGGACCTAGAGGGCCACATGTGGCCTTGAGGCTGCAGGTTCCCCACCCCTGGTCTAGACCTTCCCAGTCTTCATACACTTTATTCCCCAAAATGTAATCTTCAATCCAGTGACACTGGCCTCCTGATTGTTTCATGAAGAAGACACTCCATCCCATCTCTTGGCTCCAGGATTTTTCTCTGGCTGTCCCTGTGTGGGGAACCCTCTCCCTCCTCTGATCAGACTACTGACCTTCTGGGCTTCCTTTAAGTCCCAATTATAATCCCACCTTTTCCTCGAAGCCTTCCTCATCCCCTCTTAATTCCAGTGTTCTCCCTCTGTTAATTATTCCCTACTTATCCTGCACATAAATTGCTTTGTATTTATTTGTTTGCATGTTGTCTGCCCCATTCACTGATAAGTTCTTTGAGGGCAGGGGCTGTTTTTTGCCTCTTTTTTGTATCCCCTGCACTTAGCACAGTGCCTGGCAAATAGCAGATGAGGCATGTATGTGTATTGATTTATTGATTGTCTTGGAAACTCTGAGTGTAAAGGACAGGTCAGTTTTGACTGATATGGAGTACCATGGTTTCACATTTGTGTACATCCTCTTTTCACTTCCTTCTCCTGCTCCTGCTTCCTGCCTCCTTCTTCCTCCCTCTCCCACTTTAAACCATCTTCTACAACTCTGTTTACCAATTTCCTTCCCACGTTTTCTTTCCCTTTTTCCTCCCCTTTGCCTTCCTTCACATCACTATCCCTCCCTCAGGAGATGAAATTTTAACCTGGCTAAGGACTGTACTAGAAATAAGATCTGTGATTTCATTGGTATAAGGGGCTCCTAAGTGAGGAATCTCCTTTTCCCAATGTAGATCAGCACCTTCTCTGCAACCTAGAGCTTTGAGAGTTTGCTGGAGCACTTAGAGAGGTTAAGTTCCCTGGGGTGAGTCCCATGTGGGACTTGAACCCAGAATATGCATAAGGATGTTCAGTCATTTCAGTCGTGTCCAACTCTTTTTGACCCCATTTGGGGTTTTCTAGGCAAAGATACTGCAATGGTTTGCCACTTCCTTCTCCAGATCATTTTACAGATGAGGAAACTGAGGCAAACAGGGTTAAGTGACTTGCCCAGGGTCACACAGCTAGAAGCATCTGAGGCCAGATCTGACCTCAAGAAGAATCTTCCTGACTCCAAGCACAGCACTCTAAATCACTCCAGTATCTTTGCCAAGAAAACCCCAAATGGGATCACAAAGAGCTGGACATGAATTAAACAACTGAAGAACAACAACACACACTAGGAATGTTTCATATAGTTGGGAGAGGAGGAGGAAGAAGAAGGGAGCTTGACAAACTATAGGGCCACCTGTTTTTGCATGGCTTGTGAGCTAAGAACGGTTTTTATATTAAAAAATTTAGTTTACAGTGTATGTGTACCCAAAGCCTACCACATACTAGTCACTTAATAAATGTTTGTTAACTGACTGGTTAATTATTGGTGATCCCTGAGTCTCTAACTCAGGGGTGGGGAACCTGCAGCCTCAAGGCCACACGTGGCCTTCTAGGTCTTCGGCTGCAGCCTCTTGACTGAGTCTAAGTTTTATAAAATAAATCCTTTGTTCTGTGAAGTTTAGATTCAGTCAAAGGGCCGCACCTGAGGACCTAGAGGGCCACATGAGGCCTCCAGGCTGCAAGTTCCCCACCCCTGGTCTCTCTCTTTGAAAAATCAAGAGAACTCTTTTGGGGGTTCTCCTTTGTTTTGTTTCTCAAAAGGAAAGTCGTAAGACATCCAATTTTGATTTCCACGAACCATTTCTTCTTCTTTTTCTAAAAGATGTCTTAAAATGTTGGACTATATTTTTTTAAAAAAAATGTTGGACTACACAGTTTGTGGGAAAATTTCAATACTTATCCTTCAGTGCTTCTAAATTAACAGCAGGGGGCAATAGGATACCAGAAATAGCCAGCAGGCAGTCTGGGCCTCTGAAAGCTGTGCCTCTGCTACTCTGTATCACAAGGGTCTGGATGAACTCATGAGCTCAGCACTCATTTAGATGGGGCCTTTTGTTTTGTGTCCGGGTTGACAAAGCCCTGCTCAGTCTCTGGGGTGAGCTGTGACTTATTTAGGCGGTATTTAATCGTGATGCAGTTTAGTTTATGCAAAGGACATGTCTTCACTAATCCCTGGTTTGAGGCTCCCAGGGAAGGGCAAAGGAAAGGATTGGGGGGCAGTAAGGGGAGAGAGAGAATGGAAACTAAAGTTTGCAGGCCATGAAACACACAAAAAAAGAAGGGGAGGGAAGAAGTGATCATTCGTATTTTAAAAGTTTGTCACATCTTATTTCTGATCCTTTTGAAATTTTGGATGTTCTTAACACTTCATTCATCCTCAGTAAAACTGTATTTCTCTTCCTATTTTAAACTTAGCTTCTCTTTTCTACATCTGTGAATTCAAACAATGTTTAAACAAATATTTATTGACTGTAGAATGCAGGGCACTCAGGTTAAAAAGACAAAAATGAAAGTCTTTGTCTTTCGGGCAATTAACCATTCAGCTGGGAGGAGGGGAGCAGAGATATAATGTGCACAGAGATAGTTAATACATGGTAATTTTAAGAGAAAGAAGGTACTAATAACTGTGGAATCAAGGATAGCTTCCCAGAGGAACTCTCACCTGGGCTGAGAGGATTCTAACAAGGGCTATACAGGAAGTACATCTAGGCCCAAGGCCAGGAGGTGGCCACTTGTTCAACAATGCACAGAGGCCAGAAAGACAGCTTTCAAAGGAAAACTTGGCCTATTTTTTCATTTATCTAAGGGGCTAGAATTATGTGGTCATTTTTTTCAACCAATAAGCATTTTATTAAGCACTTAGCATGTTCCAGGAACATTTCTAGATGATAACAAAAAATATATTCATCTATCAACTTTGATGCAACAATATTAATGAAATTCAGATCCTGATAACTTATACCTTGAAATAACTGGTTGAGGAGTAACTCATTATTCAGGCCTTGGTTTGTAGATGGCTCATAGGCTCATACATCTAGAGCTAGAAGCAATTTCAGAGGCCTTCTGGTCCAGGCCCCTGGTTATACTGCTGAGGAAACTAAGGTCAAAAAGGTCTAGGGATCTGTCAAAGGTCACACAGGCAGCATCCTCAACTTCTTGCAAATAACACAATGAAATGACAGCATAATTGCTAAGAGATAAGGCCTAGGCATATTTTCAAAAGGCAGAATTAGACAACCATCTTAAACTTAAGAGATTCCATAAAACCTCCTAGCAGTAACCCCAACCAGCTGCCATGGGATCCATTCCCCTTTCTACCAGCCTGAAATTCTGACCAATCCTTTCCTTAACATTTTAGGTCACAAAGGGGTATTGTACCCCAAATGTTCAGTTGTCACCTGGGAGGGGAAGGAGGGCCTTCTGGGGTTGCTTTTAACCCTCCCCTAATAGCTCATTAGCATAAATTAGCATATAAACAGATAACCATCACTTTCCCTGCGAGTCTGGTGGGGCAGGGATGAGGCTCTGGAATACTGAGCCTTAAAGTGGTGCTGGAGTGGGGAAAGTATTCTGAAATGGATAAACTCTGAATAAATAAGGGCAATCATTTGGATTAAAGCTCTAAGGGTAAAACTCAGGTGAAAGGCAGATGAGATAGGCATGCAGAGACCTGAAGGCAGGGATGAGCTGGAGACAGTTCACACCAGCTATACCAGTTCCTACCAGAAGTTGATTATATATTCACCATGAGCATTTACACCTTGGGAATCTGCAAATGCTATAAATCAGGATTTGATTTATTGTTTTACTGACTTCTAGATTTAAGAAAGCGATAGAAAAAAATCTTAACAATCCAAATTAAATTTTCAAATGTGTCATGTGCACACTTTTTTTTCTGGGAGCTGAAAGATAACAGTATCAAATTTAGGAGGTACCAGGGTTATGCCCCAAAGGAATTAGCACTAGATTTGAAGTAAGAGGACATGATTTTGAGTCCTACCCATCACTTAATACTAGGAGCAGCTAGGTAGCGCAATGCATGGAGTGCTAGGCTTGGGATCAGCAAGATTTGAGTTCAAATCCAGCCATTTCTTAACTGTGTGACCCTGGGCAAGTCACTTAACTTGTTTGCTTCAGTTTCCTCAACTATAAAATGGGGACAGTAACAGCATCTACCTCCCAGAGCTGTTTTTGAGGATCAAATGAGGAAATATTCATAAAGCTCTTAGCATAGTTCCTGGAACATAATAGGTGCTCTCTCTATATATATAAAAATGTTAGCTATTATATTTTTAGAGGCAGTTAGGTAGCATAGTAAATAGAACACTAGACCTGGTATCAGGAAGATATGAGTTCAAATTCAGCCTCAGACATTTATTATTTGTGGGACTCTGGGCAAGTCAATTAACCTCTGCCTCACTTTCCTCAACTATAAAATAGGATGATAATAATAGCCCCCATTCTCTAGGATTGCCATGAGGATCAAATGAGATAATATTCATGAAGCACTTAGCAAGTACCTGGCAAATGGTAGGAGCTAGCAATCATTATTATTATGACTTTTGTGACATTGTACAAATGCTTTCCACTCTCTGGGCCTCAGTTTCCTTATCTGTACAATGAAGGGGCTGGGTTAGATGAACTCCAAGGCTCCTTCCAGCTCTAATTCTATGATAGCATGATCCAGAGTTGAACAGCAGGAATGCTTGGGAAGCACCAGTGAAAATCTTTACCTACTTCACAACTGTCCCCAAGACTTGAGGGAAATTCTCAACTACTATTTTTTTCTCCCAGTTTTCAGTGAGCTCCTATGGTTTTGCATCTTTGAGGTGAAAAGGGAGGAGGGTTGGGAAAGGATGGAACTTGCCATTGATGTAGGGTTCTCCCAATGTGGAAGCTCCCTCTACTGATGCTCTAAAACTCCTCTCAAATCCAGAGCTGCCTGGGGCACAGAGCAATTAAGTGACTTGCCCATATCTACATAGCTAATACTGTATGTGTTGACTTAAAGCCAGAACTTCCAGACTCCTATACCAACCCTCTATCCAATATATTAATCTTCAATGTGGGGAAGTAATAATCAATGTTGGAATAGGATAGGAAGACAGGCACAAAAACACATAGTTGGTGGGCCTACGAACTCACTCAAGCATTCTGAAAGACAATGTGGAATTATGCTGGAAAACTATTCATATCGTTTAACCCAGAGATTGGAAATATACTGTAAAATGATCAAAAACAGAGGGAAAGGACCCAATAATATTTATAGCAAAACTTTTACTTTAGAAAAAAACTGAAAAATGAGTGTATATCAATCAATTAATAAGTGAACATGTTCTATTTGGAAAGGAGAGGTACTTTTTTATTTTTGTTTTGTAAGTGAATTCTGTGTAAAAGCAAAAGGTGTTATTCAAATGTACTTTAAAAGAAGTAATCACATAAGTTATAGCAGATGAATGTAGTGCAATATTATTTTGCTTTAAGACAGTGAATGTGAGTGGGTGTGGTACACCTGTAAACCCCACTACCTGGGAGACTAAGGGTTGTGGATCTCTTGAACTCAGGAGTTTTGAGCTTCAATAGGAAAAAATCAACTGAATATCTGCAGTATGTCTGATACCAGTATGGTGAACCCCCAGAACCAGGAGACCAGCAGGCTAAGCCTAAGCAGGAGCAAACCCATTCAGATCAGAAACAAAGCAGGTCAAAGTGCCCATACCATCAGTTAAGGTGGCTAGATGGCACAATGGATAGAGAGCTGGTCTTGGAACCAGGAAGACCTGAGTTCAAATCTGACCTCAAACATTTACTAACTGTGTGACCCTGGGCATGTCTCTTAGCCTTTTTCTGCCTCAGTTTCCTCAACTGGCAAATAGGGATAAAAGTAGTACCTACCTCTCAAGATTATTGTGAGAATTAAATGAAACATTTGTGAAACATTTAGCACAGTGCAAGCAACTTAATAATTGCTCTCCTTCCTTCATTTCTTCCTATGGTAATCAGCAATAAGTCAGGGCCAAATGGCCACTACATTTCCAGTCTGAGCCAGATAGGGAGACCTATTTTCAAAATAAGTTAAAAATAGACTTCCGCTTCTGGGAGCCAAGATGGCAGAGTAAAAAGGTAGTCATTCTCACCCTCCCCTACCAACCTCTAAAAACCCAGAAAATATCACCCCAGGAAAAAAAAAACCCTGGAACAGCTGAACTTGAAGAAAGACGGGGAACAGCAATGCAGCAGCCCAGCAAATGGGTTTCCCAGTGCCTCAGTAAAAATAAGGGAAGAGGGGGCAGCTAGGTGGCGCAGTGGATAGAGCACCGGCCTTGAAGTCAGGAGGACCTGAGTTCAAATCCAGCCTCAGACCCAACACTTGACACTTACTAGCTGTGTGACCTTGGGCAAGTCACTTAACCCCAACTGCCTTTTAAAAAAAAAATAAGGGAAGCAGTACTACAAAGGGCCCCAGGTCCCTGCACCATTCATCTGAAAGGAGCTGAAGAAAGCAACCTAAAGTCTTCCTAAAGTCCCAGCCTTGATGATTCCAACCCAACACTGGGTAAGCTGTCAACTGTCAACTGTCCAACTGTCAACCAGGAAAAGATCCTGAAGCCCAGGTGGTAGAGCAGGCAAACACCAACACCTGGACCTCGGAGTGCCTCAGTGAGGGCAGGGGAACCGGAGGAAACCAGCTCAGAAAACCACCAGGTACCACAACAGAGGCAGCATTGCAAGGCCGCCCCAGGCAGATAAACACCCTGCAGCACCCATCTAAAAGGAGCTGAAGAACGCTAAAGGAAAGGAAAAGCAGATGACCCAGAATTGCCTGAAAGTTCCAGCCTTGCAGATTCTAGCCCAACATGAGGTAAGCTGCCAAAACCCTACAGCCTCCAATTGCAAACATAAGAGGCCCCAGTACACAAAGCCAGTGACCAAGACCTAGGCTCCCAACACAAGAAGCTTGGGTCAGTCCTCTCTGTTCCCCAGCAGGAGAGCTCAATCTCTTTAAAGGCCTGGGAATACAGAAACCATGAGTAAAAAGAAACATACCATAGATTCACATTATGAGAAGAGTGAAGATCAAGACAGAAATTCTGAAGAGGACAACATTGTCAACAAACCCACATCTGCAACATCAAAAGGGAATATGAACTGGTCTGAAGCCCAAAAAGCCTTCTTAGAAGAGCTCAAGAAGGATTTTAAAAGTCTAATGAGAGAGGTAGAAGAGTCCTTAAAAAATACAATTGGCCAATTGGAAAAAAAGTAGTACTGAAGAAAACAAGTCCCTAAAAAACACAATTGGCAAACTGGAAAAAAAGTACACTGAAGAAAACAAATCCCTTAAAAATACAATTGGCCAATTGAAGAAGGAAGTACAAAAACTAACAGAAGAAAACAATCTGTTAAAAACTAGAATTGGACAAATGGAAACTAATGACTCTATGAGAGAGCAAGAATCAGTCAAACAGAAACAAAAAAAGGATGAAAACATAAAATACCTCATCGGTAAAACAACCGACCTGGAAAACTGATGCAGGAGAGACAATTAAGAAATTATTGGACTACCTGAAAATCGTGATGAAAAACAGAGCCTGGACAGTATCTTTCAGGAAATCATAAAGGAAAACTGCCCTGAAGTCCTAGAACCAGAAGGTAAAATAACCATAGAAAGAATACACTGCTCACCACCTGAAAGAGATCCCAAATTGACAACGCCAAGGAATATAATAGCAAAATTCCAAAATTACCAGATGAAAGAGA
Source organism: Phascolarctos cinereus (assembly GCF_003287225.1). Taxonomy (NCBI): domain Eukaryota; kingdom Metazoa; phylum Chordata; class Mammalia; order Diprotodontia; family Phascolarctidae; genus Phascolarctos; species Phascolarctos cinereus. The sequence goes on from NW_027556098.1 coordinate 95,884,241, forward strand.
AGGTGCTGCAAGCAGCCAGAAAGAAACAATTTAAATATCATGGAACCACAGTCAGGATTACACAGGACCTTGCAGCTTCTACATTAAAAGACCGCAGGGTGTGGAACATGATATTCCATAAGGCAAAGGAGCTTGGATTGCAGCCAAGGATCAACTACCCTGCAAAAATGAGCATGATTTTTCAAGGGAGGAGATGGATATTCAATGAAATAGGGGACTTCCAAACCTTCCTCATAAAAAGACCAGAGCTCAACAAAAAATTTGATCTTCAAGTACAAGATTCAAGAAAGACATAAAAAGGTAAATGGGACAGAAAGATACAAAATGTTGTTAATAAGGGGGACTGTTTACATCCCTACAAGGGAAGATGACACTTGCAACTCTTGAGAACTGTATTGTTATTACCATGTTAAAGGAGTATACATAAAGGGGGTGGATATTAGTTGACTTTGATGTAATGATAAAAAAAATCTAATCAAGTGGGTTAAATGGATCCAAGTAAGTGGATTAGTCTGATCTTAGAAAATGTACTGAGAAAGGAGGAGGCAGACAAGGGTAAATTACGTTACAGGAAAAGACAGAAAATCCTATTACAGCAGAGGGAAGAGAAGGGGGGGTGAGCATTGTTTGAACCTTGCTCTCATCAGATTTGGCTCAAGAAGGGAATAACATAATCAGTTAGGTATGGAAATCTAACTTGCCCTATGAGCAGTAGGAGGGAAAAGGGGAAAGAAATGGGAGGGGGGATGAAAGGGAGGGAAGAAGCGGTGGAGGCAAAGGGGAAGAGTGGGGAGGAGAATAATAGAAGGGAGGAGAGACTGAAGGAGACCGTGGTCAAAAGCAAAGTACTGGTGGGGGGGAAGGAGAGAGGAGAAAGAAAAGCATAAACTGGGGGGAAAAGGATGGAGAAAAAGACACAGATAGTAATCATAACTGTGAAAGTTGAATCGCTATTTTTTTTCCTCTTCTGTTGAGTTTTGTTTCCTCTTTCTGATGGTTCTTCCTATTGGTTTTAATTTTTACTTACAACTTCACTAATGTGAAAATATATTTAATAAGAATGTAAATGTATGGCCTATATCAAATTGTGCACCATCTTAGGGAGGGTGGTGGGGAGGAAGGGGGAGAAAAATTTTAAACTCAAAAGCATATGGAAGTGATTGTTGATAAATCAAAATAAATTAATAATTTTAAAAAAAAATAAAAATAAAAAAGGAAAACAAAAAAACAAAGTAAGTTAAAAATAGTGAATGTGAAAAATTTTTAAAAACTTGAGGAAATCAAAATCAACTAATATAGATGAATCAAGCTGCAACAAGAGAATCATACACATGATGAAGATGATAAATGCCAAGGAAAATAATACTCAAAGATATCAGAGCTCAGTTCAATGCTATCATGGAACAGTTGCGGGCAGCCCTGGAATCAGGTGACTTCCTTTCAAATCCTGTCTTACTCCCTGTACTGTGTGCAAGTCACTGGGCCTCCCTTTTCTCATCTCTAAAATAAGGGAGATGGATCAGAAGGTCTCTGGGGTTCCTTAAAGCTCTATGATCCAACACAGTAACCATGCTGAACACCATAAAACTGATAATGAAACATACTAGTGGTGGACTTAAGGTGAAGAATGAGCTTACACTCTCAGTCATGGTCATTGTGCTTGTTTTGCTTAATTGTACTTCTTTAAGACTAGGCATGGCTTTATTATATGAGATGGTATTGGGATTTCAGAGATGTAAAAAGAATATTGGGCAGCTCCATGGCACAGTGGATAGCATGCTAAGCCTGGAGTCAGGAAGACTTATCTTCCTGAGTTCAAATTGACTCTGGGCAAGTCACTTAACCCTGTTTGCCTCAGTTTCCTCATCTAAAAAATAAGCTGGAGAAGGAAATGGCAAACCATTCCAGCATCTTTGCCAAAAACCTCAAGTGAGGTCACAAAGAGTCAGACACAACTGAAATAACTGAATAACAACAAAAAAATTAAAACATAGTTCCTTTTTTTAGTAGAAAGAGTTAAAGCAATGAGTAATATAGATTATTCATAACAGAGGGTTTTGTTTTGGAAAACAGTAGGAACTTACTAAGTCCTCTATTTCTTCCAGTAGTGCTCTACACATAGTAGATGCTTAATGAACATTTCTTGAATTAAGATAAAAAATTAGAGTTAGAAGGGACCTCAGAGGCCAACTTTTCTGATCCAATACTCCTCATGTTACATTTGAGGAAATGGAAGCCTACAGACACTAAATAACTGACCCAACATCACACACATAAAAAGTAGCAGAGCTGGGATGTGAACATAGGTCTTTTAATTCCAATCCCAACATTCTTTTTGACTTTACCATGCTGGTTATGTATTGAATCAAACTGAAAAAAACTTAGGGTTTTAAGAGTACAGCTCTTCAAGCTCTACCTTAGTGTGTTATTTTGTGGGTGCCAAGACAGCTGCCTAGAATAATCATTATAAAGGAAGTTGCTTATTTCGTTATTTTTGCAGAATTTTTTTAGAATTATTTTTTTCATGAGGCAATTGGGGTTAAGTGACTTGCCCAGGGTCACATAGCTAGTAAGTGTCAAGTGTCTGAGGCCGAATTTGAACTCAAGTCCTCCTGACTCCATGGCCGGTGCACTATCTACTGCATCACCTAGCTGCCCTGGGTTTTATTTTTTTTTAATTTTTATTTTTTTACCAAGTTGTTACTCACCCTTCCACAGTGTGGTCAGACCTCAGGACATGCAGGGAGCATTTCAAAAGGAAAAAGAAGACAAAAGTGACCCACACCCATCTAAAGCATGTGGCCAGCGTACCCTCATGCACATACTGAAGTGAAATTCTGGAGACATTTTACGTAACAAGCCAATAGAATGTCTGCATTGCACTTTGACATTCTTGTCAGAACATTACTTTCCCTCCTGTGATCTTGGTTTTATGAACAGAAGAAAGTTGTCAGAGGGGTTAACATGGGAAAGTGAGATGTATTGAGACAGACCATATTGGTTAACATAGTTTTAACCTTGAGTTACAATTAGAAGAAATAGAAAGTGACAATGGAACCTTGAAGACAAGGCACAGAGGTCCTTCACAGTAAATTTGAATGCTTAACGGAGATTGGCAGAGGGGAATTGGTGGAACTTTTTTTAAGCCAATGCAGTTCTGAAATTCAAAACAATTAATGCATTTTATGGAGAATACTTGGAAAGAGATTAATCATTTCTTTGCTGGTGAATGGCCTCACAGAATGAATTTTATATACTTTATAATCACAGAAGGAAGCAAAAAGATAATCTAGCCCAATTCTCTTGGCAGTTAAATAAAATGAGGCTCAGACTATATATTTCCATTGCCTGCAATTTTATTTAATATTTAAGGAAAATTCCAGCAAGTACAAGGGGCTAGGTTAGGAAATATTAGATTAATCTACATCCCTTTACAGAATAGGTCTTATGAGTACGCTAAGATGGTAGCCACCTTACTAGAAAATTGCTACAAGGTCCAACCTTTTCAAAAGTATCTCTCTCCCCCATTGGTTTTTTTATGTCAGCAGCTTCCTTCTTCTCCTTTCTGACCTGGAATTCTTACCATCAAAGGCTAACTCTTCTTAGGTTAAGCTAAAATAAATGATATTTTCTCTAAAAGTCACTTGGAAATACATACTTTATTAATAAAAAGACAATGTTCTGTTACATGCAAACAAGGGGGTTGGGGTGGGAGGTAGGATAACTTTTAACTCCCCATGATTAACACAAAAGATAGATTGGTTTAATAGATTAAGTAATTATCACCTTGGAAAGCAGGGATAACCCAGTCTTGGTCTTGGTCAATTTAATTGGTAGGTAAAAGGGATGTGGGGTGGACAGCCACAGCAACAAGAAATAAGCAAACAGTTAGTCCACATTTACGCAGGTTGCTGGGTACTGAGGAGTGGCCAGTCAACAGTTAGTCAGCATGAGGTTGCTAAGCCAAGGTGGCAGGTCCAGATGAAGTATCACTGGAAGGAGAGGGAACTAAAGACAAACTGCATACTTCACAATTTTGCCCAGGACCAGCCCTATCCTTTAAATTCTGCTTACCAACAGCATTGAACCTCAAACCAGAATAATTCCACAAGGAGGAAACCCATAAGTCAGTAGTGAGTATCACAAACAGAAATTCTTTTCTATCTCTTTGCTGATGTTATTAACTTTTTATATGTTAAAATGCTAAATCCAATGGGTCAAAGTATATATGAAATAATTTCAAATGAATTTTTTTTATTCAAAAGTTGTAAAGGTGCCACTTTGGTAGCATTTAACTAGGAAGAAGTTAAAAGAAAAGCCAATAAAATTCCTTTAAAAATTAGATCCCATGTAACATAAATTAGGTTCATAATTCTAGAGAACTCCTGGCACATACATTCAAATTGGGCCACATTCAAAGTAAGTATATTTAGCAAACTTATTAACTGATATTTCAATATGCAACTGTATATTGCATTACCTTGAAGATGAAGTATGAAGGAAAAAAAAATAAGGAAAACATTTAAACAGTGTGTGCATGGGAGAGAGAGAGACAGAGAGAGAGAGAGACAGAGATTACTTTCAAAACAAACTGATACCTTGACAGGTTGGTCCATAGATGATCACAGGCAATCAGACTATCAGACTGCATGATCTGCAAAGGGTAATTTCCAAATGAGAGAAGATGAGTGCAGTTTCTACTGATTTGGCCTGGGAAAGAGTTTGCATCAGCTCACTTGAAAAAAGCTGCTGTCTATGGCTCACAAGGGTCCCACTCTTAACGAGGTGGTATGTGGTACTAACACACAGTGAATCCAAAGAGCAGATGGCAACTTCATTTAATAGGTCAGCAGACCTGGTGTCTAGCCAACAACTGGCAGCAATCACTGTTAAGACTATTCATATGACTGGGAAAAGTCTTCATGAATCTCTTGCTGAACGTGGGCAGCAATGCTGTAGCTAATGAGCTGCTCTCCATGTTCACCATGGAAATACTCCATGCCATTCATTTTCCTTCCCCCTTGGTATTACTGATACCAAGATGGAACATCACTTTGTGGACTGGGAGTCACATTCCTTTCCTATCTGCATATTTAACTTCAGACATTATTCTGACAGGCACCATGCCAGGTTTTCTCTATTTATAAGATGGGACTAGTTTTTAATCAAATTAAGTACCTAGGTCCATGTTATTCACCCCATAGAACTTTCTTTGGTAAATATTAATTGACAACGATTGCAGAATACTTTTAGACTCCCAAAGGAAAAAGTCCAACTTAACTGGTATTATTACTCTGATGCAATCTCTCTAGAAAAAATATGTTACATATTGGCTGAAATATTGAGTTTCCCTACATAATGATTTTTAAACCAGATAAGTGATTTGTGTGTGTGTGTGTGTGTGTGTGTGTGTGTGTATGAAGGAAACTCCCTCTACCTGTACAGACAGGCAACTGATTTACAGTCTTAGGAGTTGTTTGGGATACAGAGGTGTCTTACCCAAAGTCATACAGCTAGGTATGTCATGGGTCCAGGTCTTGATGATTCTAGCTCCATCCACTAAGCTGGATGCAAATTTTATCTCGACGTAATGAAAATATTATATTAATATCTCAAAGCCTATTTATAGGATGCCTTGAAACCACAGCAGTCACATAAGAAAGTCTGACTTATCAGGCTTTCTTGTATCTAAATCAGGAGACTCAGGAACCTTAGAAAATCTGTTTTATTTAGGTTAGATTCAGATATTGATACGACTACAATCAAGGATCTGCAGTTATGGAGGAATGGGTGTTGCCTCCACCTAATGTCAGATTTCAATCTATCTTTAACTTAGAAGGGAAATCTTAGAGGGGTTCCGGAGCCTCAGAGAGGATCACACAGCTAGAAAGTGTCCTTGGCAGTACTTGAACCCAGATCTTCTTGATTCTAGGTTCAACATGCAATCACCTACTTCATGATGCCTCTCAAGCTATGACTAATAAAGTAAAATTAAAAACCAACCTTAAAGAATATATTTATTCAAAGAATACTGATTTTAGGGGCAGCTAAGTGGGACAGTGGATAGAGCACTGGCCCTGGAGTCAGGAGGACCTGAATTAAAATCTGACCTCAGACACTTATTACCTGTGTGACTCTGGGCAAGTCACTCAACCCTCACTGCCTTAAAAAAAAATACTGATTTTAATATTTAAAATGATAATAAATATTATTTTCCTTGGCAATATTAGAAAAAAATAGGCATTTTTCAGTGTAATGTAGTTTTTAAAAATACAATGAAATGGTTGTTACAGTATCATAGATTGAGTCCTAGCTCTGCCACTTATTGGCTTTGTGACCTTGAAAAAGTGACTTCTCCTACCTGGGAAAAAAGGAATTGCAATAAGTTGTCTCCCTCTCTCTGTCTCACTTTCCTCAATTGTAAAATGTAGACACCTACCTCCCAGGGTTGTTGTAAGAACGAAATGAAACAATACTTGTAAAGAGCTTAGCACAGTTCCTGGAACGTAGTAGGCACTTAATAAATGCTTATGCCTCTTCTCTGGATTCTATATCTCCATTAAAACCGATTTTCATGCTTCATTAAATTAATACAATCTACAAATATACTTTCATTTGTTTAAAATAAAGGTTTTTAAACTTTAATTTAGTTTTTTTTGCTGTTGTTGTTTAATTGATGCTCTTTTACTGTGTTTATATCACTGTCATTTGCCAGTGACTTCCTTTCCAAAACATAGAGGTTGATCACATCTGAAAATGTATAAGAGTGCTAAAACCTTTCAATATTGTTTTCTTCGACATAATTGTGGTCACTATATAAGTTGTCCTCCTGCTTTTGCTTATTTTGCTCTGCATCAGTTCATATAGGTCTTTCTAAGTTTCTCTGATTTCTTCCTTCATGAAAAAGTAACACTGAACTACATTCATATACCAAAATTTATTAAGCCATTCTTAACTGATGGGTGCCTACTTTTCTTTTAGTTCTTTGCTGCTATAAAAATATTATGATATAAATATAGATATAGACATATGTTATATAGGGCAGCTAGGTGGTGCAGTGGATAGAGTGACAGGCCTAGAGTCAGGAAGACTCATCTTCCTAAGTTCAAATCTGGTCTCAGCCACTTACTAGCTGTGTGACCCTAGGCAAATCACTTAAGCCTGTTTGCCTCAGTTTCCTCATTTGTAAAATGAGCTGGAGAAGAAAATGACAAATCTCTCCAGTATCTTTGTCAAGAAAACCCAACTCTCAAAGAGTTGGACATTACTGAAATATGACCAAACAACTGTATGATATCATGTGTATGTGTATGTATGTACATATGTATATATGTGTGTATATTACTCTCTGAGAGACTTACCTCTGTCTTTCACATTTTAACACTGGATTTAAACATATTTTACTGGTTTTTTAATCTTACAGTTATTTCCTATAAAAGTATGATTTTATTAAAGACATTGCTTTGGTATGATATAAGCTTAAATAATTATAAGATTAATAGTAACAATGCATTAAGCCCCTTGCAGTTCTCTAAAATGCCATTCAATTATCACTCAAACTAAGAAATTAAGACTGTGTACATGTCAAGTGCTTATAATATTGGCACACAAATATTCCAGTAAAAGGCAGGGTATTCATTTCAGGTCAAAATCGTAGATTTTATTACATTCTCCTATTTTTTAAGGAAAATGTTTTTTAAGGAAAAAAACTTTTAAAAGAAAAAAATAGTCTCTACAAATATTGGAAATTTGTAGTCAAATTCTTAACTTTTAAGGGTAGTGTTTTTAAATAGTTGATGGAATTTTGATTTTTTTTCTTATTTACTTTCAAGAAAGACAGAGAAGTGAAATGATCCTTTGGGATATCCCTCTCCTGAAAGTTTCTTCCTATTGATAGGATGTTGTTTAAACTTCATCACTTCTGAAAATCACTTAGTTGGCTGATAGCAGGCTTGCACATAGAATTTATATTTCTTATTCTTATAGTAACAACCCAAACCACCTCTGGCAAGATGATAAAAGGGGGATTGTTGCTGCTGCTTGGTACCCTGCCTCTTCACCTAGATACATATCTTTTCCTATTACAGGAGACAGGCACCCTCTATGATCCAGTGCTATCAAGCTCCTAACTTCTACATTCCAATTAAAGCTTGCTATAACAAAAATTAGCTCCATTATCCTTTCCTATTCTGAGTCATACCTAGTAATTTTTGTACCCAGGACAAATCTATTTGAGAAGGTAGAAAAGAAATAGGCAACAGTAGTATGAGTGGCAAACTAAAGTGTAGTTATGCTGGGGGAGGGGTTGGCCCTCATCCCAATTGTTTTGGGGTGGGGGAGGTGGACCCATTATCTCATAGATAGGACCCTAGGTGTAGGAGCCTACAGGTTATTGGGCCACTGGACAATACAGTCTCCTGAAGGACCACAGGACAATGTATAAGAATGACAGTCACCACTGGGCGGAAACATAAACAAAAATATACATAATCAGAGAGAAAACAGGTCCTTCCAAAGGTTGGCACCTTGAATTAATTACAGCTCTGCTTGTCCCTATATCCTCAACACTCCCAATTCACCTCCCTGAAATATCTTCATTCTGTTTCTCATCATTTTGGAAGCGGCAATAAAAATTAACCAATCTGATAAACTATTCAATGGTAATGTATTAACAGTTGGCTTTATGAAAAGATTTCTTGCATTTTCAAATAGCTATGTGACCTTGGATAAGTCACATAATCTAAGGTCTTTTCTAGCTCTTAAATTCTATCATTTTATAAGCTAGGATCACAATTTCCATCCATAGGATCACGGATACAGAACTAAAAGGGACCTTAAACATCATTGAGGACAGCCTCCACATTTTATAAATGAGGACACCAAGGCCTTAAATGAAGAGTATTTTCACTGAAGTTCCTGGGTGACACTGAGGAATGAGGAATTACCCTTTCCTCTTAATTCTTCCATTGAGAGAGCTTTATTGGAGCAGAGCCAGATGGAGAAGAAAAGGCAGGGACTCATGTGAGCTCTCTCAAACTTCCCTTCAAATACCTTTAAAATAATGCCTCAGAACAAATTCCGGAGCAGCAGAATCCACAAAAGGATGAGGTTAAACCATTTTCCAGCCCAAGACTACTTAGAAAGTCAGCAAGAATGGTCTTTTTCCATCTTTTATCATCTTTGCCACAATTTAATAGAAAGTAGGGTCATGCCTGACTTGTTTTAAGTTGAATTTATTGGATCATTAACAATTTTTAACATTTTTCCTGAGGGTTGTTGATGGTTTGTGCTTCTTATTTTGAAAACTTCTTCATATCCTTTAATGACTAATCTATTTGAAAGAGGCTCTGAACTCAGTCAGTCTAAAAATTTATTAAGTGTCTACTATGTACTTGCTAAGTACTGGGGATACAAAAATTAAAAAGAAAGGTAGTCCCTCCTCTCAAGGATCTTCCAATCTAATGAGAGAAGACAATGCACAATGGGAAGTTGAAAAGGAAGAGAAGGAAGGTACCCAGCATGGGGTAAAATACAAATGGATGGAGAAATGCAAAGAAGTGCGACCTGGCAGGCAATGAGGAGATGGCTGGCCTGGACCCCCACTCCTTAAATGGAGATTTAGAAAAAAAGCTCTTTCCTCCAGGTTACAATTAGAAAGGCAAAGGGTACTATATCATCAAAAATATATATTAAAAAAATCTTACAGATTATTGTTAATTGCTAATAGATTTTTTCTGTTATATTTTTATCAGAGATAAATGAAAATTTTCCCAGTCCACATATATCTCCTTACTCTAGATGAATTTTATTTTCTTTGTAGAAAAGCTTTTCATTTTTATATAAAAACAGTATACTTTATTATCAATATCATTCTTACTATCACAGTTGGTTAAGAATCACAGAATCTCAAAATTAGAAGGCACTTCAAAGGTTATTTAGCTTGACCCATACCTGAACAAGAATAGAATTTATAACATAGCCAAATTATCTTCATACCTTTGTTTGAAGACCTCCACAGCAGGGAAAACGTACTTACCTCCAAAGACAACCCATTCCACTTTTTATTAGCTTTTCTTATCAATGGTTATGAAACATAAAGCCCTCTACTATCCACTAATATTCTGTGGTGTAATGTGTTATATTTAGGTTGGTTTTCCATCTAGGATTCATTATGGTATATGGCATAAAATGTTCATCTGAATCTATTTTCCACCAAACAGTATGCTGAGCAGTTTTGTTGAAAAAGAATTACTTTCCTGAGCAGTTTGTGTTTTTGTCATCCTGACAAATCTTTATTTGGAAGATTTTATAATATAGTTTGAAGGAATAAGACAAGTACACATCAAACTATAACATAATTTAGGATATCTTTCAACTCAAAGTAGTTGTTAACAGAGTAGCAGAGAGAATCAAGCACAGTGAGATTGCTTCTATGTGGAAAGCCAAGGAAGGCTTTATGAAGGTTAAACTTGTTTTGAGCCTTGAAGGAAGAGAAGGTCTTTGAATGTCAGGCAAAAGGAACGCACTGAAGGTTAAAAAGGTGAAGTAATATAGTGGTATTTATACAACAGAAAGATTATTTTGGAAATATGTAAATGATGAATTGGATAGAGAAGAATCTAAAGACTGGCATAATCACTCAGAGGCTTCTATGATAGTCTAGGGAAGAGATGTTGAGGCTCAAATTAGAACAATAGGAATGAAACTGGAAAGAATCTAAGATACACTGTGAAGGTATTCACACTAGATAAAATTACAAAATACAGTACAAAAAGGCTCATGGTATAGCAGAAAGAGTATTGGATTTGAAGTAAGAAGACAGTATTCAAATTTCATTTCTTGTTATTTCCTACTGGCTATGTGATCTTGGGCAAATCATTACAATATCATAACCATGGCTTCCTTGTCTGTAAAGTGAGGAACAGAGGGGCTAGACAAGATGATCTCTAAGTCCCCTTTCAGCTCTAAATCTAAGATCTTATAATTATTTTTATCATTATTAGTTATATCCTGTACAGACAATGATATGAAGTTAGGTCAGTTCATATACTTGGCCTATTAGTAATATATCTTAGACAGATCACAGAGATGAACAATGAAGTGGGCATAGCACTGAATAGAAGATTGCATTTAGGAGGATACACAGTGCTTTTTAATGACCCTACACTTCTTCCTGATGCAAAAATCCATCTTTTTAACACTAGTATTCATTCAGTGATGCTCTAAGGCTATGAATCATAGACTACCACAATTATTGAAAATTACAGTCACAGGTCACCCAAAGGGCAATGGAGAAGTACACAGTAGAAATGAATAGGTTGTAAGATATTACTAATGAAGAACTGGGCAGGAAAAGCAGTAGAAAGGGTATTATCAAAGAAATATATGATCAGAAAAAGAAGTGGGATGATCGTGTAAAGAGCACAGCATGTAGACTGAACATGATGTCCAGAGCCATAAAGGAGGGCTTCCAGGACACTGAATAGACACCCCTTGGAGAACATACATAAAGATGTGAATAAGAGGACACAGAATCAGAAGGTGTGCATGGGTTGTGAGATGCTTCATCAATGGGAATATCCCCATTGATGAGAACACCAGTCAACTAAAATTAAATTATTATTTAAATGGAATGGATCTATCAGCATTTCTGCGATTATTAGTAAAAGGAACAAAGAGAAGGGATACAGTGGAGGAAATGAAACCTCAGAGTAGAGGGGATCAGGATGAAAACAATGAGAGAATAGCAGAAATGCTTATCCCTAAAAATAAAAACGCCTACATTGTCTTAGCCATGATTAGGCAATCAGGGACAGAAATGAGAGGGAAGGTGCAATACGCTTCCATAGTTGCCTGCTCCGAGCAGTGATGGACAACAACTGCATAACTGTCACATTTAAAGTTCATCAAATTAGTGCTACACACTTTTCCTTTAAAAAAAAAAAAGCAAGAATAAAGTCATGAGAACATCATTCTGTGGATTCTGGAAAATGAAGTTTGGGATCCTGCAATTTATTTGCTTTGCACCTGGGTGGCTTTGCCACATGGCTTTTCCATAACCCCCAGAGGCATCACAATTAAAGTATACCAGAAAGGACTGGAGCTAAGATCAGCAATGGAAATTAGGTTAAGGAGGAAGAACATGGAGTACAATTCCATTGACCTCCTGGCCCTACAGATAGATATGCAAGTCATTAAATTGTGTAATGTTAGCAGACTCAGTGTTCACAATGTAAAATAATAATAATAATCTCTCCTCCCCCAAAAAAGACACTTTGCACCACTAAATATCTTTTTATTACTGCATTGAAATGATTCTGAGATTAGTGTTGAATACAACAGACCTATTTAATATCAGAGAATGTGTCAGTTTTCATCTTTTTGTTTCTCAAATTAAAATTTTTGTCCAATGAACAAATAAAGACAATACAGGAGGAACTGAACTACACCCAGAGAGTCATTCTTTCGATGTATAAAACTGAAGGACGAAGGATAAAGAAGGTTCAGGAACAGTTCACAGCTTCTCCAACTCCAATGGGTTGGTCTCATTAGACACCCACAGACATTATTTCAACTTGCAGTGCTCACCATGAACCAAAAAAGGCAACCACAAAAGTAACTGTGGCTTATGGACCAATGTCTATCATCTCAGTGGATGAAGAAGTAGAGAAATTCTACAAAGAACTACAAAGCAATCCTATAAAGTAAGTCAACCCGTATGTTGATATCCAGTAGACTTCACTGTGAAGTCAAGTAAAACAATGGTGAAAATCACAGTGAAATGTCAAGGAATGAAACAGGCTCAAAGCCTAATGCCCATGTATTACTACAAATACTTTCTTCAAGAAGAGGTTCAAAAAGCATTGAACCTGGAGTTGACTCTACCTTCTCTCTATACTCCCTTGATGACATCACCATAAGTCCTTTATCACAGGTCAGCAAACTGTGGCCTGACCCAAAGACACATATATATCTCTAGATAAATATATATAGGTGTATCAATACATAAGTGTGTAGGTGTATAATTATATTTTATATATATTTTTTCATGCATATATATTGTATATTTATAGATATAAAAAAATAAATTACCTGATGTTTGGGATTTTTTTTTGTTTTTGACTAGACCCCTGTGATTTCACTGATATAAGGAACTCCTGATGAGCAAATTCCTTCCACTAATGCAAATTAGCACATGCTTTGATACATGGCTCACCATTTCCATGTCTGTATCTCTACATAGGCATACTTTCATGCAGAGATAATGGCCACCAGGAGGTCTGAGACTTGTTAGTTTTTTGCTTGAAACCTATGTAAATTATATGTTTCAAAGCACATGCTGATCGTCATTGGAAGGAAGAATTTAATCACATACAGTTCCCTAGACCAGTGAAATTGGAGGAAGAGTATACTAAAGAATAAAGAAGCAAACTATATGTGTGTCTGTCTGTCTGTCTGTGTGAGATAATATATAAAGCCAATGGCTGAGAAGGAGCCAATATACTTGTCTGATGGTCTGGGACTGACTATGTTACATATATTTTTGTCTTTCTTTGTAGTATTGTCGAGTGGTTTTGTCATCCATTTTAAACTGGGTGGATTTCAAAGAAAATTATAATGTTATATAGAATTTTGTTTAATCAAAAAAACTACTAATTATATGTTAAAATAGCATATAACTACCTATGTATAAACTGTGCACATCCAGATTGCCTAACATTGGGGCCTTTTTGTCCCCTACCAGGTGGGTGGGGGTAGTCTCTTTTTATTGTCTGCCTGTCTTTAAAACTGGTGAGACTGAGCTGGTCACTCTTTGTCTTTTGGGCCTGTGTTCTTTCTCTACTGTTCTTTCTGCAACTCCCTTTTTCTCCCAGTTCACCCACAGTAACGATGTTATGTGACAGGGTAAGGTCTTTCCTTCCTCTCCTCCTTTCATTTACCCCAGTTCCAAGATTGTCTTCTGTGCTGTTTGTCCTCCTCACTTCCAGGTGTCAGAGCTGATCCTCATGAGCCTTGGGAGTCCATGACATGGAGGCCTTGGAGCCAGGATTGCACATAGGATGATGCAGCTAGCCAGCCCAGTATGGAAGTCCTGAGGAGCCAAGGTGTCAGGGCCTCAAACCTGAGTGGGGTTTTAGATTTGTAACTATGACTATGCTTCATGTAAACTTAAGTTAAGCTATGAACCTAATATCCCTCTCCTCCTCCTCGGAGACAAAGGTTATACAACAAGGGAGGAGAAGGAAGAGGCTTCCATGTTAGGCAATCTGGACATGTCCAGGTTACATTCCATATGAATGTTTTACATATATACATACATACACACATATACATATATACATATATTAATATATTATTATATTGATATATTAATATATTTTACTAATTATATATTAATATATTAATTAGATGGTTATAATATTGTACATTTATATATTTATATATATATAAATTGATCGATGCCATTATAATTCTGAATAACAGCTTGTGAATCTATGCCATGAATCAAGCACTTATGAGTATTTGAGAGTCTGTGCAAACATTCACTTATATGTACTTTGACAATATGACAATAGAGTTTCAATTTTTATGCAGCTGACACTTTTTTTAACTGATTATCTTAAAACATAATTTCTTATGAATAAAGTTACAGTTTGGGAATTTGAGGTACAATTTTATTTTGAAACTCTAAATGAGGTCATGAAGAGTGCAGCATGACTGAAATGAATGAACAATAACAACAAAAACATATTAAACATTTAAAATTATTATTCTTTCATTATAAAACTTTAGGGGCTAAATATATTTTACAAAAAAATTCAATGTATTCACATAGCCTACATAATATCTGATGTCCAAATTATTTAAAAGTTTTTAAAATAATATTTTGTGGGATAAAAAAATCTATCTTGTGAGAGGTTAATTTTACATCTGTGAATTATACTAGTGTTACAATTCGCAAAAAGTTGCCATTTGTAAGGTTGCATTTTGCAATATGAATTATTATGATGTGATACATGTGATTTGGGTTTGCTTTACGTGTTCCTTAAATTTTTACTCTTGTGTGTCTTTTAAGAATAAAGACTTTCTTTTCCTATTTCATGTTTTAGTTGTAAATCAAGCCAGAAACATTTGTTGTTGGGTGTTTTCTCCACATCAGTACAAATCTCTTACAAAAATTTCCCCCTCTCCATGTTCCTCCTCTTACCTCACTCTCCTTTTCCTCCTCTCCTATATCCTTTTCCTTGTGCTTCCCTCCCCTTTTCTTATTTCTCCTATTTCGCACCTTGCTGGGAAACATTTTCTACCAGAGCCTAAATCTATTTTCAGTAGTTATATATACATATACGCACATGTGTGCATATACACTCATTCATACACACAAACATATACGTGTATATATATATATATATGTATGTATGTATGTATGTGTGTGTGTGTGTGTATCTTGGGCAGTCACTGTTGATATATCTATGGCTTTATTGATATATATGTATATATGCGTGTGTGTATCTGAGGTGCCATCTATGACAGAGCGTGGAGGAAGAGAAAGGAAGAGAAAAGATAGAAAGTAATCTAAATATATATGTGCATATAATATGATCTGTGTGTATACAAAGATATACATATACATAAATGCCCATATTAAATGGATATATACACACATATGGGTAAACAGATCATACTACATATATGTGTGTGTGCATGTGTATACATACACATAATATAAAGGAAATGCTATGTGTATAAATATACATGGCATTCTGTGTGTATGTATCATATATATGTATGTATGTGTATACACCTTTCATGACAGTACATAGAGAGGTAGAGAGTTATTTATATATTATATTTATGTATATATATTATTATCTACCTATCCATGTGTACATATATGCACAATGTACATATCTGGATAGATTGGCATATATGCATGCAACATATAGATAATGATGTGTATATGTGTGCATATATGCATATATATACACATACACATGGCATTCTCTGTGTATATGTGCATGTATACTCTGACTTTACTAATTTAATTAATAGCAACATGCTCATAGCTATATCTGTAGTGCTAAGATTTTGAGATAGATACATAAACATGTTAGATAGATATACAGGTAAATATATAGATAAACATGACTGAAGTTGTATGTGATCCAAAGAGCAATGGAAAAACACATGGTGGTTGGAAGGGTTCTGCACTATAACTTTTACACAAGAAGTGGCCAAAAAAAAAAATTACCCTCATGGACATGTATAAACAAAAAAAAAAAGTAGTGAGCAGGTCAAGTAGTAAAGATGAGAGACAAGTAATCTAAGTACACTCAAGATATTATATGAACCTAAGGGAGATCTCTGGTGTGCTAAATGAGTCTTCTTTGGGATTTATAGAAACAATACATAAAAAGGATATAAATCCAGAATTGTATGAGAGAAAAAGAACAGGAAATTGCAATGCTCTGATGACCCAAAGATTCTCCATGAAGCAAAATTCCATCCTTTTAATACCTGAAATGCTCCAGTTATGTTACATGGTCGTTAATCAGGGAAGAATAAAATTTGCAACGTAACAAAATTTCAGGTCACCCAACGAGCAGTAGAAAGAAGCATGATGAGCATGAATAGGCAACCACAAGATACTGAAGATGCATTATGTACAGAGTACCGTAAGGAGAGTATCAAGATACATATAACTGGAAAAGGATGTGAGTTACTCTTAAAGTGGGAGTAAGGATGAACATTTCCATGGCCCACATGCTGCTCTTGTCTACACATAAATTCGAGGCCTTTAGGAAATGTCCAAACGTGTTCCCCTCCTCCCCGTGTCACATCCCCAACCCCCACCCCCAGAAATGCCATGATGTAAGGTGGGAGGTTAAACAGAATAAACATGTTAGGTTAGAATAAAAAGAATACCATATTTCACCGCATAATTGACACAGATTTTATGCCAAACATAAAAATCATTTATTACTAAATTGTCTTTGTTGCAAGATTAGGATGTACAGAATACTTGTGAATATACATTAAAATTGAATACTAACAATGCATGTGTGCTGAGAATTCTAGGCTTTCTGCTCACAATCTGCGAGAGATAAATGCGTATCCATATGCCACTGGTGAATATTTTGCTACTCTGTTTACCTTTTAAGCAATATGATGAACAGAATTATACCATTCAACAATTATTCAATAAAAGGTTATAAACCAATTTTTGGACTGAAAAAACAGGGTGAGATGATTATACGGTGGCAACAATTACGTGGTGAAATACCGTATACTATATAGAATAAAAAGGTATGGATGAGCTGCTGCCTGCACCAGTGGAGGGAATGCCCACAAAAGTGACATCACAGACTGATTGAAGCATTAAACTTTTTAAATTATTTTAACTGTTGATTTAAAATTTTTTCATGGTTTTTCCCTTTTGTTCTGATTCTTCTTTCACAACATGACTAATGTGGAAATATGTTTAACATGATTGTACTTGTATAGTCTATGTAAGATTTCTCCAGTGGGTTGGGGTGATAGGGAGTTTAAGAGGGATAGAAAATTAATGCTTAAAAAACTAATTTTTTAAAATAAGTTATTTTTAAGAGCCCTCAGAAACCATTTTGAACTAGTTATTCTCCTGTATTTCTTCCTTATCCTCTTTCTCCCATCTCCTTTGTTGCCCATGTTTTTCAGGGTTTCTTCAAAAATCTCCTGTATCTCTGCCCCTAAACGACTAACAATTGAAAAATATTGAACTGCTCCTCAATTCAATTCAATGAGGATTTATTAAGCACCTGCTATGTGTCAGGCACTGGGTTTAGGACCTGAAGTTGAAAAGACAAAAAGGGCCCAGCCTCTGACCTCAAGGAGCTTACAATCTACCAGGGAGAAACAATATTTACATGGATAAGTACATCAAATACCAAACACATACAAGCCATATGGTGGGGAAGGGTTCTGACAGCTGAGAATCAAAAAAGACCTCCTGAGGAAGGTGGCATTCACACTGAGCCTTTGAAGGGAGCTCAGAGCTCCAAGAGGTTAAGATGAGGAGTGAGCACATTTCAGACATGAAATGGTCAGTCTGACTGGAATGTGGAGTGTGTGAGGAGAAGGGATGACATGTGATCAGTCTAGAAAGAGATTGGAGCCAGACTGTGAAGGGTTTTACATGCTAAACAGAGTCCCAACTTCATTCTAAAGACAACGGGGAGCTTTTGAAAAAACGGCAAGGTCAGTCTAGTATTCTAAAAGTAGCAGTCTGAGGGGCAGCTAGGTGGTGCAGCGGATAGAACTGGAGTCAGGAGGACCTAAGTTCAAATCTGCCCACAGACACTTCCTAGCTGTGTGACCCTGGACAAGTCACTTAACCCTGACTGCCTAAAAAAATAAAATACAATAAGCAGTTTGGAAGCTGCTTAGAGGATGGACTGGAGAGAGATTAAGTGGTGATGATGTGATTGTCAAAAAGGGATTAAGTGTAAGAGATGTTGTGGAAGAAGAATTGACAAAATTTCTTTTGTCTGAAACAGGACATATCTGTCAACAGGCAATAATAACATCATGAGATGTATGTGAAAACCAGGTTTCTTACAAGAGAAATGAACATACATGTGGAACCCAAATGGTTCACTGTCCTTACAGAAGTTTGCATATTTATGACTGTACAACAAAAGGAGAAGAGAACAGGAAGAGGTGTGACATGGGAGGGGGAAAGGTGCAGTAACCCCTCCCAAAGCTGAGGAGACAGGTGATGGTAAAAGCCACATTCTTCCCCCCTCAGCAACTGACTATGAAGATAGGATGGTGCGCTTATCTGCAAAGGACCCTACTGCACAAGCATTTTTCCCAGCCAAGCATGAACTGGCGGTGCCTGTCTTGCCTCCCAAGCACACACAGGGAATCCAGCTTGGTATGCAAAAAACAAATTATGGCAGTGGGGGGGGGGGGGCTTAGTCCTTGACACAGGCCCTGGGTCCAGTGTTTCTGGAAAATACAGCAACTCAAAAAGAAAAGTTCAGGGGATCCCTTAACAGCCCTTAACATATCCCATCAATTTATTATTACCTATCTGCTATAATGGAAGCTTTTCTGAAATTTCAAAGGTTACACCTTCAGAAGAATGTCTTCATTTGTGGACTATCTTGGTACAGTGGATAGAGCACTGGGCTTGGAATCAGGAAGACTCATGTTCATCAGTTCAAATCACACCTCAGACACTTACTAGCTGTGACCGTGGACAAAGTCACTTCACACTACCCAATTTTGTCATCTGTAAAATGAGCTGGAGAAGGAAATGACAAACTATTCCAGCATCTTTGCCAAGAAAACCCCAAACAGGGTCACAAGGAGTCAGACACAAGTGATACAACCACACCACAACATTTATCATTATTAAAAAATATTCATTGAGTACATGAGACTACACTAGGTAACAATGAAGTTAAGGGAATATATTAAATACTCTAAAAGTCTAAGACAACAAATGCTTTCTAATATGAGTATGTAAGTAAATGTTTTCACCCACGACATGAGGGTATAATCTCTCAGCTATCAACCCCATTGGTACTTTTATGATTTTATACCAATGCATCTATGGGTGGAGGCATGGGTGTGTCTGTGTATGAATATGTATGTATTACACACTATATATATATATAATACAGATTCAATTATGTATTAAGTTACCTACTACCACCAAACTCTATGCTTGAGTGGGTGCTAAGGATAGAGAGACAAAAGTAAACAGCACTTCTCCAGAAGGAGCTTCTGCAACACAGAAGGGCAGTATAGTTACAGGGGTGGGGAACTTGAGGCCTAGAGATCACATGTGGCCTTGCAGGTCACTGGGTGTGGCCTTTTGACTGTGTCCAAGTTTTACATAACAAATCTTTTTATTAAGGGGACTTAGACTTGAGAACCTAGAGGGTCGGCCTTGAGACCTCAGGTTCTCCACCCCAGGACAAAGATGTCAAACCACCAGGCCCCAGGGAGAGTGGCACCAGATTAAAATTAATTAGGAAATATTTAACAAAACAAACAAGAATACAATAGAACACTGATAGTGTTAATATGTGGTTTTCTAAGCCAATATGTAGCCTCAGTTATCCTTATGTAAGATTTGGTGACCCTCATTTCCACTTGAGGTTGACACTGCTGGTCTAAGAGGCATTGACCTAGAGCCAGCAATTTTGGAGTCAAATGTCACCTCTTATACTTACTAGCTGTGTGACCATAGACAAGTCACTCAATCTCTCTGAATCTGTTTATCATCCATAAAATGAGGGTGTTGGCATCGATCCCATGAAACTTGAAAAGGGGAGATGGGTAATAAACATATGTGAGTGTGCATGTATGTATATTTGTGTGTGTGTATGTACATGAGTATGTATATGTGTGTATTTTAACTTTCTTTCTTTTTTTTCAGCGCTTAGAGTACTTGATCTGGCCTGAACTCAGGAAAACCCGAGTTCAAAGTTGGCCTTAGACACTTACTAGCTATGTGACCCTGGGCAAGCCACTCAACATACCTGTTCTTCAGTTTCCTCAATTGTAAAATGGGGACAATAACCTGCCTCCCAGGATTATTGTGAGGATCAAATGAGATATTTGGAAAGTGTTTTGCAAACTTTAAAGCACTATATAAATAAATGCTACCTATACAACCACTGTCCCAAACGTCTTAGAGCATTATAAAGCTTTAAGAACTTAAAACTTAGTTTTTAAAACTACTTAATGGCTTTAAAAGCTCTTAAGCTTAAAACTGCACTAAGACTGTGGGAACATATAAATGCTGGCTAAATCGTTACATGATTATTGATACAGATTTTATATATACATATATATCTACACAAAATAGATACAAGGTAACTGGGGAAAGGAAGCACTAACAGCTAGGTGAATCAAGAAAGGTTTTAACAGAGTATGTATGTGTGTACATACACGTTATAATTCATGCTTTTATACAAAACACAAATGCAGATTTAAGTTCACATAATACATGTATATACGGAAAACAATTATTCCTCTGCATGATCTCTCAAATTTGAGGGAGGGAGATAAAATCAAGCAATGACTCTGCAGACTCTAGCTGAGGTGGTCACAGATATGTCACTTAAACACTCTCAGCCTCAGCTCATCTCTACAATGGGAACAATAATAGCTCCCGACTTCACAGAGTTGTTATGAAAATCAAATGAGATATTTGTAAAGTGCTTTGGGAAACCTTAGAGAGCAATATAATCTTAGCAAGTTTTCTTGTGGTTTAGCCACAGAAAAGACATCTCACCTGAGTGGACCGAGGGCTAGGCTCTCAGGTGCCCGGAGGCGGCCCTCCCTCTCATGCCCGCCCATCCCGAAGGCAATGTCGCTGCTGGGGTTGTGGCTTCCTCCGCTCCGCTCCCGGGAAGCTTGCGCAGAGCCTGCAGCTGCCAGGTGTGGTCGGAAGCTCCAGCGCCCTCCATTTTCAGGGCTAGTAATGCAGCAGGTGAGTTGCTACACACCATTTAGCCCATTCAGGTTCCATGGCCAAGGTCCTCCATCTGTATGCACAGACCGACCCCCCCTTCAGGGGTCCGATGAGGGCGGACCCCGCAGCACTGGGTCCACCCAGCGCTGGGTTCGCCTTGCAATGGCTTCGCTAGCTCTGCTCAAAGGCGGCCCACTGGACACTCGCCTTCCGAGCCTGTAAGCTGGCTTCGTTCAAAGTTTGAGAATCAGTTGAAATCCTTTTGGGCCCAAGACGTCTAACAATTTGCTTTACACCATAAAACTGCTTAGCAGCGAGTGGGCCCCAGAGGAGAATGGGGCGCCAAGGGGGAGCGGGAGGCTGCAAGGGCAGTAAGGGAAAAGGAATTTACATTGCTGCCTGGGAACCAGGGACTGGCCTGGGAAGAGGGGGAGAAGCACTTGCGGGGGTTACATACCCCCGCGCGCCCCTCCCCCCCGCAATACCCAGCTCACCCCCTCACCCAGTAGTCCTTGGAACCATAGGCTGGCTGCGGACTGAACTGGGGCATCCGGGAACCGCCTGGAGCCCCTCCTCCTCCTCCTCCCTTCACTTAGCAGTAGCAGCAGCTAGCCTGAGGGAAACTTCAGAGGCAACCCTCTATTACGCGCTCTCAGTCTCTCTCCCATATACCCAGCTGGGACAACTATATGCAAGTCAGAACTACTTGAAAACTCCGCCAAGAATTGCCTAGGGCTTTGTTCAGCTCAGGCTTGGAGGCCTTGTAGTGTGGTGTGGTGAATAAGCACCAGAGTCTGGAACATCTGCGTTCAAATCCTTCCCCAGATATTCACTAGCTGTATGTGTGATGCTGGGCAAGTCCCTTAACCCTTTTTCAGCCTCCGTTTTCTGGGGCGGGGGGGAAATGGACTCAAAGATCATAGCCCAGATCTATGATTTGTTTAGTGCTTTGCATTTTCAGGTGCACTATTTTATTCCACCCTTATAAAAGCCCTATGACATAGTACAGGTATTATCACCATACTCTTTATATAAAGGAAAAACGTTTGTTAAGAAACTATTCATTAAAACATGCCTATAGAACATAGACTTTCAGGATGAAAGTGACCTTAGAGATAACTAAGTCCAACCCCTGCCCTCATTTTACAAGAGCCTCATTTTACAGGCCCAGATATGCAAAAGGATGTGCCAAGGTCATACAAGTGGTAGAAGTAGGTCCAAGATTTAAACCCAGGACCACTGATTCCAAATGCTACATGTTATCCACTGTGCCAGTTTTGCTTTCATCTGAGTTCTATTTGGCAAAGTGCTTCATCCACTTCATTTTATTAATTACTTTTCTCAAAACAGTATTTGTTCCCATTCAGATACATTCAGTATGTGTGTATGTGTGTGCCAGAACAAATAAAACAGACTAGCTAAATAGCTAAAGTCTTTTATTAGAAAGGATAAATGATAAATTAACCCAGAAGCACAGAATCCTAGTGTTGTCTGTATAGGATTCAAAGAAACTTAAGCATTTCTGGAGTTTACATGCGTTTCTGGAGTTTATATAATGTGAAGTTATTTTTATATAACTCTCCTAGATATAGTTCTTAAAATATGACAATAACAGTGCATGTTCATAAATAGATATTTGCATTAATCAAGAATATTCTGAAACAGAACAAGCCTGTCAGCATAAAAAAACCCTAAGCACAAGTCAAATTTTTGAGCCAAGGGGTGATAGTTTTCAGGTGAATTGTAGAAAATAATTTTCACTGTTAGATTAATTTTTGAAGTAGTGGATGTATTTTATTTGTTTGTGTGACCAGCACAAGGATTTTGTATTTCTTGGTATATTTTTTTCATTTATCCTTCCCACTTAATTATGTCAACATATACTCACATCTGTATGCATACATATATACATACATGTATTGTACATATGGATATATGTAACAGAGATCAACCAATTAAGTCAGTCCCTATGAGCATGGACAGAGTGTCACTGATTCAATACAGAGAAGAAGCTGGGGAGCCTGCTTCTGGGAGAGCTGTGATAAGCATCTAATAGTAATGTGTATGGGAGCCTTTTGGAGCACATGCAGGCATTCTGTACATGCTATGGTATGCTAATCATGTGGTAGACAGCAGCCTCGATGATTGTTCATAGTTGTGAAATCAGAAGGGGTGCCTTCAAAAGGCATAAGTTGTCAACCCTTTTCCCTGTTGGCTGGACTGCTTCCCTGGATGACATCTGGTCAGGGACAATGCTGTCCTCCCCACCAAGGCCAATTTGGGCCCCCAAATACAGGCCTTGGCTGGCTGACTTGATGTTTGTCATTTTGTTTTACATGAAGTTGGAGGCTACTAACTTGTTTCATTTTTTATTAAGTTTATTATTTTTATTTTTCAGGTAACAAGAATTTTTATTAATTTGTTCTTCCCACTACTAACTCCCCGCTGAGCAAATTGTAAAAATGAAAACAAAACAAAAAAAACCCAAATCCCTCAATACATACCTATTTTGCCTGGCAAAACAAATCCCCAATTAGCTATGTCTGAAAATGTATATCTCTTTCTTCATTTTAAGTTCATTACCCCTGTCAGGAGGTGGATGGTATGTTTCATTTCCATTCTTTTGGCCACATAATTTATATTACTGCTATTGATCAAACTTCTAATGTCTTTCAATGTTGTTATTATTATATAAATTGTTCCCCAAGGTCTGCTCATTTTTCATTCTGCATTAATTCATAAAAGTATTCCTAGTTTCCTCTGAAATTATCCCTGAATTCTTGGAGTAAACCTAACTTGGTCATAGCAAATAAACTTTCTAAAATATTGTTGTAGTCTGCTTGCTAATATTTCTTTCAAAATTTTTTCAATAGTGTTCCCTGGGGATATTGGTCTGTGGTTTTCTTTCTCTGCTTTTGACTCTCCTTGGTTAAAATTTCAAGACTGTATTTGTACCATAGAATTAATTTGTCTTTGGATTTTTGATAGTTAACTAGAGAATCCATCTGGTCTTGGAATTTTGTTTTGTAGCTTCTTTTAACTTGGGAGTTCATTTATGGATTGTTCGATTTCTTTTTCTGTTATTTTGTTACTTAGATATTCATTCTCTTGTTGATCTAGGTATTTTACATTTCACAAATAGTCATCTATTTCCTCTAAGTTATCATTTTGTTAGCATATAATTGGGCAATATAGTTTCTAATAATTTTTCTTTAATTTCCTCTGCAATTAATATAAGTTTTCCTTTTTTCACTTCTAATACAATTTGGTTTTACACTCTTTTTTTAATCTGATTATCTGTTTATCGAATTTATTAGGTTTTTTTCTTCTTGAAAAACCAGTTCCAGTTATTTATCAATTCAATGGTCTTCTTTATTTAAATTTCATGAATCTCATCGTTTTTAAGGCTTCTATTTTGTTATTTAGTTGGGGGTTTTATTTGTTGTTGATAAAGTTTTTTTCATATACACCCAATTCTTTGATTTGTTCTTTCTCCCTTTTGTTGATAAAAGCATTTAAAGATATACACTCCCCAGAAATGCTTTAGCTACAGTCAATAAATTTTGGTATATTGTCTCATTATTGTTATTATCTTTGATGAAATGTTCTATTGTTTCTATAATTTGTTTTTTGACCCACCAGTACTTTAGAATTATGATATTTGGTCTCCAGTTACTTTGATTCTTACTTTAAGAGCCCTTTATTGAAAATAATTTATTGCATTTAATCAATAAATGATATATTTAAAATATCTGCTTTTATATATTTTTCATTAGGTTTTTATACCGCAGTACATGGTCAGTTTTCACCAGTGCCATACATAGCTAAAAGTATGTAAAGTATTTTCTATTCCCATTCAATAATTGCCAAAGAACTATTATCATCTTTAATTTTTTCTAAAGTTCTAATCAGATTCTTAACTCATTTCTTATTGTCTTTGGATTAAATGTGTTTAGGTCTGAAATGGTTACATTTCCTTTTGGGGAAAGAAAGTACCACAATTCCTTCAGCTCCCCAACGCCTCCCTTCACTGCCTTTAAGGCTCACAATGAGGCCAAAACCCTAGGGAAGTTGATAATCAATCTGAACTCATTCCTCAATGATCAGCAGACTCCCACCTGGTTACACTTTCCCCATCCCAGTGATTTTGAACTCCTAGCTGCTATCATTCAAACCCCATTCTCTATCCCCACTATCTGTGGGGAACTTTCCACGTTAAACCTTCCTACCCCTTCCACTATTCTTTCTAGAATGTCTGCTCCTTAGGTAACAAAAGCACTTATCTTAAATCCTTTCCTTTCCCACTCCTTCCATTTTCAGGCTCTCACTGAGACCTGGCTTAGTTTTGATGACACAACCTACCTAGCCTCCTTTTCCAGCATTGCTTATACTTTGACTCATTCCTCCCTACTCTCTAGTGAAGGTAGGGGACATGAAATATTCATTGCTTCCCACTGCCACTTCCTGGCTCTCTTTCTATTAGTAACACTCAATAACCTTTCCTCCTTTGAGGTTCATGCAAACCATGTCTGCTACACAATCAATTCTGGGAGCTTCTATCTACCAACCTCTAGAACACTTCTCTGCCCAGTGCCACTTCCCAGTGCCCAGTTCACAGTCTTTCTTCCCCAACTCCTGCCCCCTTCATCCTAGAGGACTTCAACATACATATTGAAATTTTCTTAAATACCCTAATCTCACAATTCTTTAACTTACTCATTCACACATGACTCCTCCATCCCATCTTAGCTACACACAAAATGGTCATATCATTGATCTTGACATCATTCACAGATGGTCCTGAACTCTGAAATTCCCTTATCTTATCATAATCTGTTGTCATTCCACTTCTCCCTCTGCCTTACAAACCCTAACCCATTTTTCATCTTCACCATGACTTCCAGTCCTTCCACTCCTCACTTCTTTCCATTGTCATCACCCCTACGTTAGCCACACTCTCCTCTCTTCCTCATCTTGACCCTTTGTGAACCAGTTCAACTCTATACTGTCCTCTTCTCTCAAACCTGGCCTTCTTATCTTGTCCCTGATCTTCTAATGCCAAGACTGAGATCACTCCCACCTTCTGTCACCTTTGCTCCTACTTATGTGGTACTGAGTGAAGCTTCACAAAACTGTGCTGACTGGGTCCACTACAGATTTATATTAAATAATCTCAACAAATCTCTCATTGTGTTAAAGCATCTTTTTAACTTCTCCATAACTAACTCACTGTCTTACCACAAAGGTCCTATCTTTTCATCCCTGCTCAAACCTCCCACAGCTCCTCCTTCCCCCAACCTCTCCTTGCAGCTGAGATCCCTGCTTCATATTTCACTTTTTTAAAAAAGCCATTCATCAAGAACACTCTCTTCTTTACTCTTCCTCACCTCACATCATTAAGCTGTCTTCTGCCACTTTCTGCTCCTTCACCCCTATCTCACATGAAGAGGCGGGCCTTCTCCTTACTTGAGCAATCCCTTCTACATGCACAGCTTATCTATTTTGAGCTCTGTGCATGACTGACAGTGTTAGGAAAAAACGTTCTTGACAGCCATACTTAGCCACTTAGTGAGTGCATCATTATGAATAGAATGTTGGACTTGGACTCAATAAAATTTGGGTTTCAATACTACCTCAGACACTTCCTATTTGTGTGACCTTGGACAAATCACTTATTTTCTCTGGGCCTCAGCTTCTTCATCTGTAATATTCTCCTTCCTAAATGATGGCTGAATCACTTAGTTTCCTCATCAAGTCAACAAGCATTTATTAAGCTCCTTCTATGTGCCAGGAATTATGCTAAACACTAGGAATACACAAAAGGGGAGAACAGTCCCTGGCTTTAAGGGACTACAACAGTAGGTATCTCCAGTTCCTTTCTTCCCATGCCCTTCTTAATTCTGGAGTCTAGCTTCTGTCCTCATCATTCAACTGAAGCCATTCTCTCCAAAGGTACCCTTGGTAACTGCCAAAGCCAATGGCCATTTTTCAGTCCTCATCCTTTATGACCTCTCTGCAGGCTTTGGCACCGTTAATCACCTTCTCCTTGATACTATCCTCTTTCTAGGTTTCTGGACACTATTCTCTCTCCTCTCCTGCTACCTGTCTGATTGCCCCTTCTGGGACTCCTTTTCAGGGTCTTCCTCCAGACCCCTCTTAGTAAAGGTGGTTATTCTCTAGGGCTCTGTCCTGGGCCTTCTGCTCTTTTCTCTCTGCGCTATTAGTACATGTGCTATCATGTACAACATGTTTCCATATTAGTCATAGTTGTAAAAGAAGTAATAGATCACAAGGAAAGAAACCATGAAAAAGAATGAAATGAAAAAAGTATCCTTTGATCTGCATTCAGAGTCCATCAGTTCTTTATCTGTATAGGGATAGCATTTTCCTTCATGAGTGCTTGTCTTGGATCATTGTGTTGCTGAGAAGAGCTAAGTCATTCACAATTGATCATCACACAATGTTGCTGATACTGTGTATATTATTTTCTTTGTTCTACTCATTTCATTTTGCATTAGTTCATACAAATCTTTCTAAGTGTTTCTGAAATCTGCCTGTTCATTGTTTCTTATTGCACAATAGTATTCCATTACATTCATATACCACAGTTTGTTCAGCCATTCCCCAATTGATGGGCATCTTCCTAATTTCCAATATTTTGCCACCATGAAAGGGCTACTATCAATATTTTTGAAAATGTAGGTCCTTTCCCCTTTTTTATGACCTCTTTGGGATACAGACCTAGTAGTGGTATTGCTGGATCCAAGGGTATGCACAGTTTGGTTGCCCTTTGGACATACAGTTATAATGTTCCTTGGAATTTTTATTTTGGGATCTCTTTCCTGAAGTTATCAATGGATTCTTTTTTTGTTTTGTTTTGTTTTTGTGAGGCAATCAGGGTTAAGTGACTTGCCCAGGGTCACACAGCTAGTGTCTGAGGCCAGACTTGAACTCAAGTCCTCCTGACTCCAGGATCAGTATTCTATCCAATGTGCCACCTAACTGCCCCAAAATAATTTCAGTGGATTCTTTCATTGCCTATTTTGCCCCCTAGGTCCAGGATATCAGGGCAGTTTTCCTTGATAATTTCTTGAAAGATGCTGTAGGTCTTCCTTTTGATTATGGCTTTCAGGTAGTCCAGTGATTCTGATATTGTCTGTCCTGAATCTATTTTCCAGGTCAGTTGTTTTTCCCATGAGGTATTTTACATTTTCCTCTACTTTTTCATTCTTTGGAATTTGTTTGATTGATTTTTGTTGTCTTATAGAGTCATTAGCTTCCACTTGCCCAATTCTAACTTTTAAGGAATTGTTTTCTTCAGTTAGCTTTTATACTCGCTTTTATATTTTGCCAATTATACTTTTTAAGGAGTTGTTTTCTTCAGTGGATTTTTGTACCTCCTTTTTCATGTGGTCAAGTTTACTTTTTAAGCAATTGCTTTCTTTTTCCCAGCTGTTGACTTTTTTCATAATTCTCTTTATCACTATCATTTCTTTTCCCAATTTTTCTTCTCCCTCTCTTATATGATTTTAAGCTTCTTTTTAATCTGTTCCATGAGTTCTTTCTGGGCTTGAGACCACTTCCCATTTTTATTTGGGGCTTTCCCCATAGCTGTTTTGACATTGTTGTCCTCTTCTGAGTTTGTGTCTTGATCTTACCTGTCACCATAATAACTTTCTGTGGTCAGATTCTTTTTTTGTTGCTGTTTTCTACTTATCTTTTTTGCCTTTTTTCCTTTCTTTTAAATTTGAACCCTCCTCCCAGAGTAGAAGGGGCACTGTCTCAGGCTTCTTGTGCCAGGGCCCTGGCTGTTTACCTGGTGCTGCACTGATGTTGCCTTGAGGCCCATGGGGGATCTTTGTGTCTAGTGCCGCACTGAGGGAGTGCAGTGGGAAGTGGCTGGAATTGCTGGAGGCCATAGGGGTCTGACAGCATACCTAGTGCTAAGCCAGGGTCCTAGTGCTGGTGTCTGGTGTGTGCTGAGGAAGGTGGGGTATTTCTGCATTTCCTCAGGGCTACACTGAAGCATGTGGAGATCTGGCTGCTAAAGGCTGCCTGTTTGCCCAGGGCAATGCTGAAGCATAGAGGTTCTCAGGAGCTTGAGTCTGCCCATTCCCCTGGCTATGCTGAGGCACATGGCGGGTCCTGGTGTTGGCATTTGCCTGCTCCATTGCACTTGGGCTCAGAATCTCCCAATGGTTTGCTGAGGTGGGGTTTCCTAGGACGATTCTTGTCCTGGACTGTGCTCTGCTTTTACCCAAGTGAGAAAGACCTTTCTTGCTGATCTTCAAAGTTTCTTGGACCGAAAGATTGTTTTACCCCATTTTTGTTGCTGGTTCTTCTCTTCCAGGATTTGTTTTGGGGTGCTAGTTTGTGGTTGTTTGGAGGTGAATATGGGAGAGTTACAGCAATTTACTGCTTACTCTGCCAACTTGGCTCCTGAAAGTCTCAAGTCCTACCAATTTTACTTTACCAACAATTCTCATATATGCCTCTTTTTTTTCCTCTGAAACTGCCATCACCCTGGTGCAGGCCCCCGTCACCTTATGCCTCGACTACTGTAACAGCCTTTTGGTTGTTCATTGTGCCTCAAGTCTCTTCAAACTCCAGGCCATCTTCCACTCAGCTACCAAAATAATCTTCCAAAAGCACAGGTCTGACCATGTCACCCACACCTCCCCTCAACAAATTCTATTACCTACCAACAAATCCCTATTACCTTCAGAATCAAATATAAAATTCTCTGTTTTGTTTTCAAAGCCCTTAATAATCTGTTCCCTTTACTTTTCCAGTCTTCTAACACCTTATATATATAAAAACCCTTTCCACCCCCAGATATTCTGTGATCCTGTGACTCCATCCTTCTTTCTGTTCCTCATGACTTAGGGTATTTTCACTGGCTGTCCCTCATGCCTGAAATGCCTTCCCTCCTTATCTTTACCTACTGCCTTCCTTCAAGTTCCAACTAAAATTCATCTTCTATAGAAAGTATTTCTCTATCCACCTTAATTCTAGTGCTTTCCCTCTATTCACTATCTTCCAACTTATATTATATGAAGCTTGTTTGTATATAGTTTGTTTTCATATCATGTTCTCCATTAGACCATGAGGTCGCTGAAAACAGGGGTAATTTTTTTTTTGCTTTTCTTTTTATTCCTAGTGCTTAGCACAGTGATTGGCACATAGCAAGCACTTAATAAATGCTTATTGATTGATTGATTGATCCATTTTTCCCTCCAGTTAATTAACTTTTCCTTTTAGTATTTAGATATCGTGTTATTAGGTATTATCTTGTTTTTATCATGTATTGATATTGATTCATTAACTATAGTGCCTTTGAACATAGTGTAATTTCCCTATTTATCTTTTTTTTATTTAGGTATAGTCACTGTGGCCTTATCTGAAATTATGATTAGTATCACTGATTTTTTTTTAATTGAGTGGAAGCATAACATAGTTCCTCATTTCAACTTTTTGCAAACTTTTTGTTTCACATTTGTTTCTCTTAAATAACATAATCCAATTCTGCTTTCTAATGGGTGAGTTCATCCCATTAATATTTACATTTATGGTTATTAATTGTGTATTCTTCTACATCATGACCTCTTATACTTTTTCCTTCCTTGAAAATAGAAGAAAGGAAATTTGCCTGACTGCTTCCTCTCTGTTAAAGCTGTTTTATTCTCCTAATCCTTTTCCCCCTTTTCACAGGTTTTTAGTCTTTCTTCCTTTTCTTTTAATCATCCTTTCATATTCTTCCTTTTAACGTTTGAGTTTGCTTTATTTATGACTATTTCTTTACCTATTTTGACATCTTAGTTAGGCCCTCTCTATTTCTTTTTCCTGGTTTCCTCTTATTTTCCTTTTGAGTTTAATGTATTTCTATACCGAAATCAGTGTGTGTGTATGTGTGTGTGTGTGTGTGTGTGATTGTATTCGATCTTACTTTATCCAATTCAGATGAGAGGGAGATTCATGGTATGGCCCTTACCCCTCTCTCCATGGCTATATTCTCTTCATCTGTTATGCAATAGTGATTTCCCTCCCTTTTTTCCTCCTTTCCTGTCCAGGATAATTTCTTGTCTCTCCTACATTTATTTCCTCCTAAGACAATTAAAAAGGAACAAAACCACCCACAGATCTTTTGTTGTTTTAACATTTTTCTATGATCCTTAAAATTGTATTGGATTTGATCTAAGTAAAGTAAATCAATATTTAACAAAATATAAATTTCCCAAATTAACAGAAGAGGGAATAGAATATTTAAATAATCATATCTCAGAAAAAGAAATAGAAGAAGCTGTAAATGAGCTCCCTAAGAAAAAAAAATCCTCAAATGGGTTTACAAGTGAGCTCTACCAAACATTTAAGAAACAATTCCAATACTATATAAACTATTTGGAAAATAGGTAAAGAAGGAGTCCTAACAAATTCCTTCTATACACAAATATGGTTTTGATACTTAAACCAGGGAGAGAAAAGCAGAGAAAGAAAACTGTAAACCAATTTCCCTAATGAATATTAATGTAAAAATTTTAAATGAAATACTGGCAAGGAGACTACAGGAACATATCAGAAAGATCATACACTACAACCAGGCTGGATTTATATCAGGAATGTAGGCCTGGTTTATTATTAGGAAAACTGAAAGTATAATTGACCATATCAATAACAAAAACAACAAAAATTAAATAATTATATCAATAGATTCAGAAAAAGCTTTTGACAAAATACAGCTCCCATTCCTATTAAAAACACCAGAAGGCATAAGAATAAATGGAGCTTTTCTTAAAATGAAAAGTAGTATATATCTAAAACCAAGAGAAAACATTATCACTCTGGGGATAAATTAGAAATCTTCTCAATAAGATTAAGGTGAAGCATGGATATCCATTATTACCACTATTATTCAATATTTTATTAGAAACACTTGCTATACAGAACCAAGAGAACCTTGTACGCAATAACAGCCACGTTGTGAGATGACTAATATTGATAAACTTAACCCTTCTCAGCAATACAAGGATCTAAGACATCCCCAGAGGCCTCGTGATGGAAAATGCTATCCACATCCAAAGAAAGAACTATGGAAGTTGAATCGCTATCAATTTTTTTTCCTCTTCTGTTGAGTTTTATTTCCTCTTTGAATGCTTCCTCCTATTGGTTTTAATTTTTACTTACAACTTTACTAATGTGAAAATATGTTTAATAGGAATGTAAATGTATAGCCTATATGAGATTGTGTGCTGTCTTGGGGAGGGTGGGGGGGAGGAAGAGGGAGAAAAAATTTAAACTCAAAAGCATATGGAAGTGATTGTTGATAAATCAAAATTTAAAAAATACAAAAAAAAGAAACACTTACTAAAGCAGTAAGACAAGAAAAAGGAAATCGAAGGAATAAGAATAGGTAACAAAGGAATAAAACTATCACTTCTTTTTCAAATAATGTGATGGTATAATTAGAGAATCCTAGAGAATCAACTAAAAAATTAGTTGAAACAATTAACAACTTTAACAGAATTGCAGGATATAAAATAAACCCAAATGAATCTTCATCATTTCTCTATGTTACCCACAAAACCCAGCAGGAAGAAATAGAAAGAGAAATTTCCTTTAAAATAACTAGAGAAAGCATAAAATGCTTGGGAGTCTACCTGCCAAGACAGACCCAAGAACTATATGAATACAATTATAAAACACTACACAAATTAGGACAGATTTAAACAATAGGAGAAATATTAATTGCTTGTGGGTAGGCTCAGCCAATATAATAAAAATGACAATTCTATCTATATTAATTTACATATTTAGCACCGTACTAATCAAACTACCAAAGAATTATCTTATAGAGCTTGAAAAATTAATAACAAAATTCATCTGGAAGAACAAAGTCAAGGATATCATGGAAATCAGTGTAAAAAAAGTATGCAGGAAGGTGGTTTAGCAGTACCAGATTTCAAAATATATTATGAAGTAGTAATTATCAAAACAGTCTAGTACTAGCTAAAAAATAAGGGTGGTAAATCAATGGAATAGATTAGGTACACAATATAAGCAGTAAATGTCCATAATATTGTAGTGTTTGATAAACCTGAAAATCCAAGCTTTGGAGGCAAGAACTCACTATTTGACAAAAAATGCTGGGAAAACTAGAAAACATTTTTCCCAATTCAGATGAGAAGGAGATTCATTGCATGGCCCTTACCCCTCTCTCTGTGGCTATATTCTCTGTCTGAAGCTAGGTATAAACCAACATCTCAAACCATATACCAAGATAAGGTCAAAATGGATACATAAGTTAGACATAAAAGGTATTATCATAAGCCAATTGGGAGAGCGTGGAAACATTTACCTATCAGAACTGTAGGTAATAGAAGAGTTTATGACCAAACAAAAGATAGAGAAAATCACAGGAGGTAAAGTGGATAATTTTGATTATATGAAATTAAAAATATTTTTTGCACAAACAAAACCAATGCAGCCAAAATTAGAAGGCAAGCTGGAAACTTGAAAAAAAATTATGAAAGTTTTTCTTATAAAGGCCTCACTTCTCAAATGTGCAGGGAACTGAATCAGATTTATAAAAATAAGAGCCATTCCCCAATTGATAGTCAAAGAATATGAACAGAAAGTTTTCAGAAGAAGAAATCAAAACTACCAATGGTTATATGAAAAATATTCCAAATAAATAGTAATTAGACAAATGAAAATTTAACAAATTCTGAGGTACCACCTCTTACCTATCTGATTGGCTAACATGACAGAAAAGGAAAATGACAAGTGCTGGAGAGGATGTGGAAAAATAGGGACACTATGTGTTGAAACTATGCCCAAAAGGCTATAAAACTGTGCATACCCTTTGACCCAGCAATAGCGCTATTAAGTCTGTATCCCAAAGAGATCAAAGGAAAGGGTGAAGACCCTATATATACAAAATTATTTTTAAAAGTATCACTTTTTGTGATGTCAGTGAATTGGAAATTAAGGGAATGCCCATCAAGTACACAATGGCTGAACAAGTTGTGGTATGTGATTGTGATAGAATACTATTATGCTATAATAAATGATAAGGGAGATGGTTTCTGAAAAACCTGGGAATGCTTATATAAACTGAACTGATGCAAAGTGAAAATTTCAGGGTGAAAAATGCTGTTCACTTCCAGAGAGAAAACTGATTAACTCTAAGTGCAGATTAAACCATATTGTTTCCATTTTCTTACTTTTTTTTGCAACATAGTTAATATAGAAATATGTTTTGCATGATTTTACATGTGTAATTGATATCCTATTGCTTGCCTTCTCAATGGGTAGGGGAGGACCTAAAAGAAGAGAGAATTTGGAACTCAAAATTTTTAAATATGAATGTTAAAAATAAATAAATAAAATTAAAATTATTAGGGTTCTGAGGAGACATTTGTTTTTTATTTTATTAACACAAAAGTAACTTATTCATATGTATTCCCTTTTAATTATGCAACCATATGTACATTTCCATTTTTCTCTTGATGCCCTCTTTTTTATTTCCAAGTGTCTACCTATTGCTGGTATTTTCACAGGAATGCTTGCAAATCCACTTCCATTAAAGATTCCTTTTGTTTTTCTCCCATGGGATTATACTTACATTTTGCCAGATAGGTTATCATGTAATATCATATTCCAATTTCCTCTCTGTTTTAGTAGCAGCTGCTAAGTTTTGTGCAATCCTTAGTGTGTCTTCTTGATATCTGAACTCTTTCTTAGCTATTCGGAGTATTTTTTCTTTGACCTGAAAGCTCTGGATTTTGACTATGATATTCCTGAGTCTCCATTTGGGGGTCTTTCTAGAGGTGACCAGTGTATTCTATTTTCACTTTGCCTCGTGGTTCTGAGAGTTCTGGGCAGTTTAAGTTTATAAATCACTGAAATACGATATCTAGACTTTTTTCTAATCATAATTTTCAGATATGCTGATAATTCTTAAATTATCTCTCCTTGATCTGTTTCCACATCAGTTATTTATGATACCACATTTCCTAAATTTTCTTCTGTTTATATTTGGCTCTTTGATACTTCTTTAATATTTGGATTTGATATTTTGATGAATCTGGTTGTGATATTGTCATTTTTCTTTGTGGTCTATTCTAATTTCCAGGGCCTTTAGTTCTTGAGTGAGGTTTTCCATTGTCTGTCTGAAGGTGTCAATTTTCCCTGCAATTATTTCCTCCCTAACTTTCCCATTCATTCTCTCTCAATACTATTGAAGTTTCTACAGCTAAGGAACTTTTTTTCTCTGAGGCTTTACCTGGACTTGTTATATGATTACTATCTTCTTCAGAGTTTATCTTTTGAGTATCTCTCAAACCACAGTAGCTCCTCAAAACCTTCAAAGTTTCTTTGGTTTCCTTATGGAGGCAGAAGGATGGAGGGATAGTACCCTTGCTTGAATAATATTATCAGGGCTTGTCTGGTTCTGACTGTAGTGGTTCAGACCAAGTCCCTCCTTTAAGGGACTTTGTGGTGACTCTAGCTCTGTCATTTGCTTCGTAGATTCCTCTTGCTATAGGACTCTGGGGCCTCTCCCAGCTATAGGCTCTGCCTGGGGTCATTCCTCCTCTCCCTCTGGTCTTAGGGGTTATTCCTGTGCTGGGCTGCCACCATAGGCTTCAGGAAGTGCTCAGGCTTGGTTTTTCCCTAGGGTTTTTCTCCCATAGTATGACTCAGGCCATGGATGGCACCCTGGAACCTGTTTGGAATGCCTAGAGGCCCATGATGTAGCTAGGTTATGCAGTGGATAGGCCTAGACCTAAAGTCAGGAAGGCCTGAGTTCAAATATAGCCCCAGACACTTACTAGCTAAGAGGCAAATCACTTAAAATTCTGTCTTCCTCAGTTTCCTTGTCTATAATAGAGATAAATAATATTTACCTCATTGGATTATTTTTGAGGACCAAATGAGACATTTATAAATTGCTGTGCTAAGCACCTGGCACGGAGTAGGTGCTTAATAACTGTTTATTCCCTTATCTCTTTGCTAAACTAGGGCTAAATTCAGGCTTTAGGGATTGGGCCAGCCTCAGGTTCACTTTGCAGGCCTACTTTCCTGAACCTACTGGGATTGCCCTGAGGCTGCTCTCTCTAGTTTAAGCAGTCGAACAGCTGTTTGGAAAGACTCAGACCAGGCTCTGGCACTGCCTGGTTTGGACAGGGAATGCCAAATGCTGGACACACTCAGAACTCCACAAATCGCTGTCCTGCCACTCCAGCCTCAGGGAAGACTCAGGCTGGGCTTGGCATGGGCACTGTGGAGCTCAGGATGTCTTAGAACTGCCCTGAAGGCTTTGCGCATGCACGCACATGCACTCACACGCGCACACACACAACCTGTCCTGGTGGCCTACCTATGCCAGCATGTTCTACAGGACTTCAGGGGCCCCTCTGGGCATTCCTGGGCTGGGTGGGAGAGTTTTCTTTTGCTAAATAAAGTGCTACATCTGTAAGCCTTGATGGAGTGTTTTGGGGGAAACCCAGATCCTCTGGGCCCTAGCATGCTACCTTCTTTCCACCAACCATGTGAGTTTCAAAAGGTCAGGAAAATGAGCCATCTGGAAGTCCAGGAATGAAGTCCCTGTCAGATGTTGCAGCCAACCTAACGTCAATGCCTCCCCCTCACCCAGCCTAGTCCCAGACACTCCTCTAGCATCTGTTCTGCCTTTGAACGTGAACTTGATGAAACCAATGCTATATAGAGACTGTGACGAGTACTGGGTCTAAGCCTGCCCTCAGACCCAGGTGGTAGAGTGAAAAATGTGTCCACAAGGCAGGGAGGGAGGGATGTTTGTACTTTTATTCCTGCTGTACTTTTGAAGTAAATTTTCCTTTGTAAAACCCAATTTATGTTAAATGTTAAAATAGAACTAGGGCACTAATCAACCGCCTCTGACAAAAGGAGGGGCTGAAAGCAATGGCATAGAGAAGAGACAACTCAACTCCTCAGGGATAATCCTAAAACCTTGAGAGGACAGTAAACCAATTTAACTGTGGGCTAGTAAGCCCAGTGAATGTTCACTAAATGTGTGTGCCTGGGTCTGTGTGTCTGTCTTCTGAGACTGAACCTTTGATTTCATTTTTATAGCGAAATACCAAGTGAGGAAACCCTTCCTACTCCTTCCAGGTCTAACCATGTTATGTGCGTGATGTGTTTATGCATGAGTGCATGTGCAGTGTATATATTTATGTGTATATATGTACATATACGTATGTGTATTAGTCCTCGTGTTTGGTTCTTCCAGGTACTCCTGCTGTCTAGGACATGTGTGTATGTGGTGTGTATATGTGTATATAAACCCACATACATATATTGTTTATATATATGTATATGTTGTATGTGTGTATATACATACATATAAATGTGAATAAATAGATGTTGCAGTGAAGGCATCAACCTGGATTGATAGAAGGAGTTTCATCACCTGGGATTTCCTTATACTAATGAAATCAAAGGCCCAATGTCTATCTGTCTGTCTGTCTATCTATCTATCTATCTATCTATCTATCTATCTATCTGTCTGTCTGTCTGTCTCTATATACATATGTGTATGTATGCATATACATGTGTGTTGTGTTTATATATACACACACACATAATACACATCCATAGACATATATATATATATATATATATATATATATATATATATATGTATATTAGGGAACTTTTTGAATAGTAATGGATTCACTTCATTTCTTAAATCTAATAAAAAATAAATCTCCCAGTATACCTGAATCAATTGCTGATATATTACTCTTATAAAAGGACTGTTATATAAAAGTACACAAACCCAAGTGGTATTTTCTTTGATCCTGAAAAAGTCTACCCTGTGACTAAATTAATAACTAAATGTGAAACATTTATTTGCAATTTCTCAAGAGGGGATAGATGGGTAAAATATGTCACTAGACTGAAAAAAGTCCATTAATCTCTCACAGTGAAATTTGATCCCTCCCATTAGTGGAATTTAATGGTAAAGAAGGAAATATTTGTTGCGCTTCTCTGTACCAGTCAAGAAAATATGTCTCAGAACCTTCTCTTTATAATTACTAGAAAGCGGGGCGGGAAGGTGGAGGGGAAGGGTAGAGAGAAAAAAAACAGCAAGAAGACCAGATGAAACTTAGCCTAAGAACAGAAATATGATAAAACTCATTTAAAGGTTGTGTTTTAAGATATTTAAGGAAAATAACACGCTATTCATGTGTGATCCTTAAGCAGAATAGCATCAGCTGGAACTCTTGAGTTGCTTCTTTCTGTGGGATTTGCTTCTAGCTGTGCAGCTAATTTTTGGACTTGTTGTTTGAGAAGCATGCAGCTACCAATCCTACAATTCTTTGTGCCTGAACAGGGGGGTAGTCAGAGTACAAGATGACTAAGGACCTTCCAGAAGAGACTTTGGAAACTGCAGGGTGTTTCTACAGGAGGATTTATAATATAATGCATTAGTCATAGGGGGGGAAAAGGCTGTAACACAACAGGAAAAAGGTTAGAGGGAACTAAGTAGTGCTGTAGAATTCAGGGCTTCTTAAACTTTTTCCACTTGATCCCTTTCTGATGGGGTGCTTGGGTGCTTGTGTTTGGGTGCTTGTGCTTGGACCCCAATTTCTCCCTAGCCTCAGAAACGCTATCCCTGACAGTTTCTCCTCAGCCCGAGGACACTGTGCCTAGCAATTACTCATGAGTGGGCCCCCAAAAGACCCTTATCTCTTTCCTTGGTGCAGTTCCAAACAGCACCTGAAGGAATTATTAGTTTGAGCTGGCTTTGCACTGGGTCATAAAGACATACTACTACCCTACCTCATTATCTACATCCTGGGCTCCTCATTAACTGTATTCTAGACTTAAGACATATGTATACTCCCTACATCTATCTTGTCAAACAAGACATTGATTAGTGGCAGACTGGACAACTCTCAGTTACCCTGAACTCTAGTTAACTTAGTGACATAGCAGGCCTAAAACCACACCTCCACATGGCCCCCCTTGTGCGCTTTGGGCTTTTCCCAGTGAACTCTGGGTAAAACGCCTGAGCAGTAGGTACAAGAAGTGCATGTTCTTTTAAGAACTGACCACTCCTTAACCACTCCTTAATCCCACCCTGAATCACCTTATTAGCATATTTGGCACATGTTTTATTGTATTTTATCCTATATAAACTTTAACTATACCACTCTAAGATTGCAGGAATCCTTAACAATCCTTGCCCTCTGAAAAGCGTAACAATAAACTTTGCCACCTTGACTTCAAGAATGCTTGAGTCTGTGAATTCATTCCAGACAACCCATCCTGTACTTCAGTCTTTGAGGGGTCACAACCTCTCAACCTCTCATACCACAACATTTCCACATTTCAACAGCATTGGTTGGCGATGCATGGCCTGAGGGCATGAGCAGTGCAAAGTACGCATGCTTTGTGTTCTGAATGGAACAGTGAAGTTGAGTGATGCAACATGGGCCAGTGCTGCCAGAAACACCTCGGATTCCTTATGCATTTGATTTTTAATTAACTTTCAGTCGTTGCACAGTCAGAAACCTTTTACTGTTGCCAAATTTTTCACGACCCCATATGTGGTCTCAACCCACAGTCTAAGAAGTGCTGTGTGTATATCTCTGGGCCTGGAATCAGGAAGAACTGAGTTCAAATTCAGCCTTATATGTTTAATAGCCGTGTGACCCTGGTAAGTCAGTTAATGTCTATCTGCCTTGGATTCCTCATCTGTAAAATGGGTATATTACTAGCACATACATCCCCAGGGTTGTTGTGAGGACAAAAAGATAATATTTGTAAAATGTTTTGCATAGTGCCTGGCATGTAGCAAGCACTTAATAAATGCTTATTTCTTTAAGAAAGGGACTAATTGATGTGTGACATCCATACACACATATCATTTTTTTTGTCTGGCTATAAATAAAAATAATATAGAGTCATTGTGACATAATGAATAGAAAATTGGCCACAGAGTTAGGAAATCTTGAGGTTAAGTCTCACTTTTGATATATGCTGACTTTGTGACCTTGGGCAAGTCATTTATCCTCTCAGTGCCCTAGGCCACTCTTTAAGATTATAAATATCTGGAGAAGAAAAGGGTAGGAGGGTTGAGGGGGGAGGGGTAGAACTAGGCTTCCAAAAATTGTAAAGGAGTAATCAATTGGCAATAAAAGAAGCAAAAATAACAACAACAACAACAGGTAGAATAAATAGACGCAAAGAGTAGTCATTAATAGCTTGATGCCAATATGGAGGGTGGTCTCTAGGCAACTACGTGAGGAATCTGTCCCTCCCTAATGCTGTGGTGGTTAACATGTCAATCAATGATTTAGAAAGCATACAAAACCATACACTGATGAATCGTATCTGGAAGGGCTAACTAATCCATTGGATCATAGAGTTAGAATCCCAAAGTATCTCAGCTGGTACCATGGGCAATAATAACAAGTCAATAATAATAAGTAATAAAAGAGCATTTAATGTGGATGTCTTTGAGAAATAGGAACCACAATCATTTTGAGACAACTTGATGAACTAACAATGTAGAAATCCCTAAACATCTGGTGGCCTAATGGGGTCAAGTCCCCAAACCCCCCAAGGAATAATAAAATATAACAAGCCATGCAAGGATTTGGTGAAAGGAGATGGTCCCAGGCGCTGTTGTAAGAGCTATTTGTTGTCCTTGAACAAGAGACACAGGCAGCATTTTCTAAATGAACTCCTGTGAAGTACTTTGTCACCTTCTGTTTTCTCTTGCCTTTGAATGGGATGTTTCTCATTCTAATAACAAACCCCTTAAGCTGATTCTCCCTTCTACCCTTTCCTTTCCTGTAAAACACTTTACTTCTCTGTCCTAGTTACTGCAGAATGGTGCTGATTGGTTGACTGGTCTGAAAAGGTATAAAAAAAACCAAGATCTTTACCCCAGGTAGCTAAAGCAACCGTCAGTGAGCAGTCTTCCTTAGCCTGCTGCCAAATTTCTCTTCTTTCAGTTTGTCCTCCTATCTTTGACCCACAGTCATCATCAGATGCCCTCTGGCTGGGGGTCTACTTTGATTAAGAGATCCTTTTCCTCTCTGATTGAGTGATTTTCCCAACATCCTACATTTGGGTTAAAAAAAATTAATTAATGAGTACAGAATGGGGGAAGTATGGCTCAACATTAATTCATGTGTGAAAAAGATCTGAGGTTTTTTGTGGGTTGTGAGCTCAGTATGAATCAAGAGTATGGCAAAGATGCCCCCCATCCAAATAAATTTTATCTTTTTTCTTTTTTAAACAATATCTGTGTTTAAGGGGCAACCAGTAAGGAATTTCCTCTGCCAATTCAGATGAGGATCTGTCCTATTAGTTTTCTAAATCATAGAGAGTTGGCTAAGGGCACTAAAAGGTTAAGTGAGTTGTCCAGAGTCACACGGCCAGAAGCTACACACATTTGAAGGCAATTGTCTATTCACTTTGCTGTGCCTTCCAACGTGATATTAGGTAAGCATTAATAGAGACATAGAGGTCTGAAATACAGAAGTGATAATCCCACTGAACTTTGCCCCGGCCATCCTATTCTAGGTGCCATATTTTAGGAAAGGATTTGCCAAACCAAAAAACATGCAGAGAAGGGCAACTAGAATGGTAAGGAGACTGTAGTCCTTGTCCTGTAAAGATCAGTTGAAGGAACTGGAGTCAGTTAATCCAAATTGAAGAAAAAAAAAGAAGGCAGGGTAGTGGAAAGAGGAATCAGCCACAGGAAAAAGGGAAAGAGGATTCAGGGAAAATATTTGCTATGTGGGGTAGAATTTGTTATAGGAATTAGAAAACATTCCTTTCTTCCTTTCTTTTTTTCAAAGAGAGAACTTTAAGTTACTTCTACAAAAAATATTTTTCAGTAGATACACTGTACAGAAACAAAAGATAGATTCACAAACTTTTGGAGTTTTTTAAGAACTGTTTTTTAATGATAATGCTGTATATCACAAACTTTCATTAGTGGAATCACTTCTCCAGTCTCCAGAATTTTGTCATCTGGAAGGTGATTCCTAGAAGAAGCCTTAGGGCAAGTATTCATGAGCTTGTTTTTTAATATTACAATAGCCATATTTCAATATAATTGGTTTCCTTTGTAATCCTATTATTTTAGCTTGTGCATTTCAAAACATTATTCCCAGGAGTCTACAGGCTTCACCAGACTGTGAAAAGAGTCCATGACATACACAAAAATCAAAGTACCCTCACTAGGGAGTACATGATAGCTGTATTGAAGGACCCCTGACTTTGGGAGTGCATGAAACTATAGTTGAAGTACAGTCAAGTGGAAGAAAGCCTGGCCTGTCTGCGTGGCCACAGAGGGCAGAACTAGCAGCAATGGATAGAAGTTATAAATGAGGCAGGTTTAGCGTTGATGTGAAGAAAATCTTTCTAGCAATTAGAGTTGTCCAAAAATGGAGTGGTCCGCCTCAATGAGTCATGGCTTCCCCCTCACCAGAGGTTTTTGCTGTTGAGGAGATTCTTGGTCAGGTATAAATATGGCCCAATGGCCTCTGAGGTCACTTCCAACTCTGGGATTCTGAGATCAGTCAAGCCTCTAGTTTCTGAGGTCATACAAGGCCCTGGCAACTGATGATGAAAAAAGCTGCTTGCAGATTCATGGTGTGCTGCCAAAGTCAATGATCTAAGACACCATTAGCAAAAGAATGCTTAAAAATCAAGAGATTCCTGCTAGTACTGCAGTAGCTGATTCAAGCTTTTGTAATGACCCTAGATTGTCACCTGAACTAAATGGGGCCAAGTCATCAAAAAATTGTTCTACCTGGTGTTCTCACTTTTGAAGAAATGGAGAAGCTTGCATCATTGTTAAACTACAAATGTCTTCATGATGGCTAATACTTAAAACTAGTTGTCTTTCCTCCTAAATGCACCAAACTTTCCAGAACTTGACCTATGATCTTCAGCCTCTATGCTTCTGCACAGGCTATTTATTCCTCATTCCTGAAATTCACTTTTTTTTTGGCTCTACCTTTCAAAATCTTTCTCTTCCTTTCATACTACCTCCTCAAATAGCTCAAAGTATTCTCTCTCTCTCTTCTCTCTCTCTCTCTCTCTCTCTCTCTCTCTCTCTCTCTCCCCCCCCATCTTTCTCCCTCCCCCATCTCCCACCCCAGGTTATGTTACCTGATGTCTTCTTTGTCCCAATCACACATTACTTTACATTATGCTGCATGTAACATTTTCTCACCCACTTTACCTTCACTCATATTGTAAAATGTGACCTTTTTGGGGGGAGGCAGACTGTATCATTATTTTTGTAGCAATGTCTAGTACAGTGCTTTGCTTTGCACATAGTGATTTGTTCCCACACTAGTCCCTGCAAAGTAGGCAGTATTACTCCCCTTTTACAGATTGGGAAACTGAGACTCAGAAGTGAACCCCAAAGTCTTACAGCTTGTGTGTGAGCCATGCTTTGGCCCCAGTCCAGCTTGCTTTCTCCTGTACTACTATACCTCTCACTGTTCCTCTCTGTCTAGATGCAGAGAAGGAAGTACCATAGAGGTAGAGGGATAATCAGGAGAAGGATATGCCAATCAAATTAGCATGTCTCTCAAAAATATTCTACAAATAATTAATCTTCTCTTCTTTTCTCCATTCAGCCAATAACCCTGTGACAAAATGAGAGCCACAGGCAGGCCCCTACAGAAGACTTCCTAGGATTCAATTCTCTCTTCCTCAGTTGGCTCATTAAAGCTAGGTCCCAATTAGTGTAAATA
Source organism: Phascolarctos cinereus (assembly GCF_003287225.1). Taxonomy (NCBI): domain Eukaryota; kingdom Metazoa; phylum Chordata; class Mammalia; order Diprotodontia; family Phascolarctidae; genus Phascolarctos; species Phascolarctos cinereus. The sequence goes on from NW_027556098.1 coordinate 95,928,485, forward strand.
ATGAACTCATAAAAGTGGTCAAATGTATTTGAATTCTATTTGAAAGTAAAATATGGTATAATTATGTATAATGTGGTCATTAATTCCAGCCCAATAGAAATATGCCTTTGAATTGACCATGGTATTCATTGTTTGTACTAATCAGAAACTAGCTATTTTCTGCCACTAAACAGGAAATTGAGGGGTTTTTTTTATTGTGCTCCCAATACCATGCTTTAGGAATTTATGATCCTTCTCCATAAGTGTCCACCAAAGTTATCTCTTTATAACGCCCAAACTATTTCACTCCTGTAGAAGCTATGGCACTAAAGTCTCCATTAGATTATGAAAATTAAGAATTCATAAGTGTCCTTGGTCCAAACTTCTAAGTGTTGCTAGAATCAAAGACCTAATCAGTCTCTCTGGAATAGAAGGCTTAATCAATTTAGAGTGATCTTAATTCTCCAGAGATGGATAGATAACTAGATCAAAGGACAGTGTTTTCCATGAACATGTTTCTTCATTTGCCATTAGCTGCTCTGTTTAATTTCAACACCAAGATCATGCTCCCAGGATAAGCTCATCATCACATGATATCTCATCATCTTGGAGATTAAGCTCAATACATCTCGGCACCCTGAGGTGCCTCTCTTCTGATTGGAGAGCTGGACAGTGGGGCAATGGACATCTCCCAACAGCTTCAGTTTAGAGAGGGCTGGAACTTTTCCAGCTAACTAAATTTACCATTGTTTGCTTTGGGTGCCCTCCCTCTAGTTGCCCTCCTTTCCCCTCACCTCCCTTTTCAGATTCCTTTTGGTTCTTGTCTTCCCCCATTAGATTGTAAGCTCCTTGAGGTCAGAGATTGTCTTTCTCCCTCCCTATTTGTATCCCCAAGGGATATAGGCACAGTGCCTGCCACATAGTAGGTGCTTAATAAATTTTTACTGACTTTTACCAGGGTGTGGCCATTACACATGTTACAGCTTCTTGGAGCTGCAGGTGAGAGTTGGGTGAAGGTGGATACCAAAAATGGATAGGCAGCCCCACAAAAAGTTCAGTAAGCCCTCATACCAGAGGCAACAGGCCTCAAACCTATCAGTGAGTTAAGGGCATGTTTACCCCAAGCATGTGAAGACCTCTCCCAGCAGAATGGGTGGATGGGAGCATTTGTTCCAACAGCCATTAAGGCAGCTGAAGCAGGTGTTGACTTGGAGCTTGATCAGATACAGAAGATGGTCCCACTGCACCTGGGGCCATTGCAAGTCATCTTGACCTTTGTGTTGCCACTAGACTTTGATGAATATAAACGAGAGAGTGAGGCTGATGACTTTGTGCAACTGTACCTCACTTCAATTCAATTCATGTGCAAGTCAAGACATCACCCATGATGTCATTGGTCCTCTTTGAAAAGGAAGGACAAGCAACAATTGACCATTTACTTTTCCATGAATAAGTCAAGAAGGGGAATGTCCTTTTGTTAAGCAAATCAAGAGGAGAAGTGTACCTTGGTTTACTAGGAAGAGGTGTCCATACTGTTGTTGTTTTATTTGAAATCATAAACCCTAATCTTAAAATTATATATCTTTATTTTATGTTGCTGTTAAATTTCAGCTTTTCATTCCTAATTGCTATAACATGTGATTTGGAAACTGGTGGGAAGGCTTTTCTCACTTAGCAGAAGAAATAAAGTCAGATAGCTTTCCAAGTAGAATTCCTGCATGGTAATAAAAAATGTGTCTCCAGTAGATTTGGCTAAAATTGGGGTGAATTCAACAAAGAATTATTAAATTCCTACATCATTCTGGGTGCTAAGAACACATTGACAATAACATAACAACTCATGCTGTCACAAAGCTGATATTTTACTCAGTTACCCAAACCCTGAAACATAAATGAACCCTATGTACAAAATTTCCTTCTCTGTTCTAGAAACTCAGTCTTTTCTCTACTTCCCTTACTCGCCTATTCTTTTGAAGCCTCTTAATATCTTTTTCAACTAATTATCCATAATTTTCTACAACCTGCTTTTGTCATCCCAAATTTCCATTTTCTGAAGGACCAGGTTTTTTTACAAGCTTTGAGTTTCTTCTTCTCTCCTCCTCCTCCTCTTCCTCCTCCTCCTTCTTCTTCCTCTTCCTCTTCCCTGTCCTCCTCCTCCTCCTTCTTCTTCTTCATCATCACCATCCTGGAAGTTTACCATCTAGAGTTCCTACCAGGGGTAAGGAATTTGCAGTCTCAAAACCACATGTGGCCCCCTAGGCCCTCAAGTGCAGCCGTCTGACTGAATCCAAACTTCACAGAACAAATCCCCTTAATAAAAGGATTTGTTCTGTAAAACCTGGACTCAGTCAAAAGGCCATACCTGAGGACTTAGAAGGCCACAGATTCCCTGCCTCTGCCACTAACCATCCCTTCTTTCTGGATCTCATACTTCCCTTCAGAGAGTCAGTCACTAATCAGAGTACATATTATTTTTAAAGGCTTCATTTAGTTCCTGTGAATGTCCTGGTGTTATTCTCTTGTTGATAACATTAGGCTATCCAAACACTTATATGTACAGCCCTAGGTAGTCTGAAAACTCCACATATATGTGGAAAATGGTGCTTTGTTTTTGCTTTCTGTTGTAAGCCTCAAGGTATACATTATTATAATCATTATGTCTTTTACAGATGGGAAAAGTGATGGGGAAAACTCAGAGGAAGCAGAGACCTTAAGTGGATAAATTACTCAACTAGTTGTAAAAGGAGTGAGGATTATCACAGAGGTGCTTATACTCACCACTCATTGCTCTAACCAATTGACTATATTACCTCCTGTTCTTAATAGACTTATGCACAAAAAAGTATATTATATTACCCATGATCATTCAATAAAACCCTGAGCCTAAAAGGCTTAGAACCAATGTGGAAAAAACATCTTAGCTTTTGCCTACTTTCCTCAATTACAATTGTTAACAGTGTCTGGGAAAATAGAAATTTCTCCAAGATAGAAATTGCATTTAAAGGAGTCAACCCTCCTCTCAGAATGCAAGCACACAAACTTAGAGACAGAAAGAAAATTAGAGAGTTATCTACCTCCATACAAGTCAGAATTTGATGGTAGAAAAAAAGAACGAGGAACGTAGTCAACTGGGATAAAGCAAAGCATAACAATTACATAGGGAGCTACTCTGGACTTTATAAGTATGTTTTCATCCCATCTCAGGGTAGAATAAAGGGTGATCCTTCCTTCCCCCAGCGTCTTTTTTCCTTTTTTTTTTTTGGAAGTAGTAAGTAAATTGCTCAAACCAAAGTTTAGCATCAAACTGTCCCTTTAGAAAGATGAAGATGATATTGAAGAAATATCAACAGGAATTACATACACTGAGGAATATATTTATATACACTTTAACCAACAAAGTAATCAATAACAAGGATTACTAGGAGTTGTTGTCCTAACACTTGTACCAAACCATCTATATCCCTTAAATCATGTCTTACCCACAGGGAACACACAGTCTTGTGACCATTGTCACTTTAAAAGAGTAATCGATAAGCCATCTACTATCCTGACAATGTCAACCCACACAGACAAAATCACCCTAAATCACAGATCCTTGAAGTATTGAGGTCTTCATTCTATAGAGAATAAATCCTTTATCTAGGTCAAATAGACAAGCAAAGATCTCTCCTCTTCCTCACATCACATTCTCAGTTCCTGTGGTCAAGGTTTGAGATTCAAATTCCCAAATTCTCTCCAAGCCACCTCTACACAGCCAAAATTAATTAATTTAATTTCACTCAGGAGGAGTGAGAGGTAAGAGAGAGACCAAATCCATTCCCAGGGGAGGGAAGCGAAAATGAGAAGACACGTGAATCACTTAATGTATGTGCAGTGTGCACTTTATTTCCTCAATTCACTTCCCAAAAAAGAGATTATTTATCTGAAGAGCCACAAGAGGGAGTGCTATGACTTCTGTACTATTGTTCATCTTTGCCACTGAACAGAAACTGCAGCTGAGCTTCCCCGGAGACAGAAAGCCAGGTTCTCAAACATAATGAGAGGTCCTTTCCATGAATTCAACAGCTTACCTGTGCGTCTTTCACTGAATTACAGCAAGAAGTGTGACATTTGTGCTTTTCATGTCAGGATTTTATTTAGTTATGATTAATTAGAGAGAACACCGTATTTACAAGGTTGGCTGCCCTGGCTAGTTATTGGTATTGTGCTCATTACTTGGATTTTTGAGAAAGGGCTTGCTTTTTCCAGTTACGTTTAGCTCATTCAGGGATTAACACTGGTTCTAGAATGAGAACACCTGGGTTCAAATCCTGCCTTGGACAAGTCACTTGACCTACATGGGCCTAAGTTCTCTCATTTGTACAGAGAAGATGCTAAATTAGATCAGAGGTTCTTAACTGTTTTTGCGTCATGGACCCCTCTGACAGTCTGGCAAAGCATATGGATCCCTTCTCAGAATATTGTGCTTTTTCCCCCCTTAAATCACATTCGAAGGAAATGCTACATTTCAGTTTGAGATTAGAAAATGTACAGATGTATTTTTTTCCCATTCAGGTTCACAGACAGCAGGCCCAAAACCATTCACAAACCCACTGTCGAATCCAAGTTAGGAACCTGTAAACTAGATGAACTCAAATCCCTTGATGTGTCTATATTGCAGTAACTAAAAGCATATGCTAGGGCAGACACATATAAGGGGAAATGATGCGATCCCACTCCCAGCCCAGTTGATATAGTCACAGGAAGCCCAAAATATATTCACAATGTATGAGGTGTAAAACTAACTCTAAAGTTGGGTCTATTTTGTTTCCTTTATGAATTGCGAATACTTCTCTGAGTCAAGAAGGGAGCAACACCATTGGCTAAATAAACAAATTATCCACACTTGTAGGGGTTTTAGATAGCTGTTGTTTATCCTTCATTTTTGAAGAGAATGGATGACATCACAGGGGATATCTTGACTTGTGGGTGAGTTGGACTTAAGTGAGACAAAGTTGCACAACATCAGTCTCACTCTCTCTGCCAGTCATGGAAGTCCAGTGTCAAGATAAAAGTCAAGACAACTGGGGATGGCCCAGGATCAGTGGATGACCTTGGCATCTTCAATGTCTGACCATACTCTAAGTGCTCTACAGCACCTGCTTCAGCCGCCTTCATGGCTGTTGGAAGAGTTGTTCTCATCCCCCCATTCTGCCAGAGAAAGTCTTCACATGCTTGAGCTAGACATTCCCCTTTTTGGATAGCTAAGCCACAGATGAATTTCAGAGTTTGAGACTGGGAAAGTGTTCCATAAGAATGGGAACTTCATGAAGACTCTATGAAGGAAGGAAAGGTTTCTAAGCACCTCAGTCCCAGGAGCTGTGAGTTACCTTTGCCACATATTTGTGACTTATCACCATTGTACTCCAAGTTTGATCTCACTCTTCTCATGGATACTGTGTGTGTTTGTGGAGAAGTGCACCCCAAGTTTATGGGGAAAATGTCTTATAACCTCTGTTCTTGCTGTGCCATCTAAGTAAATACCTAAGAATTAATTGATCCACTGGCTGATTGATCCCACATTGGTGGGATGCTCATAACAACAACAACAATAATAGTTAATATTTATATAGCCTTACTATGAGCAAGCACTTTGCTAAGGTTTAAAATTATCTCATTTGAACCTCAAGACAGCCCTAAAAGGTAGGTGCTATCATTATTATTATTATTATTTACCAATGAGGAAACTGAAGCATACAGATTAATTGACTTGCCCAGGGTTACTCAGCTAGTAAACATCTGAGGCTGGATTTTAACTCAGGTTTTCAAGACTCCAGACTTGTCACTCTACCCACTGTGCTCCCTAGCTATCTCTATGAATTAGAGTAGTAGCAGTGGGTACCAACAAAGTTATCCCTACTGTGAGGTAGTAGCCATCCAATGGGGACCCAATTTTCTTATGTGTGTACAAGTTTCAAGAATAACCCAGACTAACAGACAATAAATAATGCCCTGCATTATAAAAGAGTAAAATAGAAGCAACAAGATGATTTGACTCTTATCTAAGGTCACACAAAGATGCAAAATATAATCTCAGCTCCCCAATGATTCTTAAACAATATAGTAAAAATGTCATTATTACTATTGAGACAACATGGCATACTGGATGGAGAGTTGGTCTCAATTCAAAAAGACATGGGTTATAGACACATCAATCAATAAGCTTTCATTACTGACAGTGCTTTTTAATGAATATATTATGTATATGTGTGTGTGTGTGTGTGTGTGTGTGTATGTGTGTATAATATTTAGTACATATGGTGTAAGGCACCAAGGACACAAAGATGAAAATCAAACACTCCTTGACCTCAAGGGACTTGTATTATATTAAGATGATATATACTTAAGTACATAAAAATTAAATACAAGTTAAATTTTTGTGGGGAGTGAGGAGAGGGAATCAGGAAAGACTTCATGTAGAAAATGAACTGAATTGGAAAGAAAGGGTTCTAAGAGTCAGAGGAGATGAGGAAGGGCATTCCAGGGAGGAAGCACAGCCACTGCAAAGGTAGGGAGATGAGAGATGGAGGGTTAAGTGGGAGGAGCAGCAAGAAGGTTAATTTGGTTGGATTGTAGGGTGTGGGAATACAGAATGAGGTTGAGACCACGTTATAAAGAACTTTAAAAGCCGCCAAATAAAGGAGCTTATGTTTGATGCCAGGGGCCATAAGGAGTCACTGAATTTCATTGGGTAGAGGAGTAACATGTTCAGACCTTTAAGAAACATGTTCAGGGCTTTAGGAAAATCACTTTGGCAGCTCTGGAAAGGATCAATCAAAGTAGTCAGATTCAAAGCAGGAGACCGATTAAAAGGCTATTGCAATATGAGAGATAATTGGGCATAAATTAAGATGGTGGGCATGCAATTAGTTAGAAAGGGATGGATGCAAAGAAAAGAATAAGCATTTATTAATCATTCCCTATATGCCAGACACTGCATTAAGTACTGATGATACAAAAAGAAAGACAGTCCTGGCCCTCCAAGGGCATACCTTCTAAAGGAGGAAGGTGACAGACAAAAGGTAGCTGAAAACCAGTGGTCAAGAGGGGAGGAAGGGGAATAGAGGTACCAGGGCAAGTTTGATTTTGAAGTCCAGAAAGTCAGGAACAGGGCCAGGAGGAGAATGAAGACAGGCTGGCTTGGGCCCCTTCACAACATGGAGGCTAGAGGAGGAATTCACCAGTGGGAGAAAAGGAGAATGATCTTACAGATGAATATTCCACCTTGAGCAGGTCACAGGGGTAGTGAAATGTTCTAGGTCCCTGGCATTAAGGGAAGTTGCAGGATGAGATAGAAGAAGAGGCATGATTTTGAAGTCTAGAAGATCATGGACAGGGCCAGCAGGGCAAAAATATAGAGATAAAAATGGCAAATTTTAGCAACCAATTTAATTTGATGTCAAGGAGATTGAGGTGTCAAGGCTTCTTTGTAGTTAAGGCAAAATGCAGTTTGTTGGAAACATTTGGGCAACGAAACAAAAACAGCAGATTATATTATTATGTCTATGGAGAGACAAGCATTGGGAAGGGAAGTTGGAGAAAAATCTGATCTTTTCAAACTTTTTGTAGGACTTCCATCAGCTGGGATGCTTCTTTCCAAGATGCCACAGAGCCAAGAATTCTCCTTGTGTCTCACCTCTCTGCCATAGCTCATTCTTCTCTTTGCTCCAGGCTTGCTCCAACCTCTCTCAACTTCATAGGCTCAGAAACTCTTCCTGGTTCTGAGTTAGACTCCTCTCTTTTATACAAGTTACTTAGAGCATGACCAAAGTCTCTCACAAAATAGCATTCATTAATTGATTCAAGGAGGTGTAAAGAAAGGTTCACATTAGTTCACATGAATACATATATACCTGTGTCTACATACACATGTGTATATGTGTACATACCTATATACATACATACATGTGTATGTATGTGTATATGTGTGTGTATACACACACACACACACACTCATATATGTATGTGTATATATATATATATATATATAAAACATCATTTCTTCCAGCACAAGTGAACAGTGAATAGGAGTTGTAGACTTATACGCTCTGGGTATATGATGGAGGGGGAGTGGTTGGGAACGGGAAGGACATCCCTTAAGTCCCACAGAAAATGCTTACAGTCACCATTGCTGGTTCTGGTCAATAACTTGGAAGCTTTGAAGGGCCTGGTGCCAGCCGCATGTAACTCATCATTTCTGGGTTTGCACTGAGAGATGGTACAGAGTTCTCTAACTGGCTGCAGAACCAGAAGAGCTAATGACTAAAAAGATGTCCCAAAGGTTGTGCACCTCACCTATCTCTTCCTTTCCAGCTATGATGGACTATTTTAAGCTGCTTCCTAAGAGCTGGGTAGGAGAGCAGCCCCTGCCCCCATAACCTCACCCTGGCCAACATGGAGTTGTGAATATAGATTATCTGGAGTACATGTCCTGCACTGAGGCAAAACTAAATCTGGGTTTGGGTTGTGTCCTTTTGTTTCTCATCTTTCCTGATTGTAAGCAAATGAGTATCCTATGGGGCATATCTCCATACTCCAGGTAATGTTTTGAGTTTCAGAGGAGAGGGAAGGGAATAAGCATTTATATAGCATCTACTATGTGATAGGCACTAGTTTAATGTGATATTTGTAATGTTTTTATAATTATTATTCTCATTTAATCCTTACAACAACTCTTTGAGGTGGCTACTATTATCATCCTCACTTTACAGTTGAGAAAACTGAGGCAAATAGAGGTTAAGTGACTTGTCCAAGGTCACACAGCTAGTGAGTATCTGAATCCAGGTTTTAATTCAGGTCCTCCTGACTCCATACCCCATGCTTTATCAACTATATCACCTGTTACCAGAGGTTAGGTTGGACAGGTTCAGTGAAAAGAGCAGTTAGTTGTGGAAGCCCTAGGGGTGTGAGGGAAGCAAGGAAAACTTCTGCATCAGAGAAGATGAGAAAATGGCCACTAACAAGAGGATGGGCCCACACCTGGTGATTTTAAGAACAGATGTGCTCTGGGAGTTGTTTGGACTGTGCCAAGCCAAAGTGAAATGTAAAATGCCTGATCAGAAGTCCTGCAAACTACTTTATATTCTGATGCAGCTAGGATCTGATGTGGATCCCAGCAGCTCATGAGAGCTGCTGTAAGTTGTTACTGAAGTCTGTTTTAAGGTTATCTGAGGGTTTTGCCTGTTTGGGGCTCTGTGGGGAGTTTTTGTTGTTATTTGTCGTCAAATAGGTGCTTTTGAGTATCCTTTGTCACATTCCTTTTGTGTGTAGGAATAAATTACCTGCCCCATATGTGACTCATACTGAATATTGAGTACTTTTTTTGTTTTCTTTTGTGGGAAACTCTAAAAGCTAAGACATATGCTCACTATGACTAAATTTGTCTTCTGGGCAATGGGGTGGGGTGCTTAATTAACTGAAGAGTGTGAGAACAGAAAAACTAACCCCTTTCACTTGAATGGGGGGGAGGGGGTAATAGATCTTAACTTGGAGTCCACAGACTCTCAAGGGATCCATTATTAGACTTCAGGGGGTACATAAGCCTGGATTAGAAAAATATAATATATATACATGTTTTTCACTTTATTTTCACTAACCACCAACTGAAATTTATTATTCCCTTCAAGTATTTTAAAACATTATTCTGAAAAGTTATCCACAGGGTCTACCAAACTACCAAAGGAATTCATAATACAAAAAAAGTTGAGAACCTTTGCATTAGACACAAACTGAACCTATTCCAAACCACATTTGTGGGTAAGGAACAGGAAGTGGACACAGTAACCCAAACCCCACTGGTGACCCAGTGGCATTTCCTCAAGATTAAAGGAGTGATTTAAGGTTTCATCTGGCAAGGTGTAAACATGGATAGGCTAGCAGAGACAAGGAATTTGAGAGTAGAGGACAGTGTAGAGTTGAACTAGATATCTTGACCTCATGGTCAAGAAGTTAAAGCAAGGATGATGGCCTGTGAGAGTATTGAGGGATAGAGGAATTAGAAGTCCTGATGAGGACAAAGAATAAATTTAGGAAGGAAAAAAACATAGGGGAAGGTAGAATGAAAGGAAATTATGATCTGAATCAATCTTTGAAATGGAGCACTTTGAGTGATGGAGACATCCAGGATGAGATCCATTACTATATATGATGGAATTGCTTTTCCTACATGTGGCAAAGGTAGCTGGGTGGTACAGTGGACAAAGCATTGGACCTGGAGTCAGGAAGACCTGAGTTCAAATGTACTTCAGATACTAATTGTATGACACTGAGCAAGTCACTTAGCCTCTCTTTGCCTCACTTTGCTTGTCTGTAAAATGGGGATAAAAATAACGCCTACCTTCTAGGGTTGTTGTGAAGGTAAAATGAGATATTTGTAAAGTACCTTATATAAATGTACTCTTAAGTCACTATATAAATGTTAACTATTATTTTTTACTATGATTATTATTAATTGAGGTGAAGGGGTAGGTCATGGGAGTTGAGTAGTAAGGAATTGAGAGGGTAGAGTGTTTGAGGGGGCATCAACATATATCGACATCCCCTAATATAAGGGCAGGAGTTGAAGTAGAGAGGAAGACAGTGAGCCAGGTACTGAGCTCTTTGAGAAAAGTGGAATAATGACCTGAGGACCAGTAGATAATAGGACACCAAGATCTGTATTTGGTGATAAATCTGGATGGAATGAACTTTATACACATCACGTGACACTGGAGCTTACATTCTAATATAGAAAGAGTATATTTAGAGGAGTGGTGGCTGGGGGAGGGGGGGTTGGGAAGTCACAGGGATTGAGTAGAGCCACTGAGAAATTGCCTAACATGTCCTTTCTGTTCATTAGAGTGTTGATTTGATTTGTGTACTCAGAGCTAGAGGTGGAAACTGGGAGTGAGAAAAGGAAACTTTTTGGGATCTGGATAGGACTAGATTTGGAAAATTCTCACTAAATGAATGAGCGTTAATAAGAATCAGCTATATTCAAAGCTCTGGATTACGTGCTGTAGTTATAAAAGTGAACTGGTTCCTATGATTGAGAGGCTTCCTTTTTAATGTGAGGAGACACTAATATAAAAGAATAACGACTTGGGGGGGGTAGCTTTTGCATAGGTATAGGGATGGTGAATAAAACCATAGAGCAGAAGACTGTCACCTCCTTTTCAGTAGTAATGGCAGTATTGATTGGATAACATTGGAAAGGAGTGGCGGGGGGGGATTGGCAGAGGCTACCCATAGGAAAGCAGATGGCTGGGATGTAAAGGAAAGCATGGCTAAATCTGAATAGATCAGGGGTGGGGAACCTGCAGACTCGAGGCCACATGTAGCCCTCTAGGTCCTCAAGTGCAGCCCTTTGACGGAATCCAAATTTCTCAGAAAAAAAAAATTCCCTTAATAAAAGGATTTGTTCTGTAAAGAACTCAGTCAAAAGGCTGCACCCCAGGATTGAGAAGGCCACATATGGCCTCAAGGCGGTTGGTTCCCCACCCCTGGACTAGATGGAATGAGATGTGAACTGCACCTACCAATCAGAATAGCCCAGAATGGGAATTCCAGAGCTAAAAGGCATAAACCTCTCAGGGCATGGCCTCTGATCCAGAGAGTATGGTGGCAAATTAGGTGGATGGTGAGAAGGCAGCTGGCTGATTTAGGAGCTCCAAAAAAGCACTAGGAATTAGGATTTGAGCCAAATGTCACAGAACTGGCTAGTGACTTAGTCACGGTGACCAGTGAAACAGAAATTTAAACAATTTGAAGGTTAGGGTTAGAGATGGGGACTGATTCCTGGTTTTTCTCCAAACGCTAATGATCTGCCCTTTAAGCTGTTCTGTATCTAACATTCACAGAATTTTATAAACATAAAATGGTAGAACTGAAAAGGGCTTTAGAGATCATTTAGTCCAACTACCTTCAAATAAAGGAATTGAGACTCATCTGTAAAAGGAGGTGATGGGCTTATGCTGATTTTTGTATACAGCAAGTACATGGTTAGTAAATGTCAACTGAGGCATTTCCACTTCTAGTCAATTGACACTTTGCTAAACTAGGCAGAGAATTTTCTTACTGGAACATCTAATGAAAACATATACTCTTCCATTTAATTTTTTAACTGAATGATTAAAATAAGACAAAGCTCTGAGATGGTGGTGTTTGAAACAGGTGGCTAAGCATTTAATTATCACCCTTATTGAAACTGAGAGAGAGGAAAACACTTTGGCTGAGCCCTAACTTTCTGGATATAATCATAGCTAACATTCACATAGTGCTTTAAAACAGTAGAGCACTTTCCACATATTATTTCATCTGACCTTCAGAATACCCCTGCAAAGGGCACCCATTCTGATTATCCCCATTTTACAGATGAAGAAACTGAAGCAGGCAGAGATTAAGTCATTTTTTCCAGGGTCACACAACTAGTAAATATCTGAGTAAGCATTATAACTCAGGCCTTCTTGATTCCAAATTCAGTATTCTAGCTGTTCTATCATCTAGCTGTCTCTACACTCCCATTTATCCTGAAAAAAATCAAATAATTGAAAAGTTCTACTATATTTTTATGGTAAAGCAACAGATGGCAAGTAAACAAGCTGACACCACCAAGGATTTTTCTTTAAAGCAAATTCTAGAATATGATGGAAAGGTCAGTACAAATTCAGTCCAATCTGTTCCAACTTCTACATGTAGAGTACTGTCCAATTCAATAAGGATTGATTAAGCAACTGCTGTATTGCACTTTCAGGTTGATATGGTACTTTCCTCAGAACAATTCATACTATTGATATCCTGAAGATCTTCAAATTCCTCCTGAATCATCTAAGAAAGTTTTAAATTGTAATATATTGAATCCTCTGAAATATGGTGGTCCAAATGGCAATGCTCAATTAAGTAGAATATTTGGTTACCCAGAATACTTCATTTCCCTTAGCAATTTTACATAAATAATAGTTTACAGTATTTGTTTTTAAAGTAAAAAAAAAAGGATGGTAAATGAAATCATAGGATAATAAAGATTATTTCTTTTTTTATTCTTTATTCCTGATTATCAAGATTAATCAAGGTACAACCACATCTTTCCATCCATCAGCTAGGTACAATGGATACAGTGCTGGTCCTGGATAGAGTCAAGAAGACCTGAGTTCAACCCCAGACAGCTGTATGACCTTGGGCAAATCACTTAGCCTATGTCTGACTCAGTTTCCTCATGTTAAATAGGAATATCAATAGGACCTACATCCCAGGGTTGTTGCAAGGATCAAATGAAATAATGTTTGTAAATCCCGTAGCACAGTACCTGGCACATTAGTAGTTACTATATAAATGCCAGCTATTTATGATTATTATTATTATTGCTGTTGTTGTTGTTATCTCTACTGCGCCCTCGTATACGCCAGAGTTTCTCTTCTAACCTAGAGCTTTCAGAGTATAATTTACAATATTTTGCCCCACTCCTGTGTGCCAGTGTAGAAGCTTCTTTGCCTGACTCTGATCACCAAATATCCCAAATCTGAGATCCTGTGAGAGTCTGGTCAGTTTAAATACTACCCATATTACCTTTCTATCCAAGCCCCATTAAGCCCTCAGCCATACCAGGGCAAATCAAAGCCATCCCAAAGACCCATGAGATCTTTAAGAAACTGGTTTGCAAAAACACATATAAATCAAATCAATACAACTGTATCCTCAAGCTCTAGATTAATATTTAATACTTGGCTCTTAATTGATGGGGGTGGAATGAGGAATTAAAGTTATGTCCAGAGAAAGCTGGGCTTCCTGGAAAAATCAGAAGCACAAATTAAATTGACACTAATTCTTGAAAAGTATGAGTTCATTTCTTTGCTATCATAGAACTCTTTATTCAGCCTAAGAGTTTTTCATCTTTATCATCGAACCTGGACCTTGGTTGCCACAAATGTGTGGATCCCTCCCTCCTCAAAGTTTGACCAGTACACAGAGAAATCAGCTAATTTTTGGCATGGCTGAATTTCTACTTTAAAGGGTCCATGAACTTGAACCAGAACAAAACTCTCTCTGCCGTAATAAGGGAAAATGTCATATATAGGAGGCTCTGTGCTAAGCACTCTACAAACATCATCTCACTAGACTCACCCAACAACCCTTTGATGTAGGTGCTAATATTATCCCAATTTTATAATTCTGAGGCAAGAGGAGAGTAAGTGACTTGCCGAAGGTCACGTGGCTAGTAAGTAGCTGAGATAATATTTGAACTTGAGTCTTCCTGACTTAAGGCCTAGAGTCCTATCCACTGTGCCACCCACTTCTTAGTAAGGAATCTCAACATGAGCCACTGTAATGGAATGTGACCTGATAAATCAAGATTTAGCCAAATGGAAGATAAAACTCTTGTAGGTGCTCTGAGAGTTTCCTATCCTTTGGGAATAGAAGTAGGTGTAACAACTGTATTCACAGGATCATACTCTCTTACAGCGAAAAGAGAACTAAACTCAATTAGATCATAGAGCATTTAGCCCAACCCTGTCTTCCTTTTATGGATAAAGATGAGGTTCCCAGCAGAGTATAAGCTACTTGAGGACAAGGACTGTTTGGGGTTTTGTCTTTATATCTCCAATACCTAGCACAGTACCTAGCATGTAATAGGCAGTTAATAATTTATAATTATATTTAATTAATATAATTCATTAATTATTAATAATTTAATGAATTAATGAAGAAGCCCAAGGGGGAAGTGATTTACCCAAAGTCATGCAGAAAGTTAAGGGCAGAGCTGTGATAATGACCTTGGCCTCTTAACTCCTAGTCTTCTAGCAAAATGCCTAATATACAGTGGGAGCTTCATAAATGCTTATGGATTGATGATTGATAGACCCTCCGTGGGCTTAACAACCTTTATGTTGTATTGACCTATATTTTTGACATCTTATCCCTTACTCACTGAAGAAAGTCTCAGGAATTGAGACTGAATGATCCTGTCATCTCTTGATGGTGATGGAAGAGAATGATGTGAGTGAAGCATATGCTGGCACTACCAGGGTTACTTATAATTGGTGGCCTAATCAGAAACATTAGTCTTTAACATCGTCAATCTAGTATCTTCCACAAGCACTAGAAATTGGGGAAATTCAAAAGGCCAGGAATAAGTCACACATGCTTTGTTCAGCTGCTGTTAAGGATTTTTTAAAGGTTGTTATTGCCATTTAAAAACAAAGTACCTAATGTTTTAAAAAATTATTCTGGATGATTTGGAAAAGGTAATGCTCATCTTATATTATGTGCTACCCACGTGTACTTCTTAGGCTGTGATTCATTTGAACAGCATTTTATAGTGAAAGAACATTTTATTCTAGAATGGAAAAAAAAATGCTGAGAATGCCCTCCGGCACTGTGGGTTTGCCATTGCTAGGGAATGACAGACAGCTTAATCGAAACCAAAATAAACTCTGTCATAATCTTACAGTATATCAAGGCTGCTGAGTGAATTCTCATGTACAGTATTTTGGTTTTCATGACCATCATTTCCAGTGAAGTCACATGATCATGAGTCATGTTGCTGGGGCTCTCTGGTAACCAAGATGTGTGTGTATATGTGTGTGTGAAAAGACATTAGAGTTGGCTTTACTATTCTCTTGGAAGGAAGCCCTACTTACTGTCTTCGTGCTCACAGCCTGTTGCCAGAAACTGTACCCTTTGGTATGTTACTTAGCTTCCAAAATTATAAGAGGAAGGTTTGAAACTTTGGGGAAGGAGAGTTAGGAAGGTCCAGATCTGTGATTTCATTGTTGTGGAGAATTCTTGGTGTGGTAATTCCATCCTCCAAAACATATCAGCAGTTTGTTTGTAACAGGGATTCTTCACCTAGGTTCTACAAACAAAACTTTTTAGTTTTTAATATTTTGGTAGCTCTTAATTTCAATGCAATTGACTTCCTTAGTAGTCTTATTTTTTTTTAAATTTTATGAGTTTAAAAACATTATTCTGAGAAGGGGTCCATGGGCTTTTCCCTACAGCCTAAGGGGTCCATGACACAAAGAAAGGTGAAAAATCTCTGATCTATGATTTAATCCAGAGAATTGCCTGGGGGTCAGTGAGAGGTAAAGTAACTCGCCCAGCCAGTATGTGTCAGAAGTGGGACTTGAACCAAGGTCTATCTTACTCCAAGTCTGGGTCTTTATCCTTCATCATAGGTTGCCTCTCAAACACAAATTAGAGTGTTAAATGTAAAATCACTTAACAAATAATTGATTAAAAAGCAAGATGAATCTAAAAGAAAGACTTCTTAGCAGTAGCAGCAATGCATTTGTGTCTTCCTTATCCTGGGGAGACACAGCATCAAATAATATTTATTCCTTGTCCTTGATAGTAGCTCCTGCCTTGCACATAGAAAGTAATAGGAATAGCTTCATCCCTTCCCAAGTTGTCTACCTCAATCAGCCAGGGGGGACAGATCTAGCTAAAAAGAATTATAGCCATAGTTGGGCAGAGAACATGAAATCTTAGAAATTTAGTGTTAGAAGGGGAGTTAGAATTTATCTAATCCACAGGTTCTTAGCTGGGGATTCATAGATAGATTGCAGAGGGTGTATGAATTTGGAAGGGGAAAAAAAGTCACATTTTTATCTTATTATCATTGGTTTCCTTTGTCATTTCCTGTTTTATGCATTGAAGAACAAATTACTCTATCCACAGGCTTCAGCAGACTGCCAAAGAGGTCTATGACTCAGAAAAGTTGAAGAATTTCAGCCTAATTTGATCCTTTCATCTCACAGTTAAGTAAACTGGCTCAGAGATGTTTAAGGTGACACAATGAGTTAGTGGTAGAATTAGGACAGTTTTCCTTCTCATACATCAACATGCTCTCTATTACATGCATGTTAATAATTTGTCTTTTTTCTTTCTTTTTTTTTTTGGGGGGGGGTTAGGCAATAGGGTTAAGTGACTTGCCAGGGTCACACAGCTAGTAAGTGTGATGTGTCTGAGGCCGGATTTGCACTCAGCTCCTCGAATCTAGAGCCGGTGCTCTATCCACTGCGCCACCTAGCTGCCCCTATGTTAATAATTTGAAAGAGAGTGAGTCTGTACCCTAATACAGTTTATATTCTGAGAAAAGATAATGTGGAGAAGCACAGCAGATGGTATTAACCTCATCGTAGTACCTATGAGATGGAAGGGGACTTAAAGATAGTGTAGTCCAAAGTCTTACCCAAAGCAGATATCCCTCTCTATAACGTACAGGATAAAACCACCCCATTCCCCCTTGAGAATGGTACTCCACCACTGAAGCTCCCTGGGCTTTGACAGGCTACCTTGGGCCATATATTGTTCCATTCCAGACCTCTGCCCATACTTCCTGAATGTCATACCTTCAATTCTGCATTTGGATCAGAACTTGGTGGGACCAATGCTATGCAGGAATTAAGCTAAATCTGAGCTCATCTTCCCCAGAGACAAAGGTGTGATAGGGAAGAACATAACTCGAGGTGCTGGAGAGAAATGTTTGCACTTTTACTCTTCTGTATCTTCAAAGTAAACATGCCTTTAAAAATATTTTTTTGTTGATGTTTTCTGTTTCTTACATCTCCATCATAGCCCATGTATCGCTCCTTCCCCCTCCGAAAGAGCTATCCCATATGATACACGTACCTTCCTTTCCTTTCCACCTCCCTTTTCAGACTTAGATGAGTTGTCTTCTTCCATTAGAATGTATGTGAACTCTGCTATGAATTGATCTGAACATTCTGGAACTATGCCCACCCCCCAAAGCAGTAAACTGTGCATACTCTTTGATGGAAGGATACCGCTACAAGTCATGTACCCCAAAGAGATTAAAGAGGAAAAGGTCCCATGTGTACAAAAATATTTATAGCCTCTCTTTCCATAGTATCCTCAAACTAGAAACTAAGAGGATACCTACCTGTTGGAGAATGACTAGCAAATTATGGTATAAATATAATGGAATATTATTGTACCATAAGAAATGATCAAATGGACAGTTTCCAAGGAAACTGGGAGGCCCTCAGTTACAGGCTTGTGCAGAGTACATCAGTGAGCTCAGCTGGTGCAAATTTCCTATGTAGAAGAGCCTGGTAAGCCTGCTTCCAGGAGAATTGTAATGACTTAAAGAGATGTAAATATTCTGTGGTTCTGGTTGGCTAACTGTGGTGAATAGGAGGCTGATGGGCTTCCAAGAGATTCAGAAAGGACTAGCTGACCTAAAGCCTTGTTCATTTTGCTCTTTGGCTTCTCACTTTTGGTTTGGCTCCTTCCCTAATGGCATCCAGTGAGAGACAGTGCTGTAAGGGAAGAGGTGCTGGGCTGAGACTGGCATGTGGCCCCATAGAAACAGGGTCCATTCCTTTTGCCTTCCTTCCCATTTGTTCTTTTCATTCTGGATAAAGGAGATTGAAAACTAAGACCTTGTGATTTTTGAAAGGTCAGGAGTGTGGGAGTCCTGGTGTCTGGTCATTCCTGTGTCATGCCATCCTAATGTCCTTGCACCCACGTTTTGTAGCCAGCCCAGCATTGATGCCCCAAGGATTAAGAAGTCACCTTCAAGAACAACCTTAGGACTCATCCCAGCAATAGCTGAAATGAGGACTCATAACCCTTAATTTCTGCATTTGGATATGAACTTGGTGGGACCATTGAGCTAAATCTGAGCCCATTTTCCCCAGTGACAAAGGTGGAAAAGGGAAGAACATGACCCAAGGTTCTGGGGGGAAATGTTTGTACTTTTATTCTTTTATATCTTCAAAATAAATATGCCTTTTAAAATGTTTTGTTGATATTTTCTATTTCTTACATCTCCATAGTATCCCTTCCCCCTCACACAGAGCCATCCCATATGACAAATAGTATTTTTTTGTAGAGGGAAAAGTGGGGAGGGAGGTCAGCACAACAGAGCAATACCTTGAAAAAGTTCAAAAATGTGTGAAATGTGTACAACTTACAGACCTCCCACCACCATGAAGGGTAAGTTGGGGGTGTCTTCTATCTTTTCATTTGAGTCCCACTTATCTTTATAATTTTCATATGTTTACTTTTGATTTTTTGTTGTGTCACTGTAGTTACTGTGTATGTTTTTTCTTGTCTCTGCTATGTCATTCTACATTTGTTCGTAAAGACCTTCTCATGCTTCTCTGTATTCATCACACTCATTATGATAATATCCCATTACATTCATGTACCACAATTTGTTTAGCCATTTCCCCAGCTGTCAGACATCTACTTTGTTTCCAATTTTTAGCTATCACAAAAAGTGCTGCTATAAATGTTTTAGAGTACATAGAGATTTTTTTTTCTAATCGATGGATTCTTTGAGGTATAAACTCAGTAATGAGTCCCTAGTTCAAAGATTATGGGCATTTTAGTCACTCTATATGCATAATTCCAAATTGCTTTCCAAAATGGGTTGTACCATTTCACAGTTCCACCAACAATGTACCAGTGTGCCTATCCTTCCACAACCCCATCACTACTGAGCGGTGCCATTTTTTGGTCATCTTTGCCAATTTGCTGGGTGTGAAGTGAAGACTCCAGGTTGTTTTGGGGAATGCCTATTGGTTAAATATATAAAGTAAAGCAACTGAAGGAGCTCTATAGACACACACACAGAGTCCCTACAGTTAAGTGTAGCTATTGATATATATGTGGAGATATAGGTAACTACATCTATCTAGACACACACACATGTATATGTCTTTGATACCAATAGAAATTTGATGCAGATTTTTTTACTGTTTGACCACTTCCCTTCTTTTCTTAGATGCATTAATATTGTTTGTGAAGAAACTTTTCAGTTTCAAGTTCCCTCTTCTATTATAAACACAGTATTATATTCCTTCAGTTGCTTTACTGTCTTCGTGTTTTAAGGTGGCCCTGTTCCCACTGGCTTTCCTCCCCTCTCCCCTGATCCCTTCTTGCTTGATAATCCCTTTTCCTCTCTTCCCCAGTCCTGTTTCCCAGTTTTTAAATTTCAGGGTTTGAGGGGGTTTTTTGCTCTTT
Source organism: Phascolarctos cinereus (assembly GCF_003287225.1). Classification (NCBI taxonomy): domain Eukaryota; kingdom Metazoa; phylum Chordata; class Mammalia; order Diprotodontia; family Phascolarctidae; genus Phascolarctos; species Phascolarctos cinereus. The sequence goes on from NW_027556098.1 coordinate 95,948,471, forward strand.
CCAAAAAGGATTTTCTTCACTGTCTTCATGATACCTCTTCTTTCTGTGAATCAGTCTCTGATTCGTGACTCCTACAATCATCTGATCCTTCTCTTTTCTCTGTATTCTTCATGCTATCAAAGCTTCCAAGGTACCCACTCTAGGATCTCTTCTCTAGGTGCTTTCCGCCAGTGCCCTATAAGCTCACTCACCCCAAGGATTTACCTTTTTCATTATGCCTTATTTACAGAACAATGCCAAATAATAATAATAATAACAACAACAGCTAGTATTTATATAGTGCTTACTATGTGTGTTAAGCACGTTACTGCATTAAGCACTTCACAATTATTATCTCACTAAATCCTTATAACAACCTTAAGAGATAGGTGCTATTTTTATCTCCATTCTACAGACAAGGAAACTGAAGCAAACAGGTACATTGAGCTAGCTAGGCTCTCACAGCTAGTAAGTGTGTGAGCCTGGATTTGACCTGTGGGCTTCTTGACTCCAGGCCTGGCACTCTGTTCACTGTACCACCTAGAGCTGCCCTATAGTAGGATTCCCTCCCCCACTAAATCCCTGATTATGCAGCCCACAACTGATCTATACCCTCTCTTACTGACCTTTTTTCCCCCCTACATTTGCTAAAAATGTCTTTCCTGTGACCATGCTTTCCCACTTCTCTAGGTGCCAGTTGGTGCCAGAGTCTCCAACCTTCTTCCCCCAGGACAAGTAGACTTTTCAAGCACACAGTCCTCCAGAACTCATCTGGTTTAAGGTCCTCATCTCCCTTCACTTCTCACCTCTGTTCACTCTTAGGAACATTCATCAGTGGAACCCCCTCCCACCTCCAAAGTAAGGCCTCATTCCTTTCCTCCTCCTTTTCAGTCTTTCCCCTCTCCTCATTCACTCCCCTGTAGGCTCTTCTCTTTCTGAGCCCACAAAGGTCACCTTCCCTTCATTGCTAGCCCTTGATCTGACCCTGGTACATCACTCCTCTGTATTCCCCTACTCCTGTCTCCCCTTTTTATGTAACTTTCCATATTGTAATGTAGTCCCACAAAAGATGCATTCACTTGTAGGTAGGGTATTGCCAGGTTCTGTCCATACTACTTCCTGTCTGTCTCTTCGCTGTTAGCTCTACTAGATTCTTACTCCTGCCTCTGTGTATACATTTAAAAAGAAATCTCTTACTGTTCTCTATTGTCACTGTCCTTGCCTACTACATTTATTATCTCCTCCTGAGTTTCTGTTGTTTGGAGTGTTCAAGAGATAAATAATCTCTTCTTTCTAAAATATTTCACATTCTTTATTACTGAATATCCATCTTTTGTCCTGTATGGTTAAGCTTAGATTTGCAGGATAGGTTACCCTGGGCTGCAGCCTGAGCTCCAGTATTCTTTGGAACATATTATTCCATTCCTGTCTCTTTTTCTCATAAGTACAGAATAGTCTTACATTATTATTCAACTGTCCTTTCCTTTGTATTTGAAGGTCTTTCTCCTGATGACTTTTAAAACTTATTGTTTCTGAATTTAATTGGTCAATTTAACCACTGTGTGTCTTGGAGTTTGCAGCCTTGGGTTTTTTCTGGAAGTGATCTGTGAATTCTTTCTGCTGGAATTTCATTTTCTATCTTCAGAAATTCTGGACAGATCTCTTCTATTATTTCCTTCATTGTGGCTTTAAGATTTTTTTGTCCTGATACATTCTGAGAGAATTAGATCAGCAAGTGGAAGTGAGAACTGAGTGAACCACACTGACTCTGTCTTGTGACTGAATTCTAAATCTAGCTCAGTTCCCTTTCTATTCAATTATGGGTCTGGTCCAATTTCTGTCTTGTGAGAAAATTTTATTCAGTTGTGGGAATTGTGAGAAAACTTTATTGCATTGTTTGAACCTAACCCTGTGTGGCTAGAAAACTGGACCATCTCCACCTGCTGCTTAGAGACCACCTCTCAAGTTAGGACCTAGTCCTAAAACTTAGGACTTACCCAAGAGCCTAGGTTTTGTGGACCAGAAACTCAGTCCAAGCCAAAGACTGATGCACTGAGTTTTCTTATATTTCTACATCTTAAGCAACTCATATGTCTTATCTGAAAACTGTCCCTGTATTGATCAATCAGTTATTATTTCCATAGTCCTTTAATCGAATACAGGCACTTGGAAGGAATGGGAAACCTCTTTGTTTATTTCAGGGACTTCCACATGTTTGCTCTCCCCCTCCCAACTTGGAAAGTCCCTAATCTTTCCTCCAATTAAAAATCAGATAACCTAATTTTGTATCCTGGTTAATTGTTTTCTTTTAATTAACTGGTCTTATTTGATTGTTTTTAATGTGTAAAAATCTGTCTGCCCCTTTATTCAGAGTCCAGTGCTAAAGCTATTTGTTAGGCAACCGGAATGCATTGCTTAATAAATTGATAATACTTAGAAACTTGAACCTTTGCTTCCTCAGTCATTTCATCTTTTGCCAGCAACAATTCTTTTGGGAGACCTATGATCCTTAGATTGTCTCTGTGCACCATGTCCTTGAGATTTATGTGTTTTGCTTGCATAGTGCATGTATTTTCTTTTAATGTTATTGTTTTTTGCTTCTCTTCTCGGTTGTCTTTCACTTCTGTGTATTTGCACTCCCAATTTATTGTTGTCTCTTTTGTTTCTTTGGTGAGGTTTGCCATTGCAGATTCAAGTTTTTCTATTATGCTCATTATTTTTGACGTTCAGGACATAAACTCTACGCTCAAATTCTCATTTCTCTTTAAATCACTCAGGGACAGCATGTTGTATTTCCATGTTTTCCTCAAATTCCACAGAGTCCTTTGTCTCATTAAGTGTTGAATCATTTTTCTTTATTTTAAAGGATTCAGTCATAGACACCTGAACTCATTTACTAGATCTAGACACTATATTTCCTTCTGTTGTTACTGTTTTTCTTGTTTATCTGTTTATGTTCAAAGTTTTTGAGTTTTCTTCTTCCTGAAATCTTTGGTACTTTCCACCTCCCCCTTCCCTTATTTTCCTTATCACTTACTTCTCCCTTCTGATTGTACTTTTCTTGGGGGTTGGATCTCAAAGTGTACCAGCTTCCTCCCACACTGGACAATTCACAGATTATCAGCCTAGGTTTCTGCCTCAGACCACTCAGACTTTTGAGTGGTCAGAACTAGTCCCAGCTAGATGCTGTGCTTTTTTCCCTAAGGCTTGGTAGAGTGCTACACAGCATCCCACGTGCCTGGTGTCCTGTTCTGGTGACTTGTCCCACTCCCTATATTCCTCAGACCTCTGTCCCAGCACTAGCACTTCAGAGCCTGCTTTACCTAGCACCAACAAAGCCAGCATTGGTGCTTCCGGGCTGCAGCACTCACAAGTTTTTGTTCACAAAGGGCTGTGGCCAAGCTGACTGTCAAGGCCCAAGAAAATTAAAAACCTGGAGCCCAGGGATAGCTCTGGAAAAATAAGGGAGTCTGAAAGCAGGTTTTGATGTAACCTTATATTGTGTCCTTGAACCTGCTAGTTTTACTTCCCTGCCAATACAGTGGGTGGGGTGTTGAGTAAGTTCAGAGTCAGTGAGCATCATTCTAGGATTTGAGGGGATTGTTGTTAATCTTCTTTTGGATTCTGAAAGTCCTAGACCTCAGAGATGGCAGAAGTTGCTTTATCTTTGGTGCAAACTTTCTGTTTTGGAAAGGTTTAAGAGGTTGTAGTGATAGAGGAAAGATCTCTAGTCTGCCATCATGTTGCTCACATGACTCAGAAGTCGCCCCTGCATCATAAATATGCCTTTTTAAAAGACAGTTGATTTTAAGCACGCAAATATGAAGTCTAGTGTCAGCCACTGGCTTCTAATATTAAGAGGAGCACTTCACCTAATGGTGGGAGCTTTGGCAAGACACAGTAGAAACCTTTTAGAACCCTGAGCAGGGAAATCTATAATATAATCTATAATAAACCAGAGCATTACTTGCTGCACCTCTATAAAATGATGTAAAATAAAGCAAGAAGAACTGGGAAAGTCATTTACTACAATGACAACTTCATAAGCAAAATTAGTTTTGAAAGACCTGATCAACACAATGACAAACCACAGTTCCAGAGACCAAAGATGAAGTAAACTACCTACCTCCAATGAGAGAAGTAATGGACTTAAGATACAGAATAAGATAATCATTTTTTGATATGGCCAGGGTAGAAATTTGTTTTGCTTCACTACGTATATTTGTTATGAGGGTTTTTCTTTTTTCTTTTTTTTTTGTATTTGCCTATTAGTAAAAGAAAGTAAATGCTTTCTAATTGGGAAAAACAAAAGTTTAAAACAAAACAAAAAGAATGAAAATTTCTTTTTTAAGAAATCAGCTTTATTTTACCTTCAGGTCCACATTGTGTCCTTCCTACTCCCCTCAACGTTGAATTCCTGATAAGGGCTAGCTCTCAGCAGACTTGTGAAATATGCAGCGCACCATGGTTGAAAGGGTATTTGTCCTTGATTCAGGAAACCTGGAATGGAATATGGTCTCAAATGGCCACAACCTCAATTTCTTTATTCATAAAATGTAAAAATACTCACAGTACTTACCTCATGGGTCATTGTGAAGAATGTATCCTTGGATCACTATTATAAATGTGAATTAGTATTTATTATTCCTAGGAATCCCTAATCTGCACCATTTCCTATTCCCAGGAGTAATCTTCCCCACCTTCACCCAGTGTCCTTAAAATTGTGCTTTCAGAAATTATTGATAGTAATTCATTTACATACAGTTTATCTCCCAAGGATAATTGTGCTATAGGGCTTCCTTGTAATTATGAAATGAAAGACTTTGTCCTCTGTTTAAAGACATTTCCAATATAGTTGCTCAGGTTTGGGGTAATTTGAGATGAGGTCAAATGACAGTCTTTCTCTGGACACCTGAGGTCAGGTCATGGAGACAAGCCCTTATATGTGTTTAAAATGGGGCCTGCTATTTATCCCTAACTTTTTTAAACATATATAACATTATCCCTTTACTTATAAACCTCTTGTGTTGGGTAATATGAAAAGACTGTTTTACGTTTTAAAGATTTCACAATTTTATTGGTTAGAACCCCACCCAAAGTTGGGGGAAATATTTCCACAGGACAGTCTCAAACTAACTCCCTTACTCACAAGCACTCTGGCCAAAAAATCATTTTCATAATCACAAAATGGTAGAGCTGGAGAAACCATACAGATCTGGTCACCAAGAAGAAACACATATTCTTATAAAGTTTTATTGATGCATATTGTTTTTATACTAGTCATTTCCAGGTGAATCCCTCCTCAGTAAACTCTGACCCAGTGAAAACCCTTGCAACAAAGAAAAACAGGCAATCCAAACCAAATAATCCATGATGATTTCTGCCTGTGAAGAGACATTTATTAAGTGCCTTTCTATGTGTCAGGCACTATGCTAAGTGTTGAAGATACAAATATGAAAAATAAAGACAATCTTTGCCCTCAAGAAGCTTACAGTCTATAATAGAGAAAGACAACACATAAAAGTTAGATGAAAAGGGGTATAGTGAAATATTTGTCTTTCCTCATTAGCCATTTCCATTTTTGTCTTCTTTGCTACTTTGTTAAGCATTAGGTGAAAATTCAATTGTTTTAATTTGTATTTCTCTCACTATTAATGATTTGGAACAATGGTTCATTTGGTTGTTAATAGTTTACAATTATTTTGAAAACTGCACATTGTATTTGATCATTATCTACTAAGTAATGACTCTTAGTCATATATTTTTCTTACTGTAATTCTTTATATATCCTGGATTTCAGACTTGTATAAAAAAATAAAAAGAAATAATTATTTTAGAAAAGAAAACCAAGAACTATTACATGAAATTCAGCCAGCAATTCACAGTAGTTCAAAACTCCAAAATGCCTTCCCTTTCCCGTGCCTCCATGAGTATTCTTTAGTGTTATCAAGTTTGGGTCAGGACTCATCCCCAGGGGAGTGCCTTCCTAGTTGTTTAGAGACAGGCCCTCCTCACTTTTCTCCAATTAACTCACACTAGGCAGTAGGCCAATAAACACAGATTACCCCCAGATTTTCAGAGAAAATAAAAGGGAGAGATCCAGCATCCTCCTTCTTTCTCAGGCACAGTTCAATCTTAAGCACATCCCCACATCTCAAAGCCCTAAAAAGCTTGCACTAAACCTGTGGGTATTTCATATATCTAAGCTCAGAATTCTGCTCCGGCTAAAGAAGGATTGATTACCCTTGATTATATAATGAACACAAGTTAGTATATAGCATTTTGCTAACTATGCTAATATATAAGTTGATATGAACATTATAGGGAAGTATATATTAAAGATAATTTTTAAACGTATTTTTAAAATTATGGTGATGACAAAAATAATGACAATGATGAATGTGATATTCTAGATGAAATAAAAACAAAACAGTTTGATGAAGAGGATGGTGTTACAAAACAAATGGTGGTGATATCATGTTTTTAATTAAGGGAAGGGGCAGCATGGCATAGTGGACAGGGCTCTCAATTTGGAGTTGAGACTTGGACTTACATCCTACCTAAAACATTAGCATAGCCGTGGGTTAGTTGCTTAATCTCACTCACTTTCAATTTTCTCATATGTAAAATGGGAATTATGATAACTGTAGCATTATACTAGTTTCTCAGGACTTCACTGTTGTCTTACTTTAAGGAATCAAGGTAGGTCAGTAAGGCTAAGACAAATTAATCCAAATTTAATTCACACGAGGGAACATTTATGGACTAAAATGAACACTAGGTGCAGACTCAGGGGAACAGGGATAACAAGGGAAGGGGTGCCGCAGCTAGGTGGTGCAGTGGATAGAGCTCTGGCCTTGGAGTCAAGAGGACCTGAGTTCAAATCTGGCCTCAGACACTTGACACTTACTAGCTGTGTGACCCTGGGCAAGTCACTTAACCCCAACTGCCTCACCAAAAAGCAAAAACAAAAAAAGAAAAACAAGAACAAAAACAAGCAAACAAGGGAAGAGGGGAGACCGGTGAATAGTTCTCAGTCATCAAGGGAAGGTAAAACTTGGTGTCACTCATTGGTCAAAAGAAGATGCATCAAGGTGCTAGTCTTTAGGCCACAAAAGAAGACAGAAATTGGGAGTGGGATGGATGGTGATGGTATGGAAAAGCCCCTTTGGACATGGTACATCTACTTTCACCAAGCCCTCCATTACTCCTTTTAATCAATGTCATCAGCCTCCACTACAGGGGAATTCATTGCTCTATACTTGCAATCGTTTTTATAGAGTTGGGGAAGCATTTCCTAGCTCCTGTTTCAGATGCCACAAAAAGGGAGGAACTAACGAGAGGCCAAAAGATATCCAGTCCCTTTCTTCCATTCATGAACAAAGAACATTTTCTAATTGGGATGATCCAAATTGCTAAATGGGAAGCTGTCAAAAGATTATGGCTTATAAGTCACTTACATAAGGTTGAGGAACTGAATTGGGAAAGGAGAATTCTTTTCAAAAGGGTACTCATTCCCTTGCAATATTCTGTCACCAAAGAACCAGTGTCTAACTTGTAAGGCTGTTGTGAGGAACTCACTTTGCAAACCTTCAAGCCCTATATAAATGTGATCATTTGACTTTACAATTTAAACAACATTGATTTGTAGTCAAGCTCAATGACAGTTTTAGATATCTGAAGGTGACTCATACTGGAACCATTTCAACTTCTGACTTCAATTCTAGACAGTGCAATTGTCTTTATTAAATATGGGGTAACACGTAATGAAAAAACTACTTTCAACCACAGAAATAATAACTTCTGCTTATAATCTACACTAGGATGATTGGGGAAAAAAACCTGAATATTAGCAAACAGCAAAAAATGTTGTTTGCCTTTATGTATTTTGCATAGTTGACAGATATCTGGAGCACAGATTCGTAGATGGGATTAGTTTGTTTCATTTTGAATTGGCATGTGTTCCTTATGTTCAATATAGCAATATGCTTTTTATTGTATAGCTGTATTCCCATGTAACCAATGTTTAAATCAGATAAAGTAAATATTTTCTTGGTGTTGAGATTTTGGACTTTGTGCAATTGTGGGAACATTTAAGAAATGGAAGGGGTGGCATTTCAGTTTCCTTTTTCATCAGTTGCCTTTTTTTCAGTCCATATGTAATGCTGAAATCCACGGTACGAAGTGTTGAGAAAAAATTGTCTCAGACTCGTGCATATGTTTATGGTGTCTTAAGTGTGTTTTACAAACCTGTGGTTGAAATCAGAAACAGGCATCTGTCGGCTGAGAGACAGATGAAACTTAGTATTAATGAGAACTAGGTGCAAAACCGGAAAATTTATGCTGTGTCTATCCATACACTGTGTATGAATCCCTTCATTACATAACCATGCCAATCATTTCAGCCATTTTGGCAATCAAAACTTCCAAATACGGATAAATTGATCATTCAACAATCCACAACAGTGACTGTGATAGCTAAATGAATACAATATCAATGTCACAGGTCATTCATTTCATGTGTTAGAAGTTGTCTCAACTTCAGCAGGTTAAAAAAAAAAGGCTTTGGGATTTGAAATGCCTTTGGGTGCCTTCTTTCCTGAACTTGCCTGCAATGATCCATTAATAATGTTCACTATGATGTGTCAGTTATTCAGTCAATAAGCATTTATTAAGGGCTTTCTATGTGTTAGGCACTATGCTAAGAGATGGGGATACAAGGAAAGGCAAAAACAGTCCCTGCCCTCAAGAAGCTCACATTCTAATGAGAGGGACAGCATGTAAACAGACAGGTACATACGAGATCTATGCAGGGTAGAGGGAAGGTATTCTCAGAGGAAAGGTACTAGCAGCTGGCAGGATGCGGATGGGAAGGGGGAAGGCCTCCACTAGAAGATGGGATTTCAGAAAATAGAAGAATGGGTCTTGAAAGAAGCTGGAGAAGCTAAGAGGCAGAGGTGAAAAGGGAGAGCATCCGAGGTATGAGAGATAGGCAATGAAAAGGAAGAGCTGGGAGATGGAGCGTAGTGTTCTAGGAACAGCAAACAGACCAGTAGAGTTGGATTGTAAGGGTTGTAGAAGACAGTAAAAGGTAAAAAGACTGGAAAGGTAGCAGAGGGCCAGGTTGTGAAGGGCTTCAAATGACTAATATAAACATTATATTTGATCCTAGAGGTATTGGGAATCCCTAGAGTTTACTGAATAGGGTGACATGACCCGATCTACAACTTAGGAATCCTCATTGAGAAACAATTGGAGTGGAGAGTGATTAAGTCTGGGAGATCAGTCAGATGATTGATGATTATTGCAATAGTCTAGAAAAGATATGATCTGAACCTATACTAGGATGATGGCTATGGGGCTGGAAAGGTGAGATATATGAGATGTTGTGAAGGAAGAAATAACAATATTTCACAAAAGATTGGATATGTTGAGTGAGTCTGAGTAAAGAGTTAAGGATGATACCCATGATTATGGGTCTGGGTGCCTGAGAGGAATATGGTGACTTCTGTAGTAATAACAAAGTTGGGAAGAGGGGAAAGTTCGCAGTATGGATCACGGGAGACGCAATATAGTTTATAAATATGATTTATGTGTACTCTGAATCCCTAGATTATTTATGCTTATAAACATAAGTGTATACACAAATGTATAACCTTTCAATGCATCCTACAGACTGCTCTCAGATTCACCTTTCTAAAATGCTGCTTTGGTCATGCCACTGCCATTTCAAAGGTTGCCCATTGCCTACCATAGGCTTATAAGAGCGTAGATTTTGATCTGCAAACAAATGGGGAGAGGACCCACATGTACAAAAATATTCACAGCAGCTCTTTTTGTGGTGGCAAAGAATTGGAAATTGAGAGGATGCCCATCAATTGGGGAATGGCTGAGCAAGTTGTGGTATATGAACGTAATGGAATACTATTGTGCTGTAAGAAATGATGAACAGGCTGACTCCAGAAAAGCCTGGAAAGACTTATATGGTCTGATGCTGAGTGAAGTAAGCAGAACCAAGAGAACTTTGTACACAATAACAGCCACATTATACAATGACTAATATTGTTAAACTGAACCCTTCTCAGCATTACAAGGATCTAAGACACCTCCAGAGGCCTCGGGATGGAAAATGCTGTCCACATCCAAAGAAAGAACTATGGAAGTCGAATCGTTATCACTTATTTTTACCTTTTGTTGAGTTTTGTTTCATCTTTGGAATGGTTCCTTCTATTGGTTTTAATTTTTACTTACAACTTCACTAATGTGAAAATATGTTTAATGGGTATGTAAATGTAAAGCCTATATCAGATTGTGCTCCATCTTGGGGGGGGGGAAGGGGGAGAAAAATTTTCAACTCAAAAGCATATGGAAGTGATTGTTAATAAATAAAAATAAAATTATATGGCATCTAAAAAAATAAAAATAAAAAAAATAAAGATCGTAGATTTTGATCTGGAAGGGACCTTGGAGATCATTCTACAGAGGAAGAAAGTGATGCTAAGAGAGGTTAAACTGTACAGGGTCACAGAGGCAAGATTTTAACTCAGGTCCTCTGATTTTATCTAGTCACATGCTAGATAAAATATCATTTTTCCTGATGTTCAAAGCCCTTATTAGTCTGTCCCCAACCTGCCATTCCTGTCTTACGTGCTACTACTCTTCTATACAAGCTTCTCACTATAGTCACGGTGGTCTCATCTTCACAACAGACTTAGAAATTTCATATCTCCACACTTTTGCTCACCCATTTTCTCCTATCTGAAATACTTTCCCTTAATAATTCTCCTTCCAAGTCTCATACATTCTTCATGTCCCAGCTTAAAGCTCACTTCTTTATCTCTAAAGCCTTCTCTGACCACCCCCACATGGAATAAACTCTTAACTCCTGTGGCAAGTATTTGCTATATATTTAATTCACTAATTAAACACCATCTGGTGGTGTATCTTCTATTTTTTTTAACTGTTATTTAAATATTTGGCTGTCAATTAACATTTCATATGTCTATGCCTTATCTCCTTAAGATCAGGGACCATATCTTCTGTTTTCTGCAGGACATGAAAATTCACAGTACACAATCGATGCTAGATAAGTGTTTCTTAAACTGAATTCCTACATGTCTCTTGTACTGATTGTACTGATTGTAGTCAGTTTCATTTCAATGATAATAGCTTTCCACTCCATGACTTGTACATTCCTGATTCTGTCTTCTTGTTTTATGAATTCATCATCATCATAAATGAAATTCCTTGACAAACAGGATTCATGTAGATAAGGGTGTCTGGGAAATTTTTTTTAATTTGATCTCAAAAAAATGGCACACTAACTTTAAAGGAACCCTAAAATGGTCTAGTGTTAAGGGGTAATCAGCTAGGGAAAGGAAGTTAGTGTGATAATGGATAGAGGGCTGGACTCAAAATCAGCCCAACTTGAGTCAAGTCCCACATATAATGACTCTGTGTGATCTAGTATTCAGTCTTTCAGTGAGTGCCCTCAGAATTCTCTAAGATCCTAAGTTGATGATGTCCCTTAATAGAGGGATTTTCCTCATTGAAATTCTCAATATCAATTAAATCAAATGTCTAGATGAAATCAGAGATCATTTATTAAGATATGTAAGACACTAAACTGAATACTTTTTGAGCACCCCCAAGTTTACTGAATGCATGTGACATGGTATCCTTCAACATTCATGTTACCTTCCTTATCTGTTGTCTCAAATCTGTGCCTCACTCTTCTCATCTGTCAAATAGGAACAATGACATTTGTACCACCAACCCCAAAAGTTTGTTTTGAGGATAGCACTTCATAAAACTTAAATGCTACATAAAAATGGGCTTGCTTTCATCAATAATAATGCATAACAAGTATAGCAATATTAATAATAACATTGATTTCTAAAACAAATGTAGGGGAAGAAGGACTTGGAAGTTTAGCAAGAGACAAGTGACCCTTGAAAGCGGTCCAAAAATGAGCATTCTTCATTATGAAAAGCAAAATGGATAATTTTGATTACATTAAATTGAAAAGGTTTTGCACAAACAAAGCCAATGCAACTAAGATTAGAAGGAAGGTAGAAAATTGGGAAAGAATTTTTACAACCAGTCTCTCTGATAAAGGCCTCATTTCTAAAATATATAGAGAATTAAGGCAAATTTATAAGAACGCAAGCCATTCCCCAAAACTGAGCGTTCTTTATGTTGAAGAGCATCGTGTTCTGTCCAGTCTTGAGGCAGGTGAGTCATGAGACCTAGAGTGGCAAGTAATCAGAAATCTAGATGTGAACAGTATCTATATTAATAATCCTCCATTAAACTTCGTCTTCTGGGAGCTTCCTCCACCAACTTGTCCCCAGAGTGCAACTGCCATGGATTCAAAAGTACTCTGTGAGTCTACACTCCTAATGTCATAGTTCACCAGTCTCCACTGATCAGCTGAGGAGTACGGGGTGCTCAGGAGGATTGGCACCTCTAGACTAGCCCTTTCCAGGGCTGCTCATCCACCTTTGGTGTCCACCTGATTCACCCAACTCTTACCTGTGGCTCAAAGAAGCTGTAGCATGCACAGCCACACTGTGGTAAAAATGTCTCAGCAGATGAGCTGAACCAAGTTGATGGTGAATGACAGGCCTCAAACCTGTAGGTGAGTTAGAGCGATTTCTACTCCAATCATGTGAAGACTTCCCCCAGCAGAATAGGGGGATGGGAACAATTTGTTCCAAAGGCCACGCAGGTGGCTAACTCAGGCACTGTGGGACACTTAGAGCTTGGTCAGACATCAAAGACCCCAAAGACTGCATCATCGCCAGTTGTCTTGACTTTTGTTCTGCCGCTGAACTTCGATGACTCTAGAAGAGAGAGTGAGGCTGACAACTTAGTGTAACTCTGCCTCAATTGAATCCAATTCACACACAAGTCAAGATATCAGCCTGTGATGTCATTTGTCCTCTTCAAAAACCAACAAGAAACAACAACTAATCAGCCAGTAGAAAAAATTAACTTAAGGCAAATTAGCTCGTGGCATCATACGAGCAATGTAATAAAACATGCCCTCCATAAACTTAGGGTACACTCTCTTTCAACTATACATAGTGTCAGTGACAAGAGCAGGCATACACTGAAAGAACATTATTAGTGAAGCATGTGTGTAGGGAACACATGTGGCCATGACAATTCATGCCTCTAGCATTATAGAGACCCAAGATCCTTCCTCTTCTCCTGGTTTGCTCACTGATCCTCCTTGGGCATGGTGTCTCTCACTGCTAAGACTAATCTCCTGAATCCATACTTGTGGTCTCTTCTCTGCTGCCAGAGGTCACCCTCTTTGGAGTCACCTCCACTGACTCTCTCTGCCTCTCCTTGCTGGGTGCAGTATAAGTAGCTTCACTGACAGATGCCTTGGCTAATGGAAGAAAGAAGGAAAATCACCACCACCTCCAGGTGAGAAATGATTCCTTCTCAAGAGCTGAGTTCTTCTTCCATAACTAGTTTTCCTCCTGTCTATGAAGGGTCACCTTCATGTAACCCTCCTACCTTGGCTGTGTCCAAGAGCTGGCCAGTTTGCTTTTGACTGGCCACTAAGGGCTTCACATCTTGCCAATGGCAGGTATCCTCAAATTCCATCACAGAAAACTTCTTGCATTTCTCTTATTTTCTATTTAGTATTTTATTTTTCCCCAGTTACATGTAAAAACAATTTTTAATATTTGTTTTTAAAACTTTGAGTTCCAAATTCTCTCCCCTCCCAATCTGATATAGGTTACACATGTGTAGTCCTGCAAAACATACCCATAATAGCAATGTTAAAGAAAACATACTTCTTGCATTTCTTAAAGGGGTAACAGGCTCTAACAACCTTGGCACTATTACTTCTATGATTTAATCAACTCCACCCATTTGTATGCTGTTAAATGCTTAACAACCTTAATTAAGCCATGCTTTTTGGTTTAATCTGCATAAGTAACATTCTCTCCCATCACTTTCTTAAATCTAGACAATCAATACCAAATAAGACCTGATTTTTAACATTTGCCATTGCCAGCTGAAATGCTCAGACCGAAATTTTAGCCATCTGCTGGGATCTCTGAGCCCCCTGACTCCACACCATTTCACCTGCATTCCACAAATGAAACATTTATTAGGCACCAACTACCCTAGTCACTGCACTAGCTGCTGTACATACAAAGACAAAAAATTAAAACAGCCCCTGTCATCAAGGAGCTGACATTTTAGAGAGGCCTCATTACATTTATGTATTGCTTTCTTAGATTATTATTTCATTCATATCCATATTTAACCATGTAGTCTTTCTATCATTCAGTTTGCCAAGTATAGTGTTTTTAATAAATGTGTGTGGGTTACTTAAAGGATTAACAAGATGCTGAGGGGATGGGTTTTGTTTTTGTTTTGGTAGCCTGCTGATGTTCCCATACCAAGAGCAAAGGAGGAACCAACATTTATGGAGCAGCAAACTAATTATTTGTACATTTAAGACAATGCCACACATGGAAATAGTTTAAATACAGACACTTATATCCTTTTAATCTACTGACTTTGGGAGCAAAAGAAGGAGAAAAAATGAAAGAAAATATTGGTCAAATTAACATTGTAAAGACCTCACAGATGCCAAAAATTATTTACCAATATGGCTTAAATCATCTTAAAGGAAAACATCCATTTGGGGTTGTTGTTTTCAAAGAAAAGAAATAAGGAGATTATTTCACAACTCCACCAACAATGCATTAGTGTTCCAATTTTCCCACATCTTCTCCAACATTTATCATTGTCCTGTTTTGTTTTATTTCTTCATTCTTGTGGTTCCTCCCATTAGTTCTAATTGTTCTTTACATCATGACTAATAGGAATGTATAAGTATAGCCTATATCAGATTGCACGCTGCCTTGGACGGAGGAGAGGAGGGGAGAAAATTGAAAACCCAAAATCTTATGGAAGTGAATGTTGAAAACTAAAAATAAATAAATTAGTTATCAAGAAAAAAAAGAAATAAGGAGAAAAAAATTCAGCATCTCAAAGAAAACCACAGCCACACACACACACACACACACACACACACACATACATACACACAAAATAGAGATTTTGTTTTGTTATTCTTATTAACTTAGGTCATTTGTATAAATGTTTATTCAATAATTTTCCCTTCTTCCTCATCATAAATATATTTCTGCTACCTGTCAAAGAATAAAATGCTATTTTTATTATGACTATCATCATTTGGGATTGCATAAGAAAACTACTGGTAAAATTAGGGACTCCATATGCCTTCAAAAGGAAAATGGGATATGAAGGTTGGGCTAGATCTTAAGAAAATGCATTTGGCAGGATATTAAAATTAACAATGTAATAGTAATAAGTTAATAATAATATATTCTTTCAATATCACCTTTCCTCTAGGGATCTCAAAGCATCTAAGGACACATTCTTAGGCCATACTGATTCTGTGTCAAAAGTACTCTACTTTTATGATTAATCCATCTTGCATTCTTTCTTATCTTTCTCACGATTCAGTGGTTCACTTGGAATTTTCATAAGACTTTTCTATGTTTTAATCTTGGGACACTATATAAACTCTGCTTCTTGCTTCTACAAAGGGAACACACTTGAGTTTCGCCCTCACAACTGTGTTGTGCAGGTGCCTGCCTAGAAGCCAGAGCCAGAAGCAGGAAGTGGTGGGGGAGCATTAGTGATGGCTCAATGGATGTATAGGGAGAGAACTCGGCTTTTAGCATTCATATTTCTCTGCCTTTCTACATTTACTTGTCCCAAATAATATCATGTAAGCCCAGCTGCAGTACATAAAAGTTGGAGCCAGGAGCAGGAGTCAGGGATAGTTACATGATGGATTAAAAGTGGGATGTTTTTATTCACTGGGGCCTGTGTCTTTCTAAAGCATAATGCTGATGATCAGAAGGTTGGGTTGGAAGGTCACCCAGGATGCTCCAATACCAGAACACAGCAGTCTAAAAAGTTCGGGCTGAAAGAGCTTTGCCACTAGCTAGCCATGCAATCTTCATTCAGTTCAGTTCGACAAAAATTATTATCCACCTACACTATGCAAGGAGATGTGTGACCCTGGCTGGGTAAAGCACTTAACCCCTCAGTGCTCGGGGAAACTCTTCAAGACTATTAGTTGCAGAAAATGTGTTAAGCTGCACTGGTTGAGGGAATTCCCTTATTAAGGAGCTCCCTACACCTATGACATCACAGGTCCAGTCCCCATCCCTATTCCAACATGCAAGGCAGCTTTGTATAGTGGATGGAGACCAGTGCATCACGCAGGGCAAGAAGAAAGGAAGGAAACAAGCATTTATTAAGCACCTACTTTGTGCCAGGCACTGTGCTAAGTGGTTTAAAATCATTATCTCATTTGATCGTCACAACAAGGCTAGGAGGTAGGTATTATTATCTCCATTTTACAGGTAAGGAAATTGAAACAAACTGGTTAAGTGACTTGCCCAGGGTCATATACCTAGGTACTTATCTCCTAAGTAGCTAAGTCTAGATCTAAACTCAAGTCTTAGGGATTTCAGGCCCAGCAATCTATCCATTGCCCCACTTAGCTGCCTCAGACAAAGTCTGAAGACCTGCCTTCAAATCTAGCCTTTGGCACTTTAGGATATAGAGAGCAAAGATTTAGAGTTGGAAAGAACCTTAAAAATGAGCTGATCCATTTCCCTTTATTTTACAGATGAGGAAGCCGAAGCCCTGAGAAATTGTTGTTTGTGTTTTGTTTTCAAAGAGAACCAACGACATCGTGAGTGGGATGTCATGAGTCCTGCGTGAATTAGATTTAAGTGAGGCAGAGCTGTGCAAAGTCATCAGCCTCACTCTCTCCTCCAGAGTCACTGAAGTCCAGCGGCAAGACAAAAGCGAGAGCAACTGCTCATGGCCAGGGATGCAGTGGATGACCTTGGTGTCTTCAGTGTCTGACCAAGCTCTAAGCTCTTCACATTGCCTGCTTCAGCTACCTTCTTAGCCTTTGGAACAAATTGTTCTCATCTGCCCATTCTTCTGGGGGTAAGTCTTCTCATGCTTGGGGTAGACACCTCCCTAACTCACCTGAGTTGAGACCTGTTGGTTGCCCTCAACCTGAAAAGGTTAAGTGACTTGCCCTACCACAAAAGTAGCAAGTGGCAAGGCTGGGATTCAATCCAGGGCTGAGATTTGAACGAAGGGCTTCCAAGCCTTCATTCATTCCCCTGTATTGTACTAGCTGCATGACCTTTGAGCCTTGATCAGTCACTTAAATCTCTCTTGCACATAGGGAGCTAGTTAAAGCTTATCTATAAGCCATAGACTTTGGAGCTCTGCATCTGCATAGGTAAATGGAGTCTCTACACCTGGAGTTCCCTACAATGACAAAATCACATATCCTTCCCCTATTCAAGTATGTTCAAGGTACCAATAACTTTCCCTCTCTGGGCTGCTGTTTCTTCATCCCTCAAACAGCATTTGGCCAAGAAAATTTTAAACGTGTTCCAGTTCTTATGTTGTATTAGATGAGGCTGTTTCGTTTCCCACTTTCCACCTGTTAGAACACTTTGCTCAGACTACAAAGTAATGAAGTGTCATTTGCATGACTCCAATTTGATCTTATTCCTCAGAGCAGGTGGAGCTTTCCTTCCTGGCAAAGCTCTGAAGGTGATTGCTTCTGACATGCATTTCGTTGAAGGCTGCATTTTAACTGAGCCTTCCATTCTTTCCTCTCTCATACCCACTTAAGGACCAGTATTTACACACAGCTATGTAATTACCTTCTAAGCAAGAGAAAAAAAGCACAGCAACTCAAGTGTTGTGGAAAAGACAGTGAGTGTACAGTAGTTTGATGAAAGTATTCTTGATGTTGACAGGTGAGGAAGGCCTACACATAAGAATGGGCCTCGAAAGACATTGGGAGGCCTGAGCTTTTCTGCTAAAGCCCTTTCAGGGAGGCACCCCAGCTTAAAAGCCTTAGCCCTGGTGACCTTAAAGCCTCCTAACTGCTTAACAATCATCCTTCAAAATTATAAATTCTGTGTCATTCTGGGAAGGGAGTTTGTGTTCAGTATGGAAATGTTGATATGTTAGGCAGCTAGGCAGTGCAGTGAGTAGAGCGCTGGGCCTGGAGTCAGACAGAATCATCTTCCAGAATTCAACTCTGGCCTCAGACACTTACTAGCTGTGTGATCCTGGACAAATCACTTAACCCTGTTTGTCTCAGTTTCCTCATTTGTAAAATGAGTTGGAGAAGGAAATGGCAAACCACTCCACTATCTTTGCCCAAAAAAAAACCCCAAATGGGGTCACAGAGAGTTGGACATGACTCAACAATCACCGCATGGAGATGTGTTAGTTTGATTCATCGGTGACCCACGATTTGAGCTCTTTCCTGTTTGTTTTACATTGAGGTGTTTAGAAAATTTAAGGTGGGAAATGTCAGCACTTAGGATGGAATAGATTCAGCTTCTGTTTAAACAAATAATTATAGCTGGTAAGACTTTCCATGACACTTGTTATCTTTGGGGGGGGAATTATTTGGTGAACTCTTTCAAAACAAAATTAAAGGCTCCACAACTCCAAGAAACGTCCACTAAAAAAATCACAGTTGGCCGTGCTGTTTATAGATACTGCTCTGTGAGTTTGTGCTGAGAATGAATTGAGCCCTTTAATTCTGTTTGATTAAACAAACACTTTGTAAGTGTCCCTGGGACAGCCTGATTCTAATCTTGGTTTAGTGACAGGAAGATCTAGAATCAAATCCTGCCTTAGATAGTTACTGTAAGATTATGGGCAAGTCGCGGAACCTCTCTGAAACGCCAGTAATTCTTTTAGAACTTTAAATTCGAATGGGTTTACAATCTTTCCAGCCACCCAGAAGGAAACCAGAGTTTAACGGGGCATCTCGGCATCTGTCCTATGACTGCTTCTCCTCACTTGGAACACCTGCTCTCTGGTTCTGCCCTTCAGAGGCCACTCCCTCTTCCACCTCCTGCCCTCACCTTCCCTTCAGTTTATGGACTCCACAGCAGATATCTGCCCTAGAACTGAGATGCCCTGAGTAGTGGCTGAGTACAAACCCACCTAATCTAAATCCTATCTAGCCACCCCAGACCATGCCTGAGTGCAGTCATCTACCAGGAAATCTGGGCCTATCTGGGCCTCATGCCATCTGCCCTGATACCACGCCATACAAATTTATCCCCATCCTCCCTTTTTTACTTCTCATTCTGAAAACTGTCATCAATTGTTACTGCCGTTATTACTAGAAAAGACATAACAATCCACATTATCCAATGACTCCACTCACAATCCCTGTGATTCCTCAGATCAAAACTTCCTTCCCTGGCCACAACTCTATGTGTTTTCTCCCCCTATTAGAAGATAAGCTCTTTGAAGGTATGAATTCTTTTCACTTTTGTATTTCTCTACCCAGTGGCTACCATAGTACCTGGCACTTAGTAACTACTTGATAAATGTTTATCCATTCAGTTATTCATTCATTTATGTATTCATTGCTTGTCCGAAGTAGTTCTCACATGGAGAGTTTCCATACAAAAGAAACTGTAAGTGCCTGATTTATTAATGCAAAGTTTCTACTATGTGCAAGGCATTGTGCTCAGCTGCTTTTAAAGATGAAAATGTGGCACTTTCTGTTCTCAAAGAACTTGTGAGAAACTGGCCAATATAATACAAGGTGGAGTGTGATGGAGAAAAAGAACTCCAGACAATGCATTCTAGAAAACCAGAAGAATAGCATATACAATGACTACAATAATATAAATAAATATAACTGAAAGTCAATTAATTCATGTTAAACAAAATGGTGGATGCTGCTTCCAGACAACTAACACTAAAATACACATTCCCTTTTTTGAAATTATAAATTTGAAAGCTTTTTTTTTTACTGTCCTAAGAATATCTGAGGACAGAGAGAACACTTAGAAGGGGAGGGCATCAGGGAAGGCTTAACAAAGGAGATTGCATCTGAGTTGAGACCTGGAGAATGAGAACACAAATGCAAGGAGGTAGGAAAAGGTATGCCATATTTGGGAAATACCTAGTGATCCACATTTGCTGAAATTAAGAGTATATTAAAGGAGCTGATGGGAAACGAAACGGCAAAGTAGGTTGGATTCAGATTGTGGAGAAATTTAAAATCCAGGCTAAATGATTTGTACTTTATTGTTTTTAAAAATTTTTTTAATTTTATTTCCAATTTATGGGATAAATAAGCATTTCCATAACATAGCATAATAAAAAAAATTGCACATGAAATTGCAAATCTATTATGTACGGCTTGCTATTCCTTTTAAATGTATATAAAGTTATCGTGTAAATTTTTTTCTTTATTTCTTCCCTCCCTCCCACCCTACAGATGGCCACCATTAGATACAAATATGTATGTGTGTATATATATATGTATATGTATATGTATATATATATGTATATATATATGTAAAATCATTCTATACATACTTCTATTTATCAGTTCAGTTCTTTCTCTGGGTGCAGATAGCTTCTTCCTTCATATGTCCTTTGTAGTTAATTTGAATATAATAGTTAAAATGATTTATTCACTCGAAGTTGTTCTTAAAACAATATTGCTGTTTCTATATACAGTGCTCTCTTGGTTCTGCTCATTTCATTCATTATTTTGTGCAAGTCTTTCCATATTTTTCTAAAATTATTGAGCTCATCATTTCTTGTAGCATAGTAGTATTCCATCATAATCATATACCACAATTTTTTCAGTCATTCCCTAATTGATGGGCATCCCTGCAATTTCCAGTTCTTTGCCACCACAAAGAGCTGCTATAAACATTTTAGAACATATAGGGTTTTTTTTTCCCCCCTAATCATCTTTGGAAACAGACCAAGTAGTGGTATTGCTGGGTTAAAGGGTATTTTATACTGCAGACAATGAGTCATTGAGTAGGGCAGAGTGCACTAGAAAATTAACTGGGCAGCTGTGTGAAGTATTGGAAAGGAGGAGAGACTGGAGTCATATCTAACTAAAATTTTCACTTGGTAAATTATTGACAAGTAGATACATTCATATCCCTTGCCACCCTGGAGGGTTCTGGAGGATTAAAGTGAGGCTGGTGACTTTGCACAGTCCTCCTCACTCAAATCAAAGTCAACTGCAAGTTATGTCATCATCTTCCAGATGTCTTGGTCCTCTTCGAGGACAAAGGACAAACAGAACCTGTGAGTAGCCCCAGGTGCATGAATGCCTCTCCCTCTCCCTTCCCCTCCCTCCCCCCTTCGGTGTTCTGCCTAAAGGAAGGTAAATTTTCATGGCCAAAACCTACCTAGTTAAGTTGGGGTTTACTGGCTGGATTTCTCTCTCAAACACCAAGCCTTAAACCCAATTCACTCCGGATCTCATTGATTGGACAGCAATAGGTCCTCGTCCAAGCACCGCTTGATGGTTATTTTTTGGGCGCTCCGGGCTCAGAGTGAAGGTAAATAGTAACTGTTTCTCTTTTGGCCAGCAATCCTGAGGGTCTTCTCCTCCCGGTTTGATTTTTTTTTTTTTTAAAGAGGCCGTCCCTTGACTGACTTCTTAAAGAGGCCTACTCACTGAGTGGGAGTTGCCTCACTCAATGTGAGAACTTGAAAGGACTTTAGCTTAAAAGAGCCAAGGTTTCCCACTATATCCTGGGCCATCTCCAGTCTTCCGGATGAATATCTGGCCACTGAACCCAGATGGCTTTGGAGGAGAAAGTCAGGCTCGAGATCTTGCACAGCCCTCCCTCACTCAAATCAAAGTCAATTGTAAGTCATGTCATCATCTCCCTGATGACCTAGTAAGGACAAACATAATAACAAAAAGCCACCCAGGAGAAGCCCCTGTGCTAATTGGTAACTTTCTCCCTGGGAACACTATTTAAGGAAGGACCCCAGCCATATTTCACCCCACCCCACCCACATCTGGATTCACTCTCTGAATGCCTTTGCTCTGTCCCCACGGTGCCCTTCCCTCCCTCCCCACTCCTTTTGGGGTGTCCTATGTGTATCATCTTACCCTAATTAGGATGTAAGCTCTTTGAGCATAGGGAATGTTTCGGGGGTTTTTTGTATTTCTATCTCCAGGGCTTAGCACAGTACCTGGCAAATAATGAGAGATCAATAAGTGTTCTTTCATCTGTCCTCTGTCTGTCTACCTAAAAAAGTCAATACAACATCATTTGGTGTATTATGTCCAACTTTCTCATTTCAGAGTAACCTCATTGGCAGAGCTTGTTCAACTGTTAACCATATATATAATTTAGTAATAAAATAAATCAACATTTGTTCCAAGTTGAATTCTTTTTATCTTTTGTAATAGGGGTTTTTTTTTTAATTTCAAAATGCTGTTACAGTCAAGTTTCTAGGCATCTGCTTCAGTTGACATAACTGAAAATGAGTTTGGCCTATTTTGGGTCATTTGGCTGTTTAATTCATCCTGTATTATCTAACTTAGAAAGAGAATATTGGCCTGAAGCCTTAGGAATAGGAAGTATTAGATCAGTGTTTTTTAAACATCCATCAATTTCACTGGCCAAAAGGGACTTGTCTTGTAGGTTAAATTACTAAACACAATAGAGTTTTAATGTAAAAATCTGTAGGCTATTGAAGATTGTTAGGACAACTGTGGTTGTGTTACTTTGGGCAAATTCCATAATGCTCTGTATGCAGTAGGCATAAAATAAATGTTTGCCAAGTTTGTTGGGTAGTAAGGGAGACTCAATTTTTGCTACAAAAAGTACACTCTCTTTTCATGTCATCAATCTATTTTCTTAACTCACACTTTTCACTTATTTTTAAAAGGTTTATACATATTTTAAATTGAGCATTTCTTTTGAAAATTTGTAAAGATTGATCTTGTAGGAATCCTAATGCTGGTTTCTGTGTTCTTTTTTTTAAGGAAAGGGACTGGATCTATTATTTCATTGATTAAAGAGAACTCCCAGATAAGAAAACTTTTGCTACCGATACAGATCAGCTTCTTCTCTTCAATTTAATAGAGTTGTCTCAGCCCAAGAATTGTTCATCTTTTTTTTCTTCCTATAGACAATCAAGTGAAGCCTATGGACCCCCTTCTCAGAATAATGTTTTTAAATGTATTAAATAAAATACATAGAATTGCAAAAGAAACCAATTATGTTGAAATGAAATTGTATATATAAACATATACACACATATATCTGTACATATATACATACACACACATTTAAAAGCAAGCTTACAGACCACAGGTTAAGAGTCCCTGCCTTAGAGAGTTGGGTCTAGAGCAATGAGAGATTAAATGATTTGTCCAGGATTATAGAGCCAATATGCAAAAGAGCATGACATGAGCCCAGGTTTTCTTGACACTGAGGCCAGCACACTACCCACTACACCATGCTGACTCTCATATTCTCTTAACTGGTTAAAAATTATTGAACCCATGGATATGAACCTTCTGGGCACTTTGGGCATGTTTTATCTATTTTACTAGAACAATAAGTACCACTAAAACAAAAGACATTTAAATCATTTCGCTTTTACAAAATCAAGCATTTGTTGCTTAAAATTTGGCTTTTGGAATACTTAAATTTTGAAAATTAAAAAAATACCTTTAAAAACTTTTTCATCCAGGTAAGCATGAAAAATATTAAAATATCAGAGCTCCTTCATAATATTTTTTTTAACTGAATTGAGCTCACTCTTCACTTTTTCTCTTCCAATTTCTTAGTAAGCCAGAGGGGGAAAAAGATGGATTTTCCTGATTTTTCAGATCTCAAAGGACTTTTAAATTCATAATGAATAATTGAAGAAAAAAAGATATATTATTTCTAGATGCTCTTAAAAGAGATACACATTTTGGCACCCTTTTTTTTGTTTGTTTTTGTCAATGGGGTTAAGTGACTTGTCCAGGGTCCCGTAGCTAGTAAGCGTTATGTGTATGAGGTCGGATTTGAACTCAGGTCCTCCTTAATGCAGGGCACTCTATCCACTGCACCACCTAGCTGCCCCAAGAGATACACATTTTAATAAGGCATGGAATTTTATCAATTAGTAGGATGGATGTGGACCAATAGGGATATGGATGCATACGTATGTAGTGTATGTATATTTGTATGTATATATACTCATATGTATGCATGTATTATGTGCGTGTGCATGTGCGTTATATATGTATGTATATGACATACCCAGATAACTATATCACAAACTAAGGAGATTATACCTACACTCTCTCAGGGTTCTTGGGAGAAATGTGTTTTGTGAACACTTAAACATTTTGTGTAAATGTGAACTATTATTATTAGAGAAGTGCAAAGCAAAATGTCACATGAGGTCTCCAAAAAGGAACTCATTATCTTTCCCCCTAAGTCTCCCTCCCCTAATAAGTCCCCCATCCCCCTACCTTACCCCCACTCTTACCTTCCCTATTTCTATAGAGGACAACACCATCCTCCTAGTCCCTCAGGCTTATAATCTAGGTGTCATCCTGGATTCCTCACTATCTTTCACCCAGCATATCCAAGCTATTGCCAAGGCTTGGTGATTTCATTGTTGCACCATCTCTCCTATAGGTCCCCCTTGTCTTCTCTGACACTGATATCACTCTAATACAGGCCCTCATCACCTTAGATATGGACTATTACAATAACCTGGTGAGTCAGCCTGCCTCAAGTCTCTCTCCACTCCTTTCAGCCACCAAGGTGATTTTCCTAAAGCTTAGGTCTGACCATGTCACCTCCCCCACAGCCCATTTAAATAACTCCAGAGGCTTCCTATTGCATCCAGAATCAAATGCAAATTTCTCTGTTTGATGCTTAAAGCTCTTCAAAACCTAGTCCCCTCCTACCTTTCCAGTCTTTACACCTTACTCCCTATGGCCAACTCTTGTATCCAGTGACTGCCAGCCTCTTCATTTCCACCTACTGGCACCCTGGTTTCCTTTTAATCACAACTAAAATCCCATTTTATTCAGGAAGTCTTCCCTCTTAATTCTAGTGCCTTCCTCACTAATGCATTGTTGATGGAGCTGTGAAATGATCCAACCATTTTGGAGAGCAATTTGGAACTATGCCCAAAGGGCTATAAAAATGTGCATACCCTTTGACCCAGCAATAGCACTTCTAGGGCTGTATCCCAAAGAGATTCTACAAATGGGAAAAGGACCCACATGTACAAAAATATTCATAGCAGCTCTTTTTTGTGGTGGCAAAGAATTGGAAATTGAGAGGATGCCCATCAGTTGGGGAATGGCCGAGCAAGTGGTGGTATAAAAATGTAATGGAATATTATTGTGCTGCAAGAAATGATGAACAGGCTGACTTCAGAAAAACCTGGAAAGACTTGTATGGTCTGATGCTGAGTGAAGTGAGCAGAACCAAGAGAACGTTGTACACAATGACAGCCACGTTGTGCGATGACTAATATTGATAAACTTAACCCTTCCCAGCAATACAAAGCTCTGAAACATCTCCAAAGGCCTCATGATGGAAAATGCTATCCACATCCAAAGAAAGAACTATGGAATTTGAATGCAGATCGAAGCATACTGTTTGCTTTTTTTCTCTCTCATCTGTTGAGTTTTGTTTGCTCTTTCTGGTGGTTCCTCCTGTTGGTTCTAATTTTTACTTACAACATCATTAATGTGAAAATATGTTTAATAGGAATGTATATGTAAAGCCTGTATCAGATTGTGAGCTGTCTTGGGGAGGGTTGTGGGGAGGAAGGGAGAGAAAAATTTTAAACTCAAAAGCATATGGAAGTGATTGTTGATAAATCAAAATAAATTAATTAAAAAAAATAAAATGAAATGAAGCTTACTACTGAAAAAAATTTCTAGTGCCTTCCTTCTCTTACTGATTTCCTATTTATTGTGTATTAAGCTTGTTTGTGCATATGTGTTTGTTTGCATAGTGTCTCCCTCATTAAATCGTAAGCTCCTTGAGGGCAGGGACTGTCTTTTGCCTCTTCTTGTATCCGCAGCACTTAGCACAGTGCCTGGCACTTAGTAGGCATTTAATAAATATTTATTGATTGACTGATTCCAAGTTGGAGCAGAGGAGGATCATTATTACTGTTGAAGGGATCAGGGAAGGCTTCCTGGAGGAAGTGACATTTGCATTGGGCTTTAAATAATGGGTAAGAAATGTAATGGAAAAGAGAGGGAGGAAAGCTATCTTGGCAGAAGGAACAGTATAAGCGATAGCATAGAAGTGAGAAAGTACATAGTGTTTTCAGGGGAATGGGAGAAGGGAGTTGGCCAGAGCACAGAGAACGTGCTGGAGAGTTACGTGATGTCATTTTGGATCGGTAGGGTTCTACCAGATTGTGGGGGGCCTTGAGTGCTTCCATGAAGCTTTATTGTTCAGTCATTTCAGTTGTGTCTGACTCTTTATGACCCCATTTGGGATTTCCTTGGCAGAGATACTGGAGTGGTTTGCCATTTCCTTCTGTAGCTCATTTTACAGATGAGGAAACTGAGGCAAACAGGGTTAAATGTCTTGCCCAGGGTTGCACAGCTAGTAAGAGTCTGAGGCCAGATTTGAACTCAGTAGAATGAGCTTTCCTGACTCCAGGCTCAGTACTCTGTGCACTATGGCGCCACCTAGCTGCCTGTCTGTTTTCTATTCATTTCCAGAATAAGAGGACTTGTCAGAGTTTGTGCTTTGCTGGCATAGCTTTAAAAAAAAAACCCAAGGTCAAATCCATGCCCACAAAAATGAAGCAGTGGAGTAAGAGTTTAATGTGCAGATTCCACATTTAAAAAAAAAAGGTAAAGAAAAAAACAAACAAGGCCCATTAGCTCTTCTCAGTTTACTCATCTGGGAAATGGATAGAATGATATTATTTCTACATCTCCTATGCATGATGTGAAGCTAGTCCACTGACGTAAGTAAAATACATTGTGCACTTTTTACACAAACACCAGTGGCACGTATGGCAATACTCTCAGCTTTTGGCAATGAGACTGACATGTTTCAGTCAAAAATGTATGCATGTGCAAATGTTATTTTCAAATACAACAAGTCCAGAAAAGATCATTGCTACAATCCAGTACTGTGTTACTCATGGTGACCAACTGCTGTGCCTGAGAAACCGTTGCCTTTTTAATTGATGATTCAATATGAAGTTATACATAGGAACATCGAAGGAAGGGAATAAAGGTGTTGTAGCATTGTCTGACAAAATCTGCAAGTGGTGCCCAGGTGTAGAAACAGGTTTCTGCATGTTTCAGGGGTTGAATTATTTCACTGTTTATTATATTTGTTAAAGTTAGAACCCAATTAGATTTTTGACAAAGTATGACAATGTTATTTTTCTCAACAGCAACCCAATAAGCAAATAATTAAATTAATTTTTATGGCATGTTTCTTTCATAGGGCTCAGTGCCTTCATGTACAGGCATGCCTTGTTTTATTGCCCTTCATTTTAGTGTACTTTGCAGATATTGCATTTTTTCACAAATTGAAGATTTGTGGCAACACTGTGTTAAGCAAGCGTATCGGCACCATTTTTCTAACAGCATGTGCTCATATCATTTCTCTGTATCACATTTTGGTAATTTTCACAATACTTCAAACTTTTTCATTATTATTATATCTGTTATAGTGATCTATGATCAGTGATCTGTGATGTTACAATTGTAATTGTTTTGGGGCACCGTGAATCACACCCATAGAAGATGGTGAACTTAATCGATAAATGTAGTGTGTGTTCTGACTGCTCCTCCTACCAGCTGTTCCCCCTCTTTCTTCCTCTCCTTGGGCCTCCCTATTCCCTGAGATAAAACAATATTGAAGAATATTACATAAACTTTGTTGATAAAACAGGAGCAGGGTTTGAAAAGACTGACTCCGATTCTGAAAGACGTTCTATTGTGGGTAAAATGCTATCAAACAACATCCCACACTACAGAGAAATATTTCATGAAAGGAAGAGTCAATCAATATGGCAGACTTCACTGTTGTCTTATTTTAAGAAATCTCCAGTCACCCCGGCCTTCAGCAACCACCACCCTGATCAGTCAGCAGCCATCAACATCAAGGCAAGACCCTCCACCAGCAAAAAGAATATGACTTGCTGAGGGGCAGCTAGGTGGGCGAAGTAGGGGCAGCTAGGTGGCGAAGTGGATAGAGCGCCTGCCCCGAAGTCAGGAGTACCTGAGTTCCAATCTGGCTTCAGACCAAACACTTGACACTTACTACCTGTGTGACCCTGGGCAAGTCACTTAACCCCAATTGCCCCCCAAAAAAAAAGACTTGCTGAAGGCTCAGATGATGGTTAGCAGTTTTTAGCAATAAAGTATTTTTAATTAAGGTATATTATTTTTAGACATAATACTAATGCACACTTAATAGATACAGAAAAGTGTAAATGTAACTTTTATATTCACTGGGAAACCGAAACATTTGTGTGACTATTGCAATGTTCTCTTTAATGTGGTGGTCCGGAATCAAACTCACTCACAGCATCTCCAAAGTATGCCTATATATATATATATTTGCTGATTCTCTCATAATAAAGATGAGGAGGATGGAGCAGGGAGGGAAAGAATGTGAAAGCAGAGAGGATGTTGCATGTTCTTTTATCTAGACAAATAAACACCTATGGCACATAGGAAGAGCTACATCTGAGTCTGGATTCTGACAACTCTACTAGCTGTGTGACTTTGGTCAAGTCACCTCGTCTCCTCTGGCCTCATTTTCCTTATCTATAAAATTAGAAGTTTTCACTAGATAATCTCTGTGGTCCCTTCTAGCTTTAGTTATCTTACATGCTTTATCTTGATTGTCCAAGAACTAGCATTGCTAAGTTTGGAGAGATATAGCACCAGGAGGCTGACCATGAGGTAATGAATTACTTTGTCCACAGAAACTCATGAAACTATCTACTACGCGTGGACTGGGTTGCAGCCTGTATCAATGCGGGGAATACCCACAGAGGTGATATTATAGGTCTTTGAATACTGGAGATTTGGATGAAATAATAAAACTACACCCAAAGGGTGTTGCAAAGGCTTACATTTAATATAAGTGGGCTACAAGATATTGTTAACAACTGCTTGTAAACTATAATTTGTATTAGGGACATCATTGAGAGCACAGAAGACACAGAAAAGGGGATGGATTCAACACCAAGCAAGAATGAGAAACGATAGATAGCAGAAATGTTAGATTGGTATAATAGACATATAAAAAGAAAATGAGGAAGGCACCAAGTGCGTTGGACATATCCTCTATGAAGAATTCATGGAAATAAATGGACAAAAATGGCACAGATCTATAGAAGTGGAAAGAGTACGATGCCAACAAAATCACAGGTCCTTCAAAGCACTAAATTATGTTTTTCTGAATTAGTAAATTTTAGCCATTGAGGACACAAGAGCTATTATTCGTGACCCCCATCTCTGATTTAAAAACATTCTATTCCTAGTATGCCCGTATTAGGTATGACTTTGGGTAAGCCTCTACTTCTCTGTGCCTCAATTTCCCCATCTTTAAATTAAAAAAAAGATTAACCAGACCTCCGCTGCTGTCTTATAATGGAACCTTCCTCAAAGTCTAGGGCCTTTTCCCCCTAGAACATCCAACCACTTCCATGCAGCCTTCTAAAACTGGAATATCCCACCCACGTGACCCGCTCCCCTACCTCTCCCATGGGTGAGTTCTCCTGAGTCTCTATTTTTTGGTGGACCCAACCCAGCCTCAGTTCCCATCCCTGCCCTGTTCCTAACTTCTGGAACTCAAAATTATGCCCTGCTCCAGGTGTCTGCATCCCTGTTGCCATCTCCTTTATAGATCCTTTTTGTGTGTTATCTATCTTCATTAGAATTTAAGCTCATGCAGGGCAGGGACTTTTTGCTTATCCTCAGCACATAGCACAGAGCCTGGCACATAGTAAGTCTTTAATAAATGCCATTTCCTTCCCTCCTTCCTTCCTCCCTTCCTTCCTCCCTTCCTTCTCCCTTCCTTCTTTCCTCCCTTCCTCCCTTCCTCCCTTCCTTCCTTCCTTCCTTCCCTCCTTCCTTCCTCCCTCCTCCTTCCTTCCTTCCTTCCTTCCTTCCTTCCTTCCTTCCTTCCCTCCTTCCTTCCTTCCTTCTTTCCTTCCTTAAGGTACTATGCAGATACATGAGATAATACTCTCATGGAA
Source organism: Phascolarctos cinereus (assembly GCF_003287225.1). Classification (NCBI taxonomy): domain Eukaryota; kingdom Metazoa; phylum Chordata; class Mammalia; order Diprotodontia; family Phascolarctidae; genus Phascolarctos; species Phascolarctos cinereus. The sequence continues at coordinate 95,978,585 of NW_027556098.1, forward strand.
ACATTTTAAATCTCTCTTTTAAAACTTTATTAACATTTCTTTTTAATATTTTGTTTGAGAAACTTACTATTAGGGACATAAGCTCTTATTGACATTAGTTCTGAGGAACTCTCTGAAATTTTAGCACTGAAGAGTAAATTAATTCTTAACAATGGACTCCTTACCAACCCTCTAAATTGTCCAACCTAGAATGTGCACCCATCTAGGAAGCTGAGCAGTCTGAATCAGACTTAACACTGAAGTGACAATGGACTTCCTAGGGCCCTCTGTAAGAATTCAGTACCTCTGGCTCAACTCACATAAGAATAAACTTCCTTAATGTTCACAGGTAAGAAAAGCAAGTCACTGACATTCACCTTCCAGATGAAAAGCTCCATTTTGGATGTTCCATTATCGCCCATCAACTTAATAAAGAAATATAATACATATTTCAAAAAAACTGAAGCAATGCTTGCCAGCTTTCTTTTTATAACTACATTTTAATTTTTTTTTTGGTTTTATGTCACCTAAACTTCTCCCTTTATCTCTTCCCATCCTCTCCCTTCCACGACAGCTATCCTTATGACAAAAATGAAAAAGAGAAAAAATTAGAGAAAACTATTAATGTACAAAAATCTAACATTATATTCACTGTTCCACATGCATGGACTCCCTACCCCTGCAAAGGGGTAGGGACAAATATCTTCTCCTATCCTTCTTTGGACCAAGCTTGTTCTTTGTAATTTTGCAGCATTCTTTTTTTATTGTTTTGTGGCTGTTCTTTTCATTTACATTGTTGTAGTCACTGTGAATACTGTTTTCTTGAATCTGCTTGCTTCATTCTGCATCAGTTCATGTAAGCCTGTGTTCCCCTGTGTTTATCATAGTCATCAGATTTTTCTTTAACAACTGACATAATTAATTATTGGAATCGTCTGCCTTGGATAAAGAAAAAGTGTTTTTATCCCATTTCATTTTAAAGACATTGAACCTCAGAAAGCTGGATATGTACACTAAATGAAAAGCAGAAATGAGGGTGGAATTGTCTTCATGTCTCATCTAACAAACAGAGTTCATCTAAGTTCATTGTGTGTGGTTTTAAGAAGTTAGAAGTACATGATTAGAGTAATTATTGTGCTTTGTTTCTTCAGAGACCTGATTTTGGGGAAAGCCAAACTTTCCTTAGCTGGACTTTTAAAACTTGTAGACTGAATAAACAAATTCTTGTTTAAGTATAAATACATATGTATTTGTGTATGTATGTATGCATACACACATATACATACATAAATTATGTACAATGTGTGTTTGTATGTGTATAATACTGACATCTCATGGCTGGTTCTTCGGCTCCCATGGCAAGTCTACAAGCTGCTTGAAAAGGATTGTCTTTACAGTGTCTTCTTTTATAGAGGCCAAAAACTGGACTCAGCTCATTCCACTCTGCACCTGCTGCCCTGTCTGGTGTCAGCTCCACAGAGCAAGAAGTCCCTCCCAGGATAAGCTCATCACTTCTAAACTCACTACCAGGCTGCTAACTCAGGCCTTGATTGACACCTCCTCCCTCAGCTTCTTCTCCCCTCTGATTGGGGGGAATGGAAGACGGAGTACCAATTCCTCCCAATGCCTTTGTAGAGGGCAGAAACTGGACTCAGCTCTCACCATTTTGCATCCACTGTTTTGCCTGGTTTTAACTCCACAGAACAAGGTGCCTCCGTGGGCATCCACCCTCTGGTGTTCCTTCTCCCCACCTCCCCACCTCCCCAGCCTTCTTATCTCGTTTGATGTGTTGAATTCCCTTTTAGATTATAAGCTCCTTAAGGGCAGGAATAGTCATTCTTTTATTAATTGTATCCCCAGCCCTTAGTATGATAATAGGCACTTAATAAATATTTGTTGGATTGGATTGGATTTTGCCTTTCTGTGTATCCCTAGTGCTTACTTAGCACAGTGTATAACACAAGTTAGGCACTTCAGAAATGCTATTTGACTGACTGATTTCTAAAGTGTTAGACCTCCTAGTCTGGACTGAAGTTCTTGGATCAGTCAGGAATGCACTGGAGATTTTCTGTCTGTCTGTCTATCTATCTATCTTTCTGAGGAGCTAACAAATCTCTCTCTCTCAATTCTTACATAGAATTTCTTAATGTAAGGAACTCCATTTGTAGAAATTCCCTCCACCTGAACAGATAGGTGGCAACTCGTCTGTAATTTAGGGACTTAAAGTGCTGTCTGAGGAGCTGAGAGGTTAAGTGACCTGTCCATAGTCAAACCACTGTCTGTGTTACAAGTAGGATGTGGACCAAGGTCTTCCTGACTCCAAGGCCAGGCTATTCACTAGACCCCACTGTTTGTTTTTCTTTTTGCCTCTTTCTCTGACTTTCTGACTCTGACCCTTTCTCTGACTCAGGCTCTCTATCTCTGTCTGCCCCTGCTCTCTCTCTCTCTCTCTCTCTCTCTCTCTCTCTCTCTCTCTCTCTCTCTCTCTCTCTCTCTCTCTCTCTCTCACACACACACACACACACACACACACACACACACGTACATCCCTGTATTGGGTTAATGAGATATATTAAAAACATATCCAATATTATAGAAAATAGCAGCATTAAACTGTTACTTTAGATACCTCTTACTCTTGACCATGATCTTCTTTCAGCCGTCCTCTACAGAGAATAGGGAAATATTTAATCTTTATTTCTAGGTTACTATCACTATCATCTAGTAACTATTTTAGTTCTCAATTGAGTTTATCATTATTCCAGATATATTTGTCCCAAAGGTGACATTATCATTTAAAACTCATCTTAAGGACTTAATTTAGTGTGATTAAGAGCTCTGACTCTTCTTTCAAAGTTTCTGCTAGACTAATATTTGAAAACTTCATGATTTTGCTCTTCTACTGCAATTAGTGTTCAATACCATTAAAACACCTCTCAACTGATTTTTTTTATTCAACTATTTCACTTATACTAATCAACCAAGATAGTCTTAAGGTAGTGAGATTATTATTGTTGTTGATATCAATAATAACAATAACAGATGTTACAGTTTTCAAAGTCCCTTTATATGCATAATTTTAAATATAAATAGTCTCATTTACTCTCATTCAAGAAAGTAAATGTTTAAGTTTGGGGCACTCACCCCAAAGTGGAAGAGTAAAGTTGTTGGGTTTTTTGTTTTTAATGGCTTTAAAGTTCTTACAAACTCTATGAAGTTCATTTTTTTAGAATAGAGAAGGAATATGAAAAACAGGCGCAGAAGGCAAGGCCTTCTCAGTGCTACTTTAGGGTTTAGAAAATTAGATCAAGTTAAGTGGATTATGAAACTTCAAGTTTTTAAAACTATTAAGGAATAATATTGGATAAACTTGTCTCACTTAATTGGGCACAGCCCATGGTGAAACCATATTTCAGGCAGAGGTTTTGACCTGATGTAATTATAGGCTGTCACATAATCTTAGCTCAAAAAGTAGTAAAAAAGGCTTAATTATATACACTTGAGCTTTTGAATAGAATAATCTTGCCTGCCTGGACCAAGCCTCATACAGATATGCCTCTTCCTAACACAAATCAGCATAACAGTGGAATTTTGGTTCATTTGGAGAATATGCAGATTTGACCCAAGAATTGCTAAAGCCAAGTAATTAAACTGCAGTCTCCCAGGGCAGGTGGAAGACAAGGGTGCAGGCTGTGCAATACCATAAGGGAAATTGGGATCAGTGCTTTATTCTCTCTCTGTACGTGTTGAGATGCTCTTACAATGCATCGTGATTACAAAGTGTACTTATCTTTTTACATACTCAAGATCTGTGGTTTTATTTTATTTATTCTAACACTAAATTAAGCACACAATATCTTAAATTTTTCAGTCTTCATGATACAATTGAAAGAACACTGGATTTGAAGTCAGAGAACTGGGCTTTGAATAATAACTCTGTCTCACTCACTACTCCATGACCTTGGCTAAGTCACAACCTCTTTTGGCCTCAGTTTCCTCATTTAGGCAGCTAGGTGGCACAATGGATAGAGTGCCAAGACTGGAGTAAGGAAAACTTGAGTTCAAATACTAACTCTGTGACTGAGCAAATCACTTAACCTCTGTTTTCCTCAGTTTCCTCAACTGTTAAATGGGTTAATAATAGCACCTACCTCCCAGGGTTGTTGTGAAGATCAAATGAAATAATGACTATGAAGTGCATAGCACAGTGCCTGACACATAGTTGGTATTACATAAATGTTAGCTATTGTTATAATTATTATGATCATGAAGGGGGTGGATCTTTTAGTTCCACGTTTTAGTTGTTTCTAGAAATAATTCTATGATACTATAATGCCTTCAGTCTCCCATTAATATTCTTTATTTGCCCAATGAATCACATTCATTTTTCCTCTTGTATGGTTTCAGGATGTACTCTTTTCTTCTGGTTCTGCTTTTTTCCCTTTGCATTTTTTTCTAAAGGTCTTTCCAGATTTTTGTGTATTACTCATACAAGTAGATTTTAATGGCATTATTATATTCTATTGCATTAATGCAACACAGTTCATTTAACCATTGATCTATTTGGGGGGCATCTATGTTGCTTCAAATATTTTTATAGATGGAAAATACATGATAGATAGATAGATAGGAAGGAAGATGATAGACAGATAGAAGGATAAATAGATTATAGATTTATTGTTGTCCTTGGTTCTCGAAGAAGACTAAAATGACGTCACTATGTTGGAGTCAAAGTACAATGTGCCCAACTGTGACTGATCAAACTAATACAAGCTTGGAATGCTCTAGCACATGTTGGGCACAAATAGTCCATATGAACTTTTGGAGTGGAGATTTCTCTAAATTTATGCATCTCACATTTCCTTTTTGCTCCTGTAATTCTGTTTCACTCATAAAGCACACTGCCTTCTTGGATTCAGGCCTGCCATGCTGGGTAGTCCTTTGCCAGCATCTTCCATGTCATATAATCAGTTCCACAGAAACCCTGAGCATGTCCTTGTATTGCTTCTTCTGATCACCATGTGTGCATCTTCCTTGCTTGAGTTCTCTGTATAATACTCTTTTAGGCAAATATACATTTGGCATCTGAACAACGTGGCCAGCCCATCAGAGTTACACTCTCTGCAGTAGCGTTTGAATGCCTGGTAGGTCAGTTCAAGAGAGGACCTCAGCGTCTGGTACCTTATCTTGCCAGATGATCTTCAGAATCTTTCTAAGACAATTCAAATGTAAGTAATTCAGTTTGCTGACAAGGTTCTGGTATACTGTCCAGGTTTCACAGGCATACAGCAATGAGATGAGCACAACAGCTCTGTAGACTTTCAATTTGGTAGGTAACCTAATACCTTTTCTCTCCCACACTCTCCTTAGGAGCCTCCCAAACACTGAGCTAGCTCTGGCAATGTGTCTGTCAACCTCTTTGTCAATGTGTACGTCCCTAGAAAGTATACAGCCAAAGTAAGTGAACTTATCTACAGTATTCAAAATTTCTCCATTTGCCATAGCCAAGGTAATAGGCAGACAGAATATATAGGGAGTATTTACAATGTAAAAAATTTTTTGATTCTCATATAATGATAGAAGAATATTTGAGTAGCTCTTTTTGTTTGTTTTTTATAATACCTCCAGGGTATAGTCCCACAATGAATTATCAGGTCAAAGAGCATTATTATTTATAATGCTTACTGTATACTGGCAGATTGGTGTCCAAAAAGAGTCAATAAGTTTGCAATCCCACCACAAATTGTTATTTTATTTCATGAAGGAACAAGACATGATCAAATTCATGGGTAGCTAGGGTGCCTGTTAAGGATGGGTTTGATGCCATACCAGGTTCAATATTGGGAAGAAATGAGGCATTTTTAGGTCATTGCACAGTTACAAAGTGAGGTTTGTTTACTTAAAGCATAGAAAGGTTATCAGTAAGAATATGGTAGCACTTAGTTCTGGTAGATGTGTCCCACCTTGACTCTTTATAGAAGCCCATCTGGTCAGCAGAATAGAGTATCTCCAGTGATCTAGAAGCATCCACCAAGTTTATGTGGGACAAACCCACATGGGTGGACCATTTTATGCCTTCAGGTGACAAGGAAGCCAAGGCTACTAGAAGGTTGAGTCAAGGGAGGCACAGCTTGAGCCTTGCCCCATCCCAAGGCCCATGAAGTGTGGGCTTTGTTTCCTTCTATGGAAAATCTATCCTGACTCATGGGGTTGGGATATTTGATAAATATTGGCCTTATCACAGGGCTGCCGCATAAAGGTGGGTAGCTGATCCAAAATGCTTCTGATTCTCATGAAGCAGGTAAATTTTCATGGTCAATACGATTCCTTCTTATTGTTTTTTCAACTTGTCTTACATTCTTCTAAGTGTTGAGTGAGAGCAATTACTCTCAATTACTACTTTATCTTAGACTAATTTGGAATTCTCTGTCACATATCTACATATGTAAACATGTCTTTAAGTCAGTACTGTTTCAATCTCAAAGATTAAAAAATTTCAGAATGAAAGATTTGCTTCAGGAAGGATTGAAAATGGGAAATTAGAATACAGAACTGAGTCAAATTTATAGAATACAAGCCAGTCCCCAAATGATAAATGGTCAAAGGATATGAACAGGCAGTTTTTAGATGAAGAAATCAAAGCTATCTATAGATACATGAAGAAATGCTCTAAATCACTTTTGATTAGAGAAATGCAAATTAAAATAATTCTGAAGCACCACCTCACATCTACCAGATTGGCTAATATGACAAAAAAAGGAAAACAATCTTAGAGAGGATGTGGGAAAATTGGGACACTAATGCACTGTTGGTGGAGCTGTAAACTCATCCAACCATTCTGGAGAGCACTTTGGAACTATGCCCAAAGGGCAACCAAACTGTGAATACTCTTTGATCCAGCAATAAATACCACCACTAGGTCAATATCCCAAAGAGATCATACAAATGGGAAAAGGACCCACATGTGCAAAAATATTCATAGCAACTCTTTTTGTTGGTGGCAAAGAATTTGAAATTGAGGGGATGCCCATCAATTGAGGAATGGCATATGAATGTAATGGAATACTATGTGCAATAAAAAATGATGAACAGGAACATTTCAGAAAAACCTGGAAAGACTTGTATGAACTGATGCAAAGTGAAATGAGCAGAACCAGGAAAACATTGTACACAGTATCAGCAATATTGTGTGATGACTCAGCTCTTCTCAGCAACACAATGATCCAAGACAAGTACAAAGGACTCACTAAGGAAAATGCTATCCATATCCAGATAAAGAACTGATGGACTCCGGATGCAGACTGAAGCATGGTTTTCTCACCTACTTTATTCTTGTGTGTGTGTGTGTGTGTGTGTGTGTGTGTGTGTGTGTGTGTGTTTCCTTTTGATCTGCTTCTTCTTTTATAACTGTGGAAATATGGAAATATGTTTTAGATGATAGCACATGTATAACCTATATCAAATTGCCTACCATTTTAGAAAGAGGGGAGGAGAGAGAGGGAGGGGAAAAAAATTTGTAACTCAAAAGCTTGTAAAAATGAATGCTAAAAACTGTCTTGACATGTAATTGGGAAAGAAATGCTATTTTTAAAAAAGAAAATGGGAAATTAGACATTGGGAGGTGACAAGGTACAGGAATGTTCAAAACAGGATAAAACAGACATATCTATGATTTGCCATTATATTTATTATCTATAGTACACATTTTGACACTCGCTGAATTGCTGTCTTGTATTGTTAACTGATACACAGACTCAATGAATTATCAACAGGAATTGGAAGCTGAATATGTCCTTTTTCAGAGAAACAGCATGGAGTGGTGGAAAGAATGCTAGACTTGGAGTTGGGTGACCAGATTTGAATCCCACATGTACTTTGTGTCCATATGTGAATCACTTAGACTCTGAAGTCATTCTCCTCATCTGCAAAATGGGAATAAAAACACTTCTACTATTTATGTCTTGGAGTTGTAAAAAAAAGAAAGGTACTTTGTAACCTGTAAAGTATTATAGAAATATGATCTCATTTTTGAAACCTGTAATCTGAAATTGTCTCCCTGAGAGCCCACAAGTTTAAGGTCAAAGAGAATGTCTTATACTGCTTCTACTATAATTCTCTCTCTCTCTCTCTCTCTCTCTCTCTCTCTCTCTCTCTCTCTCTCTCTCTCTGGCTCTCTGTCTCTCTCTCTCTCTCTCACATACACACACACATGCACGATAGGCATATAGGAAATAATAAATATTTGTAGAAATGAATATGAAATTCAGGCCATATCTAAGGTAACTCAGTTACTGAAACAATTAGGAAGAACAGTGTTATAATATGGACTCATTATAACATAGCTATTCTGTGTAAAAGAGCTTAGAGTTAACAATACACACATATGATATGATATGATATATTATTATATGATATGATATTATATCATATCATATCATATTATATGATATGTGTGTGGATATATATAATTATACATACACGTACTCACATGCACAAAATGTCTAAGCATCTCAGACTTGGTGGATTTCTGAAGCCCACAGGCCTTCACCTTACTCTGTCCTGCCATCTAGAGGCTTTGTATATAGAGGCGATGGGGTCTGTATGCAGAGAAGCTAAGAGTCACTGAATCCCTGGTGCACAGTCTTACTGTGTTAAGACAAAGTAAACCTCCATATGCTAAATATTCAATGATTTTTCTAGTGTTTTATTTCATCCCAAAATTGAACCTGAACTTAAAGGGTGCTAGCATTAGAGCAGCATCCCTGACATGTATACACTCTTATGCACATACTATACATAAAATCCATATACACATACTAACAAATATAGATATAAATATAAATATACCATGAGAGCTTTGGAGCGTGCCTAGATCACCTAACATGGAGGCACTCTACATCCTTATGTTCCCTAACATGTGAGTGAATGTAGTCTGCTTTTATTGGCTGTATTGCCAGAAAAGGCTACATCTTTAAAACTAGTCCCACTGAAACCATCTCTCTCTTCCCACCGTGTGCATAGGTTGAAGATGATACAAAGTGGACACATGGACATCATGAACTAAACTAGCATTTTCCTAGCAGGGAGGATACTTCCCATCCCATCCTCCCCGTCCCCCTTTCTTGTATTCCAACTCTAAAAAATTCTTCTGGAGGCGTTTGTTTCTGTTTTGTTTGTCCTCGTTTTCAGGCGCCCAGCACAGACCCATCCACCCACTAGACTACGTAGAATTCAATCATGACAACCTCAGAGCCAGGATTCTAGAAGGGGGATATCGTAGCCAACTCAGCAGGAAAGCCCAAAGAAGCCAGGGTGCCTGACACTCAAGGCCAAGGCAAGTTTAGGACTTGGAAATAGGGTTGCATTTTATAGAAACTGAGCTAACCTTTGAACCTAATCCCCTTTGCCTTCCCAGAGGCTGGGGCGGGGGGCAGGGGGTGGAGGGTAGCATTATAATTCTCACATGTTGGAAGGATAATTTTGTATGTTTGTGATTAACCTTTTGAAGTAAATATTCTTTTGTAAAAACTACTTTGATTGTGAAATGATTAAATAAAACTAGGATGCAAAGGACCTACCCCTACAACTGATGGAATACCATCGGAATGAGCTAGAGCGAATAGCTGAGAGCCTGACACCTCCAAACCCCTTTAAGGGTTTGGGTTTTGGGATATCAGACAACCCCAGGATGGGGTGAAATATAACACACCTGACCCTCAGGCAAGAGCAGCAGCCAGGACACTCAGAATGCTTTTACTTTTCTTGTTCTACCTTGCAGACTCCCTAGCTTTCTTCAAAACACAATTCAAGAGCCTCATTAGAGAAATTCTTTCTTTATCTTCCCAGTTGTTTGTGTTCCCTTCAAAAATTCCCTTGTATTTATGTGATTTATGATTTACATATACTTTTATAAGTTATTTCAGCCTAAGCCTGGGACAGTTTTTCTCAAGACTGCACTTTTGTGCAGCATTTGTTGTTATTCAGTCATTTTTCAGTCACATCCAACTCTTCGTGACCCCATTTGGGATTATCTTGGCAAAGATACTGCAGTGATTCGCCATTTCCTTCTCCAGCTCATTTTACAGATAAAAAAAAATTGAAGCAGAGAGGGTTAAGTGACTTGCCCAGGATCACATAGCTAATAAGTATCTGAGGCTAAATCCGCATGCAGATCTTCCTGACTCCAGGCCCACTCTATCCACCATGCCACCAGATTCAGACCATGCACTCAAAGAGAGATATGGCTCCTGACTGGTTGAAAGTCTTCTGCATATGCAATGCCATGTACTGGCATAGCTTGAAAAGAGGCTTCTTTGGATTCAAGAATACCACTGGGAGAAGTAGAGAGGAAATTCAAGAGAGAAGTCAAGCTTTTAAGAGGTCAACAGGGGATCTCCCTGAAGCCACAGACATAAGAGGAAGATAGTTCCCACCAGGTCCCTTGACTTCTGGCCTCTGTAACTTAAGAGACTGCCAAGAAGAGATTCTACTTTGGTGAGGGCTTTCCTGCTGCCTTTCACTTACTCTTGGATATTCGTCATCTACTCTAATCTATATAAAGCCTCCAATTTCTGCTTACTATTTAATTTAACAAACAAATGGACCAGCTATTTATGATTATCTTTTGTCTAACCAAGAAGGGCAGCTAGGTGGTGCAGTAGGTAGTATTGGGCCTGAAGTCAAGAAGACTCATCTTCCTGAGTTCAAGTCTGGCCTCAGGCATTTATTAGCTGTGTGATCCTGGGCAAGTCACTTAACACTGTTTACCTCAGTTACTAATCTATGAAATGAACTGGAGAAGGAAATGACAAACCACTCCGGTATTTTTGCCAAGAAAACCCCAAATGGGGCCACGAAGAGTCAGATACAACTGAAAAACAATGGAACACATTTGTCCAACCAGCATTTGATGGAAGGAAGCTAAGCTAAGTGTTACCCTCTCCTTAAGAGCAACTGGGGAAAACACATTTTATTCTAAACCTCTAAAACAGAGTATCACATCCATAGACTACAGACATTTGATGCATGGAAAAGGAGTGATCACCTAGCCACGGTTTGAATAGATCCTGCCTGCCTCTCCTATTCTCTACAAAGTGGGAAATAGTAGGGGTGTTCAGATCCCAGATAAGATTATTTATCCACCCATCCATCCATCCATCCATCCATCCATGCCATATGAGGGCCAGTCATACATCATGCTAGATATAGCAATATTACATTTGGATTTAGAGAATAAGTTCTAAGGTCGACGCTTACTGTGTATATGTTGTTGTGGGGGAGAAGGGGGTTTCCTCCCAGTAGAGTGTAAGCTCCTTGAGGGTAGTCTTTTTTTTTATCCTTAGCACAATGCCAACCACATAGTAAATAATCCATAAATATGGACTGAATTGAATGAAATTGCCATAGAACCCAGTTGCTCTACAAATCTAGATTTCCTTCTACCACACTGTGCTGCTTTTAGATGTACTGTGTGAGAAAAACAAATTGTTCCCAGCTTCTCGCTTCAGTGAATCCCAGAATGTTTTTAGATGTTTTCTAGGTGATAAAGAAACCTCTACAGAGGACATGTTTACTAAGCTTCAGGGCCTAACATTAAAATATGCCAAGAAGGAATCCAGGAGATAGTTAAGACAACTATTTGTCTGGAAGTTTAAGCTGGGGCTCATGGTCTCTAAAGAAAGGTTGGCAACAATATAGACATCCCAATGCCCCTATTCATCAAGTGAGTTGCCAGGGCAATTGACTCAACATCAACAGGAGTTTTCACTGGGTATATCGTGGAAGTGAAAGCATTTAGGCTTTAAACTCAGGTTCCAGGAAGAAGGATGATTTTTTTTCCTCTGCAGTTATACTGAAAACTGGTAGGGTACTTTTTATTTGTTTCTCTTTGGAATGAAAAATGTCCCTAGGATTGGGCTATGCTAGAAGGAACTAGGAAGAACAAGCCTACAAAATCTCCGGTGGTCTCTTCAAGTCTCAGCTGATCTTGCTTTCCCAGCCCTCACTTATCCCTCAGTTTTTAATCAACGAGTAGCATTTGCATGCAGTAAAAGTGAAATTAGTGATCTCTTCCTCCCTTCCTCCTTCTCTGGCTTGGCACAAAGAAAACATGCTTTTGAGAGTTGACCCATCTTCACCCAGGCATGCTGGCCACTCAGCAGTAAGATCCTAGAACTGCAAAGGATCTTAGAAGCCATCTAGTCTAGCTTCTTCATTTTACAGATGAGGAAACTAAGGCACAGAGAAATGAGGTGACTAACCCAAGGTCAGAGAGTGTTAGAACTGGGGTTTGAACCTAAGTCCCTGGACTCCCACCTGACAAAGAAGGCAACATACTAATTAGCCTGTCCCATTGCCCTAGCTGAACAAAGTCTGAATAGTCAACAAAAGAAAATGAAAAATAAATGAAGTTTTTAAAAAAAGCTTTTTTAAAAGATTATCTATGGTATTTTCAGCAAAGCAACTACAAAATTTGTTTTTAAAAATACCCAACTTTTAACCTGACAGTATAGGGGTTGAAAAATTAATTTGTAATGCCAGAGGAAATAGGTGATGAGTTTGGAAAGGAAAAGAGAAAAACTTCCAAGAAGCCACTAAATGCTTTGGGGGATGAGATGGGGAGGGGAGGGAGGTACAACATGAAAAGTAGGTCTCAGAGAAATTAGTGTAGCAGAATTAGTTGAACTTCTAAAGATATGAACTTCAAAATCATGAAAATCTCTTAAAGATGAGCTGTATGAAATAATACAGGGCAGAGGTTCCTCAAAACTCTCTGGCAGGGCCCGCAGATTGACCAAGGGTACCAACTACCTCTCCTAATAAAATTGCATCCTAGGGACATACATTGAAATGGGATTGTAATACTTTCTTGTAAGTCAGGGGCTTATTCTGTCACCCAAAATGGCACTATTTCTTGGATTTAATAAAAACCTAAAAAGAAGAGAAATGTTGGTACATGAAGAACAATATGAACATTTCACAAATTCAGAGAGGAAGAGCATTATAAAGGACCTCCAAAGATCATTGAGTATGAGTGGGCATTCAGGCCTACTACACAATCCAGTCTATGGGCATTTGTCCATTTAGCCAGTTGTTATAGATCACCAGGTAACCCCTTTTGGGGCTCAACAGTTATCACTATCAGGACATTCTTTATTTCTTACCTAAATTCCTCTAAGCATTAATGCCCTTGATATTTCGTCAAAAGAGATGAAATCTACCTGCCATTCATTATCCTTGAGACAATTTATTCAGCCAAACCATTTAAGCAAACATTTATTCAGTTCCTCCTACTCTGTGTCCAGCACTGTGCTAAGCACCTTAGTGGACATTAAGAAAGATAAGAGAAAATCTAGGACCTTGGGAACTTTAAAATAAAGTTGGAGAGATGATGTATGATCACATATCATATTATTTAGAGCAGAAAAGAAGAGAAAGCCCCTCATTTTTATAGATACATACACATGAAGGATTATTAAGGATGTAATCAAAGGGTGTATGACAGCGGGAAAAAAGATGGTTTAATCATTCAAAGACAGCCAATAAACAGCCCACTCACTACATTGGTAACCATGAAATTTCTACTTATTTTGAAGATTTATTTATTTTTATTCTGAACTTAACAAGTACCAAGTAAAATGGACATTTCCATACCAAAGTAGAACAGAAAAAAAGATGATTGTACATGAAAGTGAACGTGAAACTTTCAAAACTTTCAAAACTGTCCTGCTAGTCTGTGTTTCCTTGTAGCCTTCCTTCTGTTCATACCTGTGCATTTTAAAATGTCTCAGTAATTCTCTTTCTCTTTCTTTTCTTTTCCTTTCTTTTTGGGGGAGGGAAGGCTCCCTATCACTAGTCTTCCCTTCTTCCTCCCTGTCCCACTGAAAAAATAAAATAAAATCAAAGCCTTGCAACAAATACGCATAGTCATGTAAAACAAATTTCCTTATTGACCATGTTCAAAAGTGTACACCTCATTCTACACTCAGAGTTCATCGCCTTTCTGTCAGGAGGCTGGTGTCATGCTTCAACATTGGTCCTTTGGAATTATGGGTTGTCATATAACCATACAATCTCACTAGAAGACAGAAGGCTTCCAACACATTGGGTGGACACAGGTAAGCATTAAGCAATATGGATTATGATTTGAATGCACATCAATGGATTTATAAATCTATGACAGTATTGGAAACAATGTGAAAAGTCAGACAATACTAGAATTAAATCACTATTCAAGAGAGCAATACAAAGAATATCCTATGGTATCTCATACCATGGAGGAGTAAATACAGATGGTTAAGAATACGAATTTAGCACAGTGGATAGAGCACTGGCCCTGAAGTCAGGAGGACCTGAGTTCAAATCCAGCCTCAGACCAAACACTTGACACTTATTAGCTGTGTGACCCTGGGCAAGTCACTTAACCCTAATTGCCTGGAAAAAAAAATGAATTCAGAATAAGAGTCCAACCCTATGGAGTGCAGTGAATAGATCTGGAAGAGGTAGTACTTAATCTGCTTCGCACATAACTTTATATTTACTAAAAATATTAAGTTCATTTTACTCAGAAGGAATAATCTTTTTCTTTATTATAAATTTTATCACCCAACCCATTAATCATTTTTGTTGATTCTCTTCAGGTTCTCCACTGCCATCTATCTCTCAAGAAGGAAGGGCAACCAACCTGTCCATCAGCAAGGCAATAGCCATCACCAGTCATTCCAGGGGAGGGACCATCCTATCTTCCACTGGAGGACCGTGTAGGTAACAGATAAAAATAGAAGAGCCAGGTCTCTTGGCAGTGTGAGAGCTGATCTCTCAGAAGTGAAGCCTCCTCAAAGGGTCAATAGTTCTTGTTAATAGTTCTTGTATCGTTTTCAAAACTCTCCCCCGCTCAGACCCTGGTTTTGTAGCAAAAAGAATAGCTCTACCCCAACCTGAACTGCTTGCCCTTGCAAAACTTCCTGCCTTTTCTTGTCTCTGGGCAAACTTGTATCTCTGTGAATAGACTGTGCCCTCCTGAAAGCCCAGCCAATGGGATAAGGGGAAGGGGGTTAGGGAGGAGGAGCTCAAATTAGGGTATAAAATAAGGCTTCCTTTCTGTGACCAACTCGTACTCTCCTGGCTGGCAATGGTGACCAGGGGAGGTCCCCTTTCTCATGAGAAAGCAATAAACTCCTTTCTACTTGGCAAGGTATCTAAGTCTTTGTTTTTATTTTTGAGTAAGTGGTCTCCGTCCCACACAGCAGGTATTTCTATTGGTCAGTTGCATGGGATGGTCATAGATTTTAGAGCTGGAAGGGATCTCAGAGGCCATCTAGTCTGACTTGCTCATTTTATAGATGAGGAAACTGAGGCTCAGCCAGGTGGTTACTTGTCTAGAATAACACAGCTATTAAGCATGAGATGAAGAATTTGTTCTTCCTGACTCAAGGTCTAGTCATCTATCTACTATTACTATGCTAGAGACCTTTTTTATTAGAAAATGTTACTCTGGTAACTCCAATTCTCTGAGTGGCTTTCCTGGTGTTCCTGAGTTTCCACCATTTTGTGTTGTTACGTTGCTAAAGGTCACAAGAGTATAGATTGGGACCTAGAAAGTACATTAGAGGTCAGCTAGTCCAACACCCTCATCTTATAAGTGAGGGTCCTGAGAAAAGTTATAAGACTTGTTCAAGGTCACAGATGAACACGTCTGATGCAGGTTCTAGGAATGCAAATTCAGTACATTTTCTGCTGAAACATGCCACATCTTTTTGGAACAGAATATACTCAATATCTGAGGACTGATGGCTCTGTATCAAAAAATTAGTGATAGTAGCTACTTTGACAACACCCTCTGATGCCTTCTCCAACCTCCTGGCATGGACCTTCCTGTGTCAGAATCCAGGAAACATTTGGCACATAGTTAGAACTTGATAAATGGTTTTATTTTATTCATTCATCAGCATAGAGATGATAATTAAATCCATATGAGTTGATGGAGTTACTAAAAGTGATTGTTGAGGGAGAATAGAAGAGGATATAGGATGGAAATCTGGAAGAGGAAGAGCAAAGGAGACTAAGGAATGATCACACAGGTAAGAGGAGAACCAAGAAAAGAGTATCTCAAAAACCCAGACAGGAGAGAATAACCTAGAGGGAATGGTGAGCAACAGTGTTAAATGCTGTAGAGAGAGGGGCAGCTAGGTGGAGCAATGGATAGATTACTAGCCCAGGACTCAAGAGTGCCTGAGTTCAAATCTAACCTCAGACTCTTGTGCGCTGTGTGATCTTGGGCAAAGCCATTTAACCTGGATTGCCTCAAAGAAACAACCAAAAGAAGAGGTGATAGCAAATGCTATAGATATGTTGAAGAAGGTGAAGATTGAGAAAAGCCCACTTGTTTTGGTTATGAAGAGAAATGACTTTGGAGAGAGCAGTTTCTTTTAGAATGGGGGGGTGGCTTGGATGTCTCTGTTTTGTCATTTAAGTTTGAGGTAAGGAAAATCAAGAAGGAATGGGACTAGGATGAGGGTACAAGTAGGGTTGGCCTTAGCAAGGAGTGACTGACTGACATCAGACTTTGGTGTAGAGGAGAGAATGGAAATAAAAGCAAAGCAAAATTTCCCAAATGCAACCCAGCTGATTCACTCTCCTATTTAATTCTAAGCAATAGCAATAGTTGGTTATCTTCCTCTCTTTGAAAATAATTTGTTGGCTCTGATTCTTATTATCTACCCAATAGCTCACTAACATTCAGACTCTTTAAGAGTCTGCCCAATATGACGGATGTTCTAATGAACCTTGTCTTTGGCTGAAAAAAAAAAGGAAAAAAAAAAAGAAAATAATTTGTTAAATAATTGCTAAATGTCTTCAGAATTGTGATCAAAAACAACATAACACACACACACACACACACACACACACACACACACACACACACACACAGAATACAAACTCCAAGAATTAAGGATTAAGCAAGCCAAGAAATCACAATAACCCTTGAAGGACAGCCCACTGATTCTATTAACTTAAGGAAAAACTAGAAAAAGTTGACGCCATGCCTATTAAAGATACATAATGCATAGTATTTACATATAATACCTCCCCGCAGGCAGAGAGACTACCAAGGACTCTGGAAGTTGCAGAGAATATGGATGTAGTTCCAATTAAAGCATTTAAATAAACTCTGATTTCCCAAACTGAAATTATATATTAAGGTATTTTTATATGAAATGTTCCTAAAACACAGGCTTGACCATGTCACCCCATACTCAGTTAATTTCAGTGACTTCCTGTCACCTCTAAAATAAAATCTAAACCCCTCTGTTTGGTATTTAAAGCTCTTCACAATCTTCCCTCTTTCTTCTTGTCTTTCCACTTTTTTACTCATTTCTCCTTTCCTCATAGTCCACAGTTCAGCCACACTAGCCTAATTCACAGGTACTTCATTTAATGGACTTTGCTCTGGATGCTTTCAGTGCTCTCCTTGGTATCTCCAGGTCTTCAAGGCAGTGAATAGAACTCTGGTCTTAAGAATGAGAAAGAACTGGATTCAAATCCTGCCTGCAATACTTACTGGTTGGGTGGACTTGAACAAGCTGATTAACCTCGATGGGACTCAATTTACTCATCCTAAAAGTGAGGTTAATAATAGCATCTTTTTCAGAAGATTGTGAGGATCAAATAAATGACATGTGTAAAGCACTTTACAAACCTTAAGGTGCTCAGGGTTCTGTCCTGTTCTCTTCTGCCTTTCTACTATTCACTTGGCAATCTCATCAGCTTTCATGGACTTAATTACCATCCCTACGTTGATGATTCACAAATCTACCTATCCTTTCCTCTCTCTACTGACCTTCATTCTTACATGTCCAACTACCTTTTGGTCATCTCAAACTGGAGACATCTTAAACTCAATGTGTCCGAAACAGAACTCATAATCTTTCTCCTTAAACCTTCTCCCTACTTTTACCTTCCCCGGTACTGTAGAGGTCAACACCATCCTCCCAGTCCATCAGGTTTGCAACCTAGGAGTCATCTTGAACTCCTCACTATCTCCCACCCCACTATATTCAATCTCTTGCCAAGGCCTATTGATTTCACCTTTGTAACATCTCTAGAATATATCCACTTCTCTCTTCTTGGTATAGGCTCTCATAATGTTATGTCTGGACTATTGCAATAGGCTGCCAGTGGGTCTGCTTGCCTCAAGTGTTTCCCCACTCCAATCCATCCTCCATTCAGCCACTAAAGTGATTTTCCTATATCACATGTCACCCTTACCCTCCTCCTGCTACCCCCACCCCACACACATACTCTCAATAAACTCCAGTGGCTCCTTATCTCCTCCAAGATCAAATACAAAATCCTCTACTTAGTATTCAAAACCCTTCATAACCTAGTCCTCTTTTACCTTTCTAGTCTTCTTACACCTTACTGTCTGCCATATACTCTTAGATCCAGTGACACTAGCCTCCTAGCTGTTCCATGAACATCTCTGGGCTCGAGACATTTTCTCTGGCTGTCCCCCCCCATGCCTGGAACGCTTTCCCTCTGCCTATTCCCTTCCCTGGCTCTCTTTAAGTCGCAACTAAATTTCCACCTGTGAGAGATGATCTCTCAGAAGTGAAGCCTCCTCAGGGAATCAATGGCTCTTGTTAATATTTCTTGATGCTTTCAAAACCCTCCCCTACTCAGACCCTGTTTTTTTTAAATGCTTAGCAGAAATAATAAGCCCTGCCCCCAACCTAAACTGTTTGCCCTTGCACAAACTTCCCTGTCATTTCTTGTCTGTGGGCAAACTTGTGTAACTACCTTTGCTCTAGATTTCCCAGAAAAGATTGTGCCCCCCCAAAGCCCAGCCAATGGGATAAGGGGAAGAGGGTTAGGAAGGAGGAGTTCACTTTAGGGTATAAATAAGCCTTTACTTCTGTAAGGAACTGGTACTCTCCTGGACTGAAATGGCGACTAAGTGAGTACCCTTTCTCATGAGAAAGCAATAAATTCCTTTCTACTTTCAAGGTATCTAAGTCTTTGTTTTTATTTTTGAATAAGTGGTCTCTGTCCCACACACACCTTCTACAGGAAATCTTCCCCAACCCTACCTTATTCCAGTGCCTTCTCTCTCAATTATGTCCTATTTGTCCTGTATACAGTTTTCTTTATACATATTTGTTTTCATGTTGTGTTCCCCCAGTGGATTATAAGCTCTTTATGAGCACTGCTCTTTTGCCCTTTTTTGTATCCTCAGCACTTAGTATAATGCCAGGCATACCACAGGCACTTAGTAAATGTTTATTGACTAATTAATCATTGCCCCCAGAAACCTTTCTAAAACTAAGATGCAGAAAAGGTGTCCCATCTGCATTAGGAGGGGAAGTCCCTCAGCTGGAGTTCCACATACCATTGAAAATACAAGTACTCTCAAATAAGGAAGAAAAAAGACACACATGCAAATAATTATAATATGATTATGATATAATCTGATATGTGATATAATCTGATAAATATAATATGAAATTGCATAACAAGTTCATTAGAATGTTACAAAACAAAATGCTTTGGAAGATAGTAGAAGGAAATCTTAATACTAAAACTAGTTCATAAAAACTGCAACATTAGGAGAGAGCCATAGCCTATACAGCTCAGAATTCTCATCTTATATTATTATGCTAAATAAGTTAAGTAGCGGAAAAGTAAGTGTGCACTGTCATACAGATATGAGCTGCCCCAGAATGGGGCCTCCACTACGGTGGTGACATTGGAAAAAGAAAGGAAATCACCAATTTAGGGATATTTTCAGGTGGGGGGGGAGGAAGCAACAACAATAAAGCTTTGTGATTATACATAGGGAATGAAAAGGAGAAATGAATATAAAAGGATTGAGGGAAATAAAATTAATTTCCATACACTATGTGCTGAGAAGGATACCTAGGTGGCAAAGTACATAGAGTACCAAACTTGGAGCTAGGAGGACATCTTCCTGAGTTCAAATCTGGCCTCAGATACTTAGTAGCTGTGTGGCCCTGGACAAGTCACTTAATTCTGTTTACCTGTAAAAATGAGCTGAAGAAGGAAATGGTAAATCGTTAGGGGGTCATGAAGAATCGGAAAAGACTGAAAATGACTGAACAACAATAAAAATATGCTGAGAAGCAGCATGGTGAACAAAGAGCTGGCTTCAAAGTAAGAAAGATCTGGGTTCAAATGTGCCCTTTGACACAGACTGGTCTTCACATTGGTGGAAGCTGATTGCACCAGGGATGTGCCTGAGCCAGCACCTCCTGGATTGCTAGCTGATTGTTGAATTTTCAGTGTGAACCTTTACCCTTCTCAAATCAACAAATGCTACATATCAGGGTTTGATTTATAATTTTATTGATTGTCTAGACTTAAGCAAGTGAGGGGAAACAGTCAATAATGTAGATTAAAATATATCCAGAATACTTTATTTTTTCCCTAAGAGCTGATTGTTAAACAATACATGTGCCTTTTAAACTTTTTTTTAACAACCCATAAACTTTTTTAAACAAAAGCGCATCTCTACTGTTATTCTAAAGCGACCATAGAATCAAATAGAATCCACAGCAATGATCAGCCATCCTCAGGGCATCCAGCCTGACAGACTGGGTGGGACCTGGGAAAGTGAGTCCAGAAGGGAGGCTACACATAAATTGATTCATTCTCACAAAAGTTAATTATTAAGTACCTCCTGAATACAAGACTTTGTTAGTACAGGAGATAAAAAGACAAAAAAGTAATAGTCTCTGCCCTCAAGAAGTTTACAATCTACGGTAAAACAGTAGAACGGTATGGGAGCATAGCATGTAAGTACGTTGGTAAAACACTCTCTATCTATATATGATAAATACAATGTAATTTTTTTAAGGGGAGAAGAATTGTAATAACAGGGGCAACCAAGGAAAGCCTCATGTAGCAGGTGGTATCTGAGATAAGCCTTAAAAGGAGGCAGAGGAGGAAACATAAGTGAGGAAAAAGAGAGACGGCTGCCTGCGCAGAACGGCTTGTTCAAAAGCAGGAGAGTAGGAGAATGGAAAGTCCAACTGGATGAAAAAAGTTTATGCAGTAAAATGATCGAAATACCTTCTGTGGAAAAACACAAATTCTTGCATCTAAGGGCAGCACCAGTATATTAACTAGGCCACAAAAGAAAATTTATATGTATGGGGAAAAATGTATGCATCTGCGAACCAGCTACTAGGTCTAATACCATTGGTGATCAAAGAAAGAGAAAATGAACCCATATGTACAAAAATATTTATAGTAGGTCTCTGTATTAGCCCCAAACTGGGAACCAAGGGGATGACAATTGTGGAGGAGTTAGACTGTGAGTTTTTTTTTTAAAGGCAGTTGGGGTTAAGTGACTTGCCCAGGGTCACACAGCTAGTAGACTGAGTTTTAGGGAAATATCTTCTCCCTAGAAAAAGCAATTTTAGAAATCAAAGAAATAGAGCTATTTGTTGTTGTTGTTTGGTTGTTTTAGTCAGATCCACTCTTAGTGATTCCATTTGGGGTTTTCTTAGCATAAATAGTGGCCTGGTTTGACATTTCCTTCTCCAGCTCATTTTACAGATGAGGAAACTGAGGCAAAAAGAGTTAGGTGTCACTTGGCCAGTGAGTGGCTCCAGCTTACTCAAGAAGATGAGTTTTCCTAACTCCATGCCCAGTACTCCATCCACTATGGCACCTCACTGCCCTTTAAAATTACTAAAAAAAAAATTTTAGAACTCAAGGAAACAGCTATAGAGTTATATAAATAGTGACCCACTGGCTGGCAAGGATGGGATTGGCCTGACCGATTTCTGTCTTGGAGGACTCTATTATTCTAGAGATTTCCTAGCAGGATATCTGATAAGATTAACTACAGAAAACACATTCCACTGGAACAGACCTCATTGTTGGCAACTCCTGAAACCCCCCAAAGTCAACATCCTGTTCCTATTTCTCAGTCTCCCAAATAAGGAAAATGGCTGTGCAACTCACCTGATAGTCTCTTTTTTGCCACATGTAATGTCACCTTTAGACCGTGTAAAACTAACTCTAACTCTTTCTCTCTCTCTCTCCCCCCCTCATATGTGTATGTATAGTGAGTGTATGTGTGTGTATAGTGAATGTGTACATGTGTGTATATATATATATAAAACATACACATACATGTACATATTTTTATGTGTGTGTATATATGTGTGTATCTCCCTTTGTTCTCCATGTTTCTATCTACCTGGCAACTTCCCATCAGCTGATGCTAATTAAACTTTTTATCTTCTAGCCTTACTTCCTGATTTATTGACCTCAAGTCTAATATACCAAGAAGGGATGAATTCTATTCTGGAATATATTAGGACCTCAGAGCTGAGAAATTCTCCAATACCACCCATTAAGGGAATGGCTAAACAAATTGTGGTATATGAACAAAATGGCATATTATTATGCCTTAAGAAATGGCAAAATGGGTAGTTTCAAAGGAAACTAGGAAGATCTCTATTATATGAGGCAAAGTAAAGTGAGCAGAAGAACTAAGAGAATGATTTACACAGTAACAGCAACAATATAGAGGGGGAAAAAACAATCTTGAAAGATGTTAGATCTCTAATAAATGGAATCATGAGTCCAGAGGACTGAAAATGAAGCACACTGCCCATCTCCTGCCAGAGAAGTAATGGACTTGAAATCTAGAATGAGATACACATTTTTGGACATGGCCACTATGGGAATTTATTTTGCCGGACTATGCGTGTTTGTGGTTAAAATTTTGTTTGTTTGTTGTTTATTAAATTTACTTTTATTGTTCAGTTAGGGAGAGGGGACAATGAGAAGGAAGGATAATAAAAGTTTAAGAAGGGAGGGGAAAAAGCAGAAGACAAAGGAGGAGTGAAGGGAAAAGAAAAAGAAGGAAAGAAAGAGGGAAGAGAAAGAAAGAAAGGAGGGAACAGAGAAGGAAAGAAAGAAAGAGAGAGAAGGAAAGAAAGAGAGAAAAAGAAAGAAAGAAAGAAAGAAAGAAAGAGAAAGAAAGAAAGAAAGAAAGAAAGGAAGAAAGAAAGAAAGAAAGAAAGAGAGAGAGAGAGAGAGAAAGAAAGGAAGGAAGGAAGGAAGGAAGGAAAGAAGGAAGGAAGGAAGGAAAGAAGGAAGGAAGGAAGGAAGAAGGAAGGAAAGAAGGAAGGAAGGAAGGAAGGAAGGAAAGGAAGGAAGGAGGAAGGAAGAAGGAAGGAAGAAAAAGAAAGGAAGAAAAGAAGGAAGGAAGAAAGAGGAGCAAGGAGAGAAGGGAAGAAAGAAAGGAGGGAAGAGAGAAGGGAAGAAAGAGAAAGGGAAAGAAAGAAAAGGAGCAAAGAGAATGGAAGAAAGAAAAGAGGGAAGAAAGAAGAGAAGAAAGAAAAGGAGAGAGGAAGAAAGGAATTGTAAATGTACTTAAAAGAGACAGCAGATTCTCTAACTTTCTTTAAGACACCTTGGGGTGTTTTAAGTCACTTCCTCTTCCTTTTTTCCTTAGTTTTCTTATTTGTTTAATGAAGGGGTAGAACTAGATAAAATTCTAGCTCTGGCATGGTGTATCTGTGATCATATAGCTCAGTGTTTGTTAGTGCTATATCCTCATTCAAGTTGTGAATGATTTGAGAATTCCATGAAAAACTTGGTGTGGGATAGGGTACAAAGCAGAGACTGGAAAACTGGTGAGGCCACAGGTATTGCTATATGATTTTCAGCATTATAAGTTATGTGGCAATTTTAGCTGTGAATTTAACCAGTGGAAAGTGCCAAGTTGCTCAGCTGTATATATTTCCCAGGTTTTAATCCTGCAGAATTATAACCTCTCCCCCCCCCAAACTCAAGATACAAAGGCTCTGTATATACCAACATTTTCATAGCTTCATTTTTATGGTAGAAAAAAGGGGAGGGATCAACAAAATGGTTGTCTATCCATGGGGGAATGACTAAAGCAGATTAAGCCATGTGAATATAATGGAATGGTTCTTCACAAATGATAAATATGAGGAATTTGAATAAACTAGAAAGACTTATAAAACATGATGTAGGATGAAATGAGCAGAACCAGGAGACAACATATACAATGATCACAATTATATAAATGCCACCCTTCACCTCCCCCCAAAAAAACCCATAAAACATGAAAGGAAGCCAAATTCAGGTTAATTGCGATGACCAATCATGGTTCTAGAGGTGATGAAATACACCCCCCTCCTCTCAGTAGAGAGACTAGGGTTACAGATGCACAATGTTGCATATATACCCTTTTCCTCCAACCTTTTTTTGGCTGCTCACTAAGGCTGTCTCCACTGGGGTCTTAATGGAGGTGAGGATTAGCCCCTATTTCTAGTAGCAGGAGGAAAACTCCATTGGAAAAGGCAACCCAGAGGAAAATCTTCCACCATCACTGGTGGGATCTGGCTTCTAAAAATCTAATTAGAGTGGTGTTATGACCCCTGGATATGCAATTTAGAGAGTGACAGGTCTTGAGATGAATGTAAAGCCCAGGAGACATAGTTTCTGGGTAATTGATAATCAATTTATTAATTATGGCTGGCAGATAAGCAATAAATTGAAGTCAGTGGTTTCTCTTGTAACCAAAGACGAACTAAAGGCTGCTAAATGTTTAAATACCCTGGAAAAAGGTTTTGTCCCTGATGGGTGGCAACCAACTTTGATTGATTGATTAATTATAATTAATTATAATAATTATGAGAGAATTAATATTATAATGAGAGGTGGGTTTATTGTGATGAGGGGCTAGTGGGGGGGGGAGACACATGACTTTGATCTTGTCAGTTTTGGACAAAAAGACTCATCTCTACCCAGACCAGCCTGCCTCAGCAATCTAGACAAGAATCTATTTATTCTCCCAGCCCTGACTGAGTAGAATGCAAAGGGCCAGAATTCTTTACCCTTTAATCAGAAATAAGCTTTCCTAGTTGGGTGGGGTTGGGCCCAAGACTGAGGAGAAAGTCTCATTATCAGCCCAGTTCTTCACAAAGACTAGGCTTTGAATGAGGAAATAGAAAGGGACAAAAACCCTGGATTCCCCCCAACCCCATATTAGTAATTGGTTATCATTCTCTCAGTCTCTAGGAAGTTGCAGCGACCAGGTTCACAACCTGGACGGCCAGGCATCCCATATTCAGCTACCTGGGGTCAAAGAATGATCATTACTATAGTAGAAACCTAAAGAGGCTATTTGTTCACCCTATCTTTCTGTAAAGTGTCTTGCAATTTCCATACTTCCTATAACATTTAATGTGTATTTGTTTATTCATTCCTTCGTTTATTGTGTATATATATTACCACACTAATATATTATGCACATTATAAACCTATACAAACTAGATGTGAAAAAGGATAAGATAAAGATGAAATGAATAAAATTTTAAATACTTTATGACTGGCATAAAATCTCTTTCCTCTCACTCAAAATATTAATAATAATATTTCTTAGTAACAGTAATGTGATTGAATAGGTTTTGTAATCCTGGAGTAACACATTTTGATGCAAATATTAAAAGGTCTGCTTCTAAGTTCTGTTTGCTTCCACACTTGGTTTTAGTGGCTGTCATTGCTGAAAAGGATGCCTAGAAACAAAGACACATAGACCCAAGTGGAACGAGTGCATCAATGGCTACACTTAATACATCATGACACTTATTTTTCAATCTCATCCAAACCAGTCTCTCCAAAAAATTCCCATCAGTTATGCAGAGGTTTTTGTTGAAATAGAGCTAGTAAATTTCCATCTTCGCTGACATCAACCAGTTGCTCTTAATAATAGCTAGCACCTACTACGTGGTGCTAGCCAGGCACTTTATAAACACGATCTCATTTGATCCTCACAATGACTCTGAGAGGTAGATGCTATTTTTATCCCCATTTTACAGTTGAGGAAATTGAGGTTAAATGACTTACCTAAGTATCTGAGGCAGGATTTGAACTCTGGCCTTCCTGACTTGAAACTCAAGCACTCCATCCACTGTGCCACCTCACTGCCTCTAGGTTCAAGGGACCAGTCCAGGACTGAAGATCAGAATTTACTTTGGAGGATGGCCATGAATATAAATATGCTGCTTCCTTACAGTTTGTAATGACAGAATAACAAGCATTTCCTGGCTTTCACCCAGACCCGAAAAAGGAGATTGTACCAGATTAACTTGTCGGGAAAGTCATGTGTGAGGACAATAATCAGTAGCTAGGTGGTACAGTAGTTAAGAGAGCTAGACTTGAAACAGGGAAGATGAGTTCCAATCTCACTCACTAGCCTGGCAAGTCATTTCCCCTCTCTTAGCCTGTTTCCCCATCTGGAAAATGGTAATAATAAATAAATGGAGTACCTATATCAGAGAGTTATTGGAAGACGAAATGAAATAAGAGGTGCATAGTGCTTTGCAAACCTTAAAACACGATATAGATGCTAGCTACTGTAGCTAATTCTTAGAGGAGATCTTTTTCTTGGTATCTGACATATTTGGGGTTGATTCAGCTTTTCATTTGGAAAAGCCTTTAAGTGGGGTTTTAGTGTATCTAATGGAGTAGTAGAGAGTACAAACAGCTTTAAGAAATTAAGTACCATTTTCTATTTTGTTAGAATGTTAAATTATTTATCACCACACTTTGACAGACGGTGTGCAATAATGGATAGAGGGCCAGTCTTCAACTCAGGAAGATGTGAGTTCAGATCTTGCCTTTCCATGTGCTTGGCTGTATGATGGTAGTCAAGTCACTTACCCTCATAGTGTCCTAAGAAACTCTCTAGGACTCCAAGTTCTACTGGAATCGCTTTTATGCACTGGCGGAGGAAAACTCCACATCTTGAAATTGGAGCTGACTAGCAGCAGTTGTGGGGACTGTAGCATTTTTTAGAGGAGGAGATGACCACTTAGAGGAGAATAAGTTCAAACCTTGGCCTGGATTGCTGTATGGTATAGGAAGACATCGAGGAGGTGGTTTGGACAATGCAGAGCCAAGCTGAAGTGAAATCGTTGTTTTGCGGTCCTATAAAATGTCTTATGTTTTGATGTTTCAAATATCAATCTCCTAGGAGAATGTAACAGGAGTTACTGCTTCGTGTTTTGAGTTGTCAAGGTGCACTGGTGAATTTTTGTTTGTTTTAGCATTTCTTGTGTGTGGAAAACATTAATTAATTAATTAAACATTTATTAATCACCTACTATGTGCCAGGCACTGCACCAAGAAATGGGGACATAAAGGCACAAAAAACTTTGCCAGCCCTCAAGGAGCTCACTTTCCAATGGGGGAAAAAAATAAATAATGAAACAAGTACAAACAAGCTATATGCAGGATAAGTAGGATAAGTCGAGAGGAAAGGGACTAGAATCAATCTTGGAGAAGATGGGATTTTATTTAGGAGTTAAAGGAAGGCTGGGAAGGAAATAGGTGGAGATGAGGAGAGCATTACAAGTTTGGGGAACAGCCAGAGAAAATGTGTCTAGCAGAGAGACAGCATCTCATTCGTGGAATAGCAATGAGGCCAGTGTCACTGCATTGAAGAGTATATTTCAGGGAGTAAGGTTTAAGAAGACCGGAAAAGTAAAAGGGGGTTAGGTTAGGAAGGGCTTTGAATGTCAAGCATAGGATTTTGTTGTTCATTGTTGTTCATCCTTCGTCTCAAAGAGGACCAATGACATCAGGAGGGTGATGTCTTGACTTGCAAGTGAATTGGATTTAAGTGAGGCAGAGCTGGGCAGTCATCAGAGTCCAGTGGCAGGACATAGGTCAGGATGACTGGGGTGGCCCAGGATGCATTGGGAGACCTCGGCCTTTTTAAGCTAAAGTGTTTCCCAGGTCTCAGTTTATCTGAAGCAACACCCATTCAGTGATTAAGACTAGGCAACAACTGAACCAAAAGATGGCCTCGTTGGCCTTCGCAGAAGAATCTCTCTAGGAGGGGAGGACCCTCAGAGTTTCTGACCAGAAAAGAAGCGATTGCTATTTACCCTCACTCTGAGCCAATCAGAACCCAAACAATGAGCAAGTGAGGCTTGAGCTGGGACTTACTGTTAGCCAATCAGTGAGAGACAGAGTGATCTGAGGCATAGTCAAGTAGCTCCATTTGAATCCCAGTGGGCTTTAACAAAGCCTGGTTTTCGGAGCTGTATTTCAAGAAATCATAAATAAAAACTACATGAGACGAAAGAGTTAATTGTCCCAGTTTAAAAAAAAACTGATAGAATAAATAAGTAGGGAAGAAAAAAATCTAGCCCCCAAACCCAACATACTTTGCAAAGTATAAACAATCAAAATTCATATTCCTTTGGACAGAGCACCCACATGTAAGGGTATGACTCACCAGGTGGACAGAGGGAGGAAAGGGGAGGAGGAGCAGGAGGAGGAGGAGGTGGTGATGATCGGTACTCACTGGAGTTATTGAGAGGGAAAGGGGAGGGTGTGATATAGTCAGACACATGCTACAGGAAAATCACTTTAGTTGCTGAATGGAGCATAGATTGAAGTGGGGAGAGACTTAAGGAAGGCATGTCCACCAGCAGGCTATTGAGATAATACAGGTGTGAGGTGATGAGGGCCTGCACTAGACTGGTAGCAGTGTCAGAGGAGAGAAAGGGGGGCGTGTGAGAGGTGTTGCAAAGGTGAAATCAACAAGGCCCAGCAGATTGGATATAAATTACTACCCTAATCTGTTTTATATTATACACTAAGTATCTTTCCAGTCTCTTTTGGGAAGATGCTAGGCTTGAGCCAAACCTAAACTTATAATGATTTTCCCTGAAGTTCCATCCAGGGTAGGAATAATATAAGATCCAGGGACAATGAAAAAATGAGACCTACTCCCACCTTGAGAGGGTCAGGTCCTACTGGAGCCCGGGCTCCTTAGTGGGAAAGAGTTCCTTGGGGCACCCCACCAGCACCACGCACAGAGCAGCAGCTATATTATTACACTAAAAAGAAGTGCTTGTTTTCATCTCACATCCTAATGGATCTTCTTGCATACTGCTTGGAGTGCCCACACTCCCAGTATGGTGACCACTGATGCATACTATCACACAAGGTCACTGGGGGAGTTTTTTGTTACAACAGAGGGCTCAGGGGTGGTGGATATATACATTCAGGCCCTCATTACTTCTATTATTGGACTATTGTGATAACCTCCTAACTGGTCTCCTGGGGTTTGATCTCTCCAGCCTCCAGTCTCTTCACAGACTGCTATATCAAGAAATAATTGTAGTGTGAAAACAAAAGGCATCAGTAAAAGCTAAAAGTAACTCAAGTCTCTAATAGCTTACAGATTTGAAGGGCTATATATGATCTAGTCATCTTTGAGGATCAGCTTGACTCTAAACATAGCAAAAAAATAATGGGCCATTCCCCAATTAATAAATAGTCTTTGGATACAGACAGACAGTTCTCAAGGGAAGAAATCCAGGCTATCTGTAGCCATATGAAAAAAAAATGCTCTAAATTACTATTAATTAAAGAAATATGAATTAAAGCAATTCTAAGATTTCACCTCACATCTATCAGATTGACAAAGACGACAAAAATGGTAAATGATAAACGTTGGAGGAGCTGTGGCAAAATAAGCACATTGATGTCCTATTGTTGGACCTGTAAATGGATATGACTATTCAGGAAAGCAATTTGGAATTATGCACAAAGTTACTAAACAAGGAATGCTTTTTGACCCAGCTTTACCACTGCAAGTCCTGTCACACCCACCCCCAAAGGATCAAAGAAATAGGAAAAATTCCTATATGTACACATATATGTGTGTGTGTACATAGAAAAGCTTTTTTTGTGCTGACAAAAAACCAAGGGGATATCAATTAATTGAGAAATAACTGAATAAGTTGTGGATGTATAAATACAGACATATACACATATACATATATATAGTGTGTGTGTGTGTGTGTGTGTGGTGGAAAACTATTGTGCCCAAAAATGGGGAAACAGATGATTTCAAAGAGTCATAGAAAAACATATATGAACTAATAGAGCAAAGTGAGCAGAATCTGAAAAACAATTTATGCTATGACATCAATATTATAAAAATGAGTAGTTTGGAAGACTTTCAGAAACGGATGAAGAATGAAATGAACAGAACCAGGAGAATAATTTATATAATAATAATAATAATACTATAAACAATTTTGAAAGCTTTAAGAATTATGATCAATACAATGATCATCCATCCGTGATTCTAGAAGACGAGTGATGAAACATACTACCTATCTCCTGACAGAGAAGTGATAGATGTAGAGTGCTGAGAGACAGACAGACAGACAGACATTATACACACATACGCATTTGTATGTATGTATGTGATATATACCATATATATTTTTGGAGCTGCATATCTACATATATATATATAGGTGTATATATACATATGTATGTACATTTATATAAAGCCAATGAAAGAATTCGTTTGCTTGACTATGCCGATCTGTTACAAGGAACCTATTTTTCTTTTTTTTTTAATGGAGAAGAAGGAAAGAAAATAGATTTCTATTAATTAAAAAAATTTATTTTAAATGAAGAAAAGGGAATGCTAAAGATGTGAAATGCCCTGTCAGAAAAGGTCACAATATTGTTAGTTTTACTTAATTGTTTACTTTGTTATAAGAGACTTCTCATGAGTAGTTATACTGCATAAATGTCTGTAATGCAAAATTTTAAATATAAAAAATATATTATTTATATATTCCATATATAATACATATTATGTATTATACAAATAATGTACATTATATATAAAATAATAAATTTTAAATAGAATAAAAAATAAAGCTTTTAAAAAATAGACCAATGCAATTTGTAAGCATTGGAGGTCAACATTTCTATTATAGCAAATATTGATACCCATCTTACTTCAAGAGAAACTATGAGAAGTGCCTTGCTCATTGTGAGAGATGATCTCTCAGAAGTGAAGCTTCCTCAAAGGGTCATTAGTTCTTGTTAATAGTTCTTGTATTGTTTCCAAAACCCTCCCTTGCTCAGACCCTGTTTTAAAGCACATAGCAAAAAAGAATAGCCCTACCCCCAACCTGAACTGCTTGCCCTTGCAAAACTTCCTGCCTTTTCTTGTCTCTGGGCAAACTTGTGTCTCCATGAATAGACTGTACCCCTGAAAGCCCAGCCAATGGTTTAAGGGGGAAGAAGGTTAGGGAGGAGGAGCTTGCATTAGGGTATAAATAAGCCTTGATTTCTGTGACCAACCCCTACTCTCCTGGCAGGCAACGGGGACTAGGAGCGGTATCCTTTTTCTCATGAGAAAGCAATAAACTCCTTTCTACTTTCAAGGTATCTAAGTCTTTGTTTTTATTTTGAGTAAGTGGGCTGTGTCCCACACACTCAAGATCATATTAAGAATTTTTTATAGAACCTAGTAATAGAATTTATGAGATGTGACTCCTAATCCTAGAATCTAACTTTCCAGATTCAACTCCCCATGAGGGGTAAGGGGTAAAAGTGTTGGAGTCAGGAAATGAAAGAAGAAAAAAGGGGGGAGAAGAAAGACGGAGAGGAAGGAGGGGAGAGAGACAGAGAGAGAGAGACAGAGACAGAGAAACAGAGAGAGACAGAGAGAGGAAGAGAGAGGGAGGGAGGGGGGAGAGGGGGAGGGAAAGTGAGACGAGAGTACATTTTCTCTTATTTTATTAATCATCTCTCGCCTCCTTATTTTCATTCACTCTCTGAACCTAGTTACCTAGTTCAGATGGAAGGAGACAAAAGATGTGAGAGTTAATCATTATCCTTTTGACTCCCCTCTATCTATGTTTGAGTACATTAGAATTTTAGTTCAAGAAGTTAGTCATCTAATCCAATCTTTCCCTCATCTTTTCTTCCCTCCCCAGCTCTAATCTACTGGATGCACATGTTCTCTAGCTGCATTGGTTGAAATGAAATGAATCAGCATTGGAGTACAGTGACTCAGCACATGGCATCCCATTGTTTCACAGAAAATAGGAGATGAGTAATTGGATCCTGAGTCATTCTTAGGCATGCTTTCT
This sequence comes from Phascolarctos cinereus, assembly GCF_003287225.1. Lineage (NCBI taxonomy): Eukaryota > Metazoa > Chordata > Mammalia > Diprotodontia > Phascolarctidae > Phascolarctos > Phascolarctos cinereus. The sequence continues at coordinate 96,010,555 of NW_027556098.1, forward strand.
CTCCACCCCCATGCAGCTCCTTCTCTTTAATACAAATTCAATTTATGTGTCAATGTACCTATTCATATGTATCTTTATGGAAGGTACACACACTAGAGTAATAATACCAGTAAGCATTAAGATTTTCTCTACCCTCATTCCAGCAGCCCTGTCTGTATGTTGTAGATAAACCAGAATGTGGCCCAGATGATACATTCAATTCGCTTCATGACACATTCTGATTTGTTAAAGATAAATTGGTTCTCTGGTTACCTGTATCAAGCATTGAGGTGTTCAAAATGAACAAGCTTTAACAGGTCTTACCAAGCTGGAAAGGTTTTGAACAACAGTTTAGGTAAATCTTGAGTGTCGGCCTCTGACTGTGGAGAGGAAACAAGACTTCCACCTCTCCATTTTCTTGTAGTAGTCAACAATGTATGTGTATACACATATACATATACACATACACACACATATATATGTGTGTGTATGTATATATATTTTACTTACACACATATTTATATATACATACATTCACAGATGTGTGAATGTCTGTAAATACATACATACATATATATATCAGGGATGGCTGATGCTTCTCTTGATTGGGTACAGTACTAGAAAGGATACTTATGAACAATGGTGTGCTAGTAAATGTTTAACAACCAACTCTATAAAATATGTATGTATGCTAACATACTTTTAAGTTGAACCTGTATTATTACCATTTTCTCTATCACTTTAAGTCTAGACAATTAACAAAACAATCAAGCTCCGATTTGTATTTGCAGATTTTCAAAGTATAAATACACTAAAAATTTAACAATGAGCTCTCAGAATACTGTTTAAGCTGTTTCCAAACCACCACCATTTGTAACCCATCACTGTGCTCTATGGTAAAGAGCTAAGAGTGTTGCACGGTAAACACAGCCTTTCTGCAACCTATGATTGCAGGAGGAGAGGAATCGCTTCATTCCTGTCAAGGAGAGGAAACACTTCATTCCTGTCTGTTCCTTCCGTGTATTTTGTTGGAGGTCTGTACTCTGCAAAGTGGTCTCTGGTAGGATGGTGTAGTGGAAAGAGTATTGCCTGGGGTGAGATTAGCTTCTAATCTAGGCTCTGTTATTAAATGTAAAAATGATGTGAATATCAATAAGTCACTTAACCTCTCCCCTGCTTTGGTTTCCTCCTCTGTAAAAAAGAGAAGATAAGGGGCAGCTAGGTAGTGCAGTGGATAGAGCATTGGCCCTGACCTCAGGCAGACCTGAGTTCAAATTCGGCCTCAGACCAAACACTTGGCACTTACTAGCTGTGTGATCCTGAGCAAGTCTCTTAACCCCAATTGCCTAGAAGAAAAAAGAGAAGATAGCATGAAAAAATTCTTTAAGGTTATTTCAGCTCCAATAGTTTACATACGACTTTAAGATTTGCAAAGTTTTACATATCCCATCTGAGCCTCACAACAACCTTATGAGGTGGGTGCTGTTATCTTTTTCTTTATATTTATTTTTATTACTCTCTTTTTAAATTTTGAGTTCCAAGTTTTCTTCTTCCCTCTGCCCCCTCTCCCCACCCATTAAGAAGGCAAGCAATATATCAATTATACATGTAAGGTCATACAAAACATTTCCATTAAAAAAAAGCAAGAAAAACAAGAAACATAAAAGGGGTGTGTGTGTGGGCAGGGGTGGGGGGGAGTATGTTTCAATCAGCACTCAGAGTTCATCAGTTCTCTCTCTGGAGGTGGATAGCAATTTTCATCATGAATCCTTCAGAATTGTCTTGGATCATTGTATTGATCAGAGTAGCTAAGTCTTTCACAGTTGGCTGTCATGACAATATTGTCGTTACTGTGTACAATGTCCTCCTTGTTCTGTTCTCTTCACTTTGTATCAGTTCATATGAGTCTTTCCCGGTTTTTCTGAAACCATCCTGCTCATAATTTCTCATAGCACAATAGCATTCCGTCACAAAGCAGGGATCTAATTGGCACAGTGGATAGATTGTTGGGTTTGGAGTCAGGAAGACATATAGTACCTAGCACATAATAAGCACTATATAAATGTTAGTTATTGTTATCATTAGTATGGCCCAGGGCAAGTCACCCTCTGTTTCAGTTTACTCAACTGTAAAAAGAGTTGTTGTGAGGATAAAATGAGGACATATTTGTAAAAGAAAAAAAAACTTAGCACAGAGCTTGACACATAGTAGGTGCTATATAAATGTTTATTCCTTTTCCTGTTTAACAACTAAGGATAGGGGCAGCTAGGTGGTACAGTGGATGGAGCACTATCCTTGGAGTCAGGAGGATTCATCAGAAGCTCAAATCCAGCCTCAAACACTTACTAGCTGTGTGACCCTGGGCAAGCCACTTAACCCCTACCGTCTCCAAAACAAAACAAAACAACTAAAGGTGGGGAGGAAGTCAGGAAAAGTTTCCCGTTGGACCTGAGTCTTAAAAGGAGATAAGGATTGCTGGAGGTACCAGGGAGGAGATAGTGGATTTAAGAGATGAGGGGGGTTGTTCAGGCAAAGGTATGGAGAAGGGAGGTAGAATATCATTTAATGAAAATAATGAAGAAGTCGGTATGATTGAAATAAAGGGGAAGGGGTGTGTGTGACAGATTGATGTAAAATCAACCTGGAAAAGTGGATTGGAGGCAACAACGGATTTGGCATCGTATGGAATACCTGGGTTTGATTCCTGGCTTAGGGTAGTGGTTACATGACATTGGGCAAGTCCCTTAACCAACTATATCTCAGTTTTCTTATCTGTAAAATGATATGATACTACCTACCTTACCTTCCTCGTGGAGCTGTTCTGAGATTCAAAAGAGATAATGTATGTAAAGCCCTTTTTGTAAACCATAAAGTGCTAACTGAAGGTAGCAGTTATTAGGATGATTCTATGATTGATGAGTCACAAGCCCAGACTCATTAATTCTTAGATACCTCCATTTCAAAAATAGGCTCCCAATTGTAGTAAATGTTAATTATTCTGTTATACACAAAGTTCTTAGTGTAAACACATTGTGTTAAATGATAATTAAGCCTTGAGCATTTAAACAGTCCATTTGATTGTTATCTGATGTTTGTCATTAGCAGTTTAAATTAAATATTTCCCTAAGTAATTGAGAACTAGTATGTAGGGAAAAAAGTTAGAGCTTTTTGTGAAGTCTGTTATAATCCTCAAAAAAAAAAGATAACAATTAACTGTTTTGGGGAAAATTCCAAGGTCATATAAGACATACACTTATTCTCTCTCAGATGAACTAGAGTTCAGAGTTTATATTATAAACAATCCATAGCTCTGGTGACTCCCATTCTTCCTCTTGCCTTCCCTTAACATGGACATTCTCCAAGTCTCTGTCCTTGCTTGTCTTTTGTTTGTTTGTTTGTTATTTTTTATTATGAATTTAAGAAATATTAACAAGCAGGAATAATTTAATAAACAATGAAAAAAAACAGGATCACACATGAGATGTAACTTCTGTTATGTACTATTTTTTTTAAAGTATCTACTAAATAGTGATGGATAGAGATGATCTTGGAGTCAGTTAAGTTCTACATTTGACACATGCTGGCTGTGTGACCTTTGGCAAGTCACAGCACCTCTCTGTGCTCTAGACAGCTCTCTAAGACTAGAGGTTTCAGAGGAATTTTACGTTAAGTTTATGGTTAACTTATAGGTTATGGTTCCTCATCCAGCAATTCCCTATAGCAATGAACTCACAGGTACAATCTGCATTCCTTAACCCTTTATTAAATCTAACACAACTCCCTTGCTTTTTTGTGTTCCCTTCTATATTTCCTTCTGTCCTCTTACATGCATTTTTTGATGCTCAACTAATAGTTTTTCTTTCTTTTATTCCTCCTCCTCCTCCTCCTCTTCTTCTTCTTCTTCTTCTTCTTCTTCTTCTTCTTCTTCTTCTTCTTCTTCTTCTTCTTCTTCTTCTTCTTCTTCTTCTTCTTCTTCTTCTTCTTCTTTTCTTCTTCTTCTCCTTCTGCATCCCTCTCATTACCTTCACCTCACCACTCTTCTACCACTAAGTATAAGCCCACTCATCAACAACATAGTCAAGCAAAATACACCAGCACATTGCTTGGCCATCTTCTTATGTCTCTTCACTCCCTCCATCCTACAACTTCAACATTTCTAGCCCCAAACCATAGGGAATTCAAGACTTTCACCTCCTACTGTGCTAGTACAAACTTAGGAAAGTTCAAAATAATGATAATCCAGTAAGGGAAACATGGAGCACAACAAAACAGTAAAGAAAGTCAGCTTTATTGAAGAGACATACTTAAAATATGAAGGGCAATCAGGTAATATGGAGAAACAGGCTGGGCCCAGGAAGGGATAGGGCACTCTCCCAACCAGTAATGTCTCATGAATTTTTATAAGGTTCTTATCTAGGTCAAGCAATACCAGGCATTTGGGAGAAGGGTAGAAGGAGCCTGGATTTGGGAATTGGTGCTAAATCATAAGGGCAGCTAGGTGGCACAGTGGATAGATTGCTGGGCCTGGAGTCAGAAAGACCTGAGTTCAAATGTAGCCTCAGACACTTCCTAGCTCTGTAACCCTGGACAAGTCTCAACCCTGTTTGCCTCAGTTTCCTCATCTGTAAAGTGAGCTGGAAAAGGAAATGGCAAACCACTCCAGTATCTCTGCCAAGAAAACCCCAAACGGGGTAACAAAAAGCCAGACATGACTGAACAAGTGAACAACCACAAACAAAGCTAAATCATGCTGTTGGGTTGGGAAACAGGAAATTGGTAGCTAATTTCACATGCCCTGCCAGTGGGAAAGGGACCTTGGGCCATTGCTGCTGGTCTTACTCTGAGAGGGTGACAGGGATTTTGAGGTGGTTGGGTGGTCATCTTTCAGCGTTTCTCCAAGACACATGGAATGTATGGGGTGTTCAGGGAGGACTAGCATCTCGTTGTGAGGGCTTACTGAGCCCCTTTCATCGATGCTCATCCCACCTTCACCCAATTATCACCTGTGGCATGTGCAGTAGTCACAATCCTGTAAACAAACTCAGCAGAGAAGCTAAAACAGCTTGAGGGTAACTGATAGTCTTCAAACCCACTGGTGAGTAAGGGGGATATCTACCCTAAGCATGTGAAGACTTCTCCCTGTAGAATGGGCAGATGAGAACAGTTTGTTCCAACAGCCATGAAGGTGACTAAAGCAGGTGCTGTGGAGCTTGGTCAGACATCTAAGATGCCAAGGTCATCCACAGCATCCCAGGCCGTTGCCAATCATCTTGACTTTTGTCCTGACACTGGACTTCGATGACTCTGGAAGAGAGAGTGAGGCTGATGACTTTGTGCAACTCTGCCTCACTTAAATCCACCTCACACACAAGTCAAGACATTACCCCATGATGCCATCATTCCTCTTCAAAAAATGAGGGGTGAAGAGCAACAAGAGATATTTAAGTGCATATGAAGCACTAGGCAGGACTCAGAGGCAGAAGTGGGTCTTATTCATGGGGAGTGATCAGAGGCCATGGTAACCAACTAGTTATGTTGGGAAATGTGAGGGGGAGAGACACAAGAAAGGGTTTGCCCAAACAGGCTCAAGATAAACATGGGCAGAGGGAGACTTTAATAGATGCTATTTCATAAGTTGTTGCTGCCCTGGTCCTGATGTGGATGTAGTGACAGTGAAAACTGTTGTCACCTCTGCATTTCTCCACTTTATGAAGCATGGGGTAGCAAGGGGTATAAAAGAACTAGTAATAAGGAAGGTTCTTTATATCAGGACAAGAAGTGACGTAGCTGCTTCCACTCTGGGGGACTGTCATCATCTAATGGGAGTATTCACCAATAGAGGAGTGGTTGGAATCAAAGTCAGGCTAGGGAAAAAGTCCTGGTCTAGGGAGGCTGTGATTTAGCAAGCTCAGTACTCAGTGAAGTAAAACCTATCAGCAAGAGGCTGGGTGAGAAGGGAGAGGAGGTTGCCATGAGGGCCCAGGTAGCTAGAGAAAAGAGTAGAAGGGACTAGCTAAGCAATATGAGTGGTTGTGGGGGTTGGGCTATCAGTAGGAGTGGTGGTGGTTACAATGAAAGGAATGATGGGAGAAATGGGGGACTTGATAATGGTGTTTCCTCATGCAGTTGGAGGCTTCCTGTTTCAACCCATGCCATGTAGGAGGTCAATATAGCTTGCTAGCTCCATTGGCTCCAATAGGTAATTAGGGCAATGATGCAGTTTGTCAAACATCTGATGGTGGTTTCCACAGCAAACTCAGCTTTGATGTGCCAATTAATGGAGGACTGCCTCAGTGCAGTCAGAAAACAGAGGTTTTCCATAGCAGAGCATTCTCTTGCCTCCTCCCTGATCCTTCCCCCAATCCCTGTTTCATTAACAAATCAAATTCAGCATGTCCAAACAAAACATTATCTTTCCACTCTGCTCCTTTTCCCTATATTTTGTGTTTTGATTAACACCTTTGCTTTTCCTCCAGTCACAGTTGTTTGAAAGCTACCCCTGCCAGACAATGTCACCTTGTTCTACTGATTCTATGCCTTGAATACCTATCACAACTGGTTCTTCCTTTCTATTCCTACTACTGTAACACCCAGCTCAAAGTCCCTTTACATAAGGCTCTTCTCATGGTTCAAGGCTCCATGTCTGCATAAGGGTCAGAACAGAGCTTTAAAAAAGGAAGATTCTGGTCTTCTTGTTATAGCTTCAAGAGAGATGTGGTTTTAGATTCTCTTTGGAGAGAGGTCCCAAAGGGGAAAAAAGATTTTGGGAAGATGATATATAGAGGAACCAGCATATCATTCATGCCCCTATTTCCACCTTATTATACTAGAGACTTTGGGGAATTTCCCCCTTGGAGTGAGATCTAAGACTCCTCCTCATTGAGCTAAGATATGTCGCTTTCAATGGGAAAGCTCATTCATTCCACATCATGTCTGGTATTTTTTCATCAGTATTCCTTCTCTGACTTCTGTTTGCAATCACGTTGGACTGATAGGTTTATTTGCTATTCATTACATGTACTTTTTGTGGAATTGGCATTTGGTGGGAAAGATATCAACACGGCCAACTGAGTTACCTCACTCTCAATGGAGACCCCTTCAATCTCTGTTACATGGTATATATTCTCAAATGTATACTTTCTCTGATTTTTGTTTTGCTAATGATTTGGATAAATACATTTCTTTGGAACTGGCATCTGGTGGGAAAGGGGTTAAGAGCTTGAGACGCTCTTTTCATGATGAAATATGCTATCTACCTCCAGAGAAAAAGTAATATTGTCTGAATACAGACTGAAGCATACTGCTTTTCTTTTTCTTTCTTTCTTTTTCTTTCTTTCTTTCTTTCTTTCTTTCTTTCTTTCTTTCTTTCTTTCTTTCTTTCTTTCTTTCTTTCTTTCTTTCTTTCTTTCTTTCTTTTCTTCTCTTTTTTCTTTTTCTTTCTCTCTCTTTCTCTCTCTCTCTCTCTCTCTTCCTTTCTTTCTTTCTTTCGTCTTTGTGTACAAGATGACTAATATGGAAATGTTTTACATGATTGCACACAAATAACCCATATCAGATTGCTTACCATACAAGTATGTTGTAGAAATAATTCTTGTTCAGGTATGAATTGGACCAAATGGTTTCTGAAGTCTCTTTTAACTCTGAAATTCTATAATAAATGTTTACTTTTCATTGTTTTTGTGAACCCATGATAGGGGTATTTGCTCCACCAATGCAAAGTACAACTCATCCATGATTTTCTGTCATGTGTAATTTGTACCCATGTTGTCTTATGCGTGTTATCTCCCTCTGTGACTTTTTTTTAATACTTCCTGGGTACTGTTTGAATAGATGGGCCATCTATCTGTTATTTCTTCTCCCTCTCTCTCTTTTTTTTTTAAATGTGAGACAGCTGGTGTTAAGTGACTTGCCCAGAGTCACACAGTTAGTGAGTATTATGTATCTCAGGCTGGATTTGAACTCAGGTCCTCCTGACTCTAGGGCCAGTGATCTATCCACTGCGCCACCAAGCTGCCCCTATTTCTTTCTCTTACCAAATGACTGGTCTACCACATTTTCTTATCATGTATTTCCACACTGATATACTTTACATGGCTTCTCAAACACTGATCATCACTGGAAGCCTGCTGTGGCCTACTTTTATTCTCCAAGTTTTTCTCCATTGTCTCTCAGGAAACATGCAACTTTGATTTCTTGATTCCTAGTAGTCTAAGATTCACAACCATACAGAATGACTAGAAAAAACCATCTATACTAAAAAAAATGGGTTTTTGCACAGGTAGCATCTTGAAAGAGTTTGAAACACTGAAATTTTTCCAAATGTAGTCTAGTTGATTCTTCTCCTCCCATTCAATTTTGGAGTCAACTCATGGTCCATTTGCAGTACCTACCCCCGTTTTACAAGTTGTTGTTCAGTTGTTCAGTCATGTCCAATTCTTTATCACCCCATGGACCATATCATACCAGGCCCTTCTGTCCTTCACTGTCTTCCAAAGTCTGTCTAAGCTCATATTCATTGCTTCTATGACATTATCTATCCATTTCACACTCATTTTCACCCTCCCTTCTCTTTTTGCTTTCAATATTTCCCAACATCAGGGTCTTTTCCAATGAGTCCTGTCTTCCCATTATGTGGCCAAAGTATTTAAACTTCATCTTCAGTATTTGACCTGCCAGTAAATAGTCTGAGTTAATTTCTTTATATATACTAACCCATCAATTTGATGGACTGGTCACTAATCCATATAGCCATTTTAACTTCTAATGAGAGTAACGTTTCCCTGATTTAATAATTTGAAATATACAAATGACATTCAAGCATTATTGATAGTATTTGTTGGATAGTTTATAGTTCAGTAAAGGTTTTCAATAGGAAAATACTAGTCTATATCTTTAGTTGAAGGAGTTTAGTCTTCAATTGATTCTAAGTGAAAATATTTCAATATTTATTATTGCATGTAATCTTCTCTTCTGAAAGATAAATAACTCTAGTGGTTTGATTTCAATAAAATATAATGGGCATATCCTCTCATGACTCCTACATATTGCAATCCTATTTACGCATCCCATTGTTATGTCTTCTTGTTAAGTTAATGGTGGTGGACTGTCATCTAATGACTAGCTTAATCATATCAAAACTCATTGCTAAAAAGCTGATCGGCAGGTGATAAATATTTTGGTGACAACACATGAAGTTATCTACTAACATACAGAAGCACAGTAAAGAATAGACATAGCAGTGAAATCACAAATTGTTTGATATGTTAAAGTTGTATTTCTAACATATCCAGCTTATTATTCAATGAGTCATAAAATGTGGCGCCAAAAAATATTCTTTAAGGATCACCCTCACATTTTATATATGAAAAACCTGAGACTCAAATAAATTTCAATAAATAACTTTCTTAAGACTTAAAGGAGTATATAGCAAATCCAGCATTTTTTTTTTTGCTTTTCTGATTTAATAACAATGATATTTATGTGTCCTTTTAAGATTTGGGTCCTCATATATGCCAAAATATTTATAGCAGCATTCTTTGTGGTAGCAAAGAACTGGAAACAAAGTAGATGCCCATCAGTTAAGGAATGGCTAAACAAATTGTAGTACAATGTAATGAAATATCACTGTGTTTTAAGAAATGGCAAATATGATCACCATAGAGATGTACAGAAAGACTTATATGAATGGAAACAAAGTCAAATAAGCAGAGCCAAGAAAACAATATACACAGTGATTACGACGAAAAGAACACAATGTAAAAAACAATAACCACAGGGCAATCAAAAGTGAATGTTGCAAAGAACAAGCATGGCCTCAAAGACTATATGAGAAGATACCTTAGCTCACTTCTTTGCAAGAGGTGGGAGGTCTGTCTGCCAGAACAGAGCTTTATACATATATATGTGTGTATGTATATACAGATAAATTCACATATATATGTATATATGCATATAATGCATGTGTGTATATATGTTCAGACTTTTAAAATACCTTGATAAACTTTGCTGATTTTTTTTCACTTATTCCTCTTCTTTCCTCTTTAAAAAAAAAAAGTCTTTGTTATATGGAATGGCTCTCTGAGGGGGGGGAAGGGGAAGGGATACTGGGAAAATGGCAACGTAAAAGCAAAAGATATCAATAAAAATTTATTTGTAAAAAATGTTGAGGGAGAGGAGAGGAAGATTTGCAAAGTGTTTACATATGTTATCTGTTTGGATCCTCACAGCAAACTTATGAGGGAGGAGCTATTATCATCCCCATTTTACTGATGAGGAAATTGGAGCTGAGAGAGATTAAGGGACTTGCCTAGGGTCATACAACAACCAAGTGTCTGAATCTCAGTTCAAACTCAGGTCTTCCTAACTCTGTCCAGTGATAACATGACCTGGGTATAGCTACAGAAATGTAGGAGAAAGGTTGCCAGCTCCACTTGGTCCCTTCAGTGTTGCTAAGTGAAGCTCCAGAGTTTAACAAGTCTAGCCCTGGCACTAACTGCTGAGGGCATGATGGAATTTGAAAGTCTGAGGGTTTGGGGGTTCAAATCTGAGATTTTTTTGGTGCAGGGAATTCCCTGTGAAGCAGCTAGCTGATGCAGTAGATAAATGTTAGGTGTGATGCCAGAAAATTCTGAGTTCCTATTCTCCCTCAGAGATTTACTAGTTCTATGATGATAGAGAAATCACTTAATCACTCTCAGTCTCAGTTTCTTCTTCTGTAAAATGGGGATAATAATAGCATCTACCTTGCAGGACTATTGTGAGGATCATATGAGGATCAAATTGTGAGGATCAAACATATATATATATGTAAATGTTAGCTATTATTATCTACCAAGTAAGATAAATAACTGTTTATCATATCACGATATCACATCATATCACGGCCGCCACTGGAGGAATGTAATCACTGTAAACTAAATATCAAGTGAGCCTGGGTACATTTCCTCTCAGGGGATACAAGCCCATCAAAAAGAAAGGCTTGGATCTGAAGGGTTCCCTTGTGGTGCTTTGCAGACTTCTAAACTTGTAACAAAAGAGTAGGAAATGTGGAGGTTAGCCTTGTTATGAGGGCTATCCCCTCACATGTAACTCGGGGATGTCACTCTGTGGCTCAAAGGGAGACACAGTGGACATCTCTAGCTTCTTCTTCCCCAGCCCTTCTCCAAGAGACACTTTCATTCTTGTCAGGAAGGGAAGAAGGAAGTGGAGAAGAAAAGCTTAGTCACTCTGCTCTCTTTAGAGAGACAGGCCAGAATTATATCTGTTTGCTACCTTAAACATTACTACTCCAGATGATGTAGTGTTTCAGGTTCAATATAACCTTTTATCACTGTTTCATCTATAGTAGGGGGGACAAGACCCCAAGAAACAGAAGAGAACTCAAGAGAACTGAAGAGACTGGAACACTGCCCCTCTAATAACTCTGCCCTGCATCTCAGGCTAGCACGGGGTGTTCATCTCCACCAATAAGGAAAGAGTCCCATTCCAATGGGCTTTGGGAATCAGGTTACAGCCTGAAGCAAGTTTTGGCTTGCTTTGCACAGAAGAGCAATAACAAACAGTTTAGCTGAGAAAGAAAAATCCCCAGCAGTTGAACACATCTCCTGCAGATGGCAGAAACTCAGCAGAGAAGGCCAGCAATAGATGGCAGTAGAATTTCTGCAGAGGAGCGACCGGGGGCAGCTTGGCCCACGGAAGCTGGCAATGGAGGTGGAACGGGGCAGCAGTGAGGCACCGTAATGCTGTGAGAGGCACTTCGGCCTGGATATAACGCTAGGAGCACAAGTTGATTGGGGAGTGTACCCTCTCCCACTGGCAGCACGGAAATCTGTGGAAGATCAAACTGTTCTTTAAACCTAGAGGGATCTTCCTGTTATTTATCTTGGTTTTATGTTAAATTAAATATATTTTGCTTTGAACTAATAATGTCATTTGAAAAGAGATTCAACAGAAAATGGGGTGGGGGTTGGAACTGATGAACCAAACAGTACCCCAAACTTGAGAAGCAGTAAGGGATCTCATAGTTATATGGGGAACTAAGGGGGCCTATGATTCTAGATTGCTTACTGCTGTAAAAAGCAATCTCTATATCTATTACATCAGTTTAAGGCAGTAAGATGGCCCGGTAGGTAGAATGATGGGTCTGGAGTGCAGAAGATCTGAGTCCAAATGTGGCCTCACAGACATTTACTAGCTGTGTGACTCTGTATAAGTCACAAACACTATCTACTTCAGTTTCTTCAACTGTAAAAATGGGGATAATAACAGCACCTACCTCCCAGGGTTATTGTAAGGATTAAATGAGATAACATTTGTCACATTCTTGATTCATAGAAGATATTCAATAAATATTTTTTCCTTCCTTCAGATATTTTCCTAATGATGCTAAATGACTGTGAATCACAGGACATTATTATTTCAAAAGAATCATAGAACTGCTCGCATTCCTATATGGGAAGCTGATAACACGCAATTCCTAAGAACTTTATCATCCTTAGGGCAATCAAAAGAAATCTATTTACACAGAGGGTATGGGCGTGAGTCAATTATGTTGGGAAGATCTCAAAAGAAGAATGGAAGAGAAATGTACTGGGAGAAGGGGAAAGGAAGAGGAAAAACATGGAAAATTATCTCACATAAAAGAAGCATGTAAGGAAGAGTTTTTACAATGGAGGGCAAAGGAGCCAGGGAGTTGTGCAGGCAACACTTGAAACTTACTCTCATCCAAACTAGTTCAAGAAGGGACAAATATACACACACATACATTCATGCATTCATTCATACATACATACATATATATATGTATATATATACATATATATACATATATATATGTATATATATACATATATATACATATATATATATACATACACATACAACTGAGTATAGAAATTCATTTTACCCAATAAGGAAATAGTAGCAGAAGGGGCTAGACAAGGGTGGGGAATCTGTGGCCTTGAAGCCACATGTGGCCTTCTAGGTCCTTGGGTGCAGCTTTTTGACTGAGTCCAAGTTTTACAGAACAAATCCTTTTATTAAGGGGATTTGTTCTGTGAAGTTTAGATTCAAAGGGCAGCACTTGAGCACCTATATGACCTTGAGGTTGCAGTTTCTTCACCCCTGGAAGAGAAAGGGGAGAAGGTGATAAGAGGGAGGGTAGATTAAGTGAGGCTATGGCCAAAAGCAAAACAGACTTTTGAGGAGGGAACAAGGTAAAAAAAGAGAATTAATAGAGGAGAATAGGATGGAAGGCAATACACAGACAGCAATCATAACTGTGATGTGAAGATAAAGTCACGCATAAAATGGAAGAGGATAGCAGAATGAATAAGAAACCAAAATCCAACAATATGTTGTTTATAAGAAACACAACACACACAGAGTTAAAATAGGGGGTTAGAGCAGAATCTATTATATTTCAGTTGAAGTAAAAACAGTAGAAGTAGCCATTATGATCTCAGGCAAAGCAAAAGCAAAAACAGACCTATTTAAAAGACATAATCATGGAAACTACGTTTTGCTAAAAGGCACCATAGATACTGGTTTGATTTCAAAATTGAACATATGTGCACTAAATTGCATAGCAACCAAATTCTTGAATGAAAAGACAAAGGAGTTTTAGAAGGAAATAGATAGTAAAATGATACTAGTGGGGGACATCAATTTACTCCTCTCAGATCTAGATAAATAGAACAATAAAATAAATAAGAAAGAAGTTAAGGAGATTAATAGAATCTAACTTTTCTAAGTCAGGTATGATAGACTTCTGTTGAATAGTGAATGGGAATCAAAAGTCATCTCAACTCTGCATGGCAATTTCACAAAAATTTACCATGTATTAGTGCAAAAAACCTCAAAAACAAATGCAGAAAATCAGAAATATTAAATGTACCCCTTTCATACAATAATGCAATAAAAATTGAATTCAATAAAAGGCTTTGGAAGCATATATTAAAAAAATGGAAACTAGTCTAGTCCTAAAGAATGAATCGTCAAAGAACAGTTCATAGAAGGGGCGCTAGGTGGCGCAGTGGATAGAATACTGGCCCTGAAGTCAGGAGGACCTGAGTTCAAATGCAGACTCAGACCAAACACTTGACACTAGCTGTGTGACCCTGGGCAAGTCACTTAACCCCAATCACCTTAAATAAATATACAAATAAATTCTATTACTATATTAACTATTTGAAAAATTAGACAAAGGAGGAGTCCTAACAAATTCCTCATGTGACTCAAAAATAATTTCAATATTTAAATGAGAGCAAAAGCAGAGGAAGGAAACTAGAGACAAATTTCCTTAATAAGCATAGATGCAAAAATGTTAAATAAAATACTAGCAAGGAAATTATAGCACTCTATCACAAAGATCATACATTATGACAAGGCTGGATGTATGCCAGTAATTCAGAGCTGGTTCAATATTAGGAAAACTAGAATAATTGAAAAAAAATAACAAAATAATAAAAATCATATTATTATGTCAAAAGTTGCAGAAAAGGCTTTTGACAAAAAAGTAAAATATTAGTATTAATATTACCTAATATTAAAAAATATTAGAAAGCATATGAACAAATATGGCTTTTCTTAAAATGATAAATAGTATTTATTTAAAACCAAAAGCAAGTATTACCTGTAATAGGGATAAATTAGAAGCCTTTCTGATAAGATCAGGGGTTAAGCAAGGATGTCAATTATCACCATTATTATTCAATGTTGTACTAAAAATGCTAGCTATAGCAACAAAACAAGAAAGAATTAAAGGAATAAGTATAGGCAATGAGGGGGAGAAACTATCATTTCTCCAGATGATATGATGGTATTTTTAGAAAATCCTAGTAATTCAACTAAAAAACTATTCAAAACAGTTAGCAACTTCAGCAAAAGTTGCAGGATATAAAATAAACCTACATAAATCATCATCACTTCTATACATTACCAACAAAACCCATCAGAAAGGGATAAAAAGAGAAATCCATTTAAAAATAGCAGCAGACAGTATAAAGTCCTTGGAACTCTACTGGCCAAGACACAAGCAAGAAGTATATGAGCATGATTTCAAAACATTCTTCACACAAATAAAGACAGATCAAAATAATTGGAGAAATATTCATTGCTCATGGGTAGGCTGAGCCTACTATATACATAATAAAAAATGACAATGCTAACTAAATTAATTTATTCAGTGCCATATCAATCAAACTACCAAAGAATTAATTTATTAAGCTAGTAAAAATAAGAACAAAATTCATTTGGAGGCACAAAAGGTCAAGAATATAAAGGGAATCAATGAGGGGAAAAAAGTGCAGGAAGGAGGAGTAGTAGTACTAGGTCTTGAACTATACTCAAAAATGGCAATCATTAAATCAGTTTGGTACTGGATAAGAAATAGAGTGGTTGGTAAATAGAATGGATTAACTTGCTTAAAATAAAGAAGCAAATGATCATAGTAACCTAGTTTTTGATAAGGTCCAAATCCCGACTACTGGGGCAAGAGCTAACTATATGACAATAACCTCTAAAAAAACCTAAAAGCCATCTAGCAGAAATTAGGCATAAACTAGCATCTCATATACCATATACCAAGTAAGTTCAAAATGGGTACATGATTTACATATAAAGGATGATATCATAATCAAATTAAGGGAGCATGAAAAAAATTACTGTCAGATTTTTGGAGAAGGGAAGATTTCATGACCAAGAAAGAGACAGATAGGTTCACAGAAGGTAAAATGATAATTTTGATTACATTAAATTAAAAACATTTTGCACAAACAAAATCAATGCAGCCAAAATGAGAAGGAAATTGGGAAATGGAGGAAAACTTGCAGTAAATTTCTCTGATAAAAGTCTCATTTCTCAAATATACTGCTATCTGAGCCAAATTTATTTTAAAAAATAAAAGATCCATTCCCGAATTGATAAATGATCAAAGGATATGAACAGCCAGTTTTCAGAAGAAGCAAAAAATATATCAAGACTCACATGAAAAATGCTTTAAATTACTAATAATTAAAGAAATGCAAAGTAAAACAATTCTGAAGTACGATTTCATAACCATCTGATTTGCTAACATGACAGGAAAAGGAAAATCATAAATGCTAGAGGATGTGGGAAAACAGGTAGACTAATGCACTGTTGGTACAGCATAAACTAGTCTAGCCATTCTGGAGAACAATTTGGAACTATGCCTAAAGGGCTATAAAACTATGCAGTTTTATTTGACCCAGCAGTACCACTGAAATTAAAAGGAAAAGGACTCATATGTATGAAAAAATGTTTAGCAGCACTTTATGATTACAAATAATTAGAAACTGAAAAGATGCTCATCAATTGGGGAATGGCTGAATGAGTTTTGATATATTATTGTGATGGAATATTATTGTGCTATAAGAAATGATGAAGGAGTGGTTTCAGAAAAATCTGGGAAGACTTTTATGAACTGATGAAAAGCAAAGTAAGCAAAACTAGGAGAACATTGTACACAATAAGAGCAATACTGTAATGATAATCAGTTGTGAAAAACTTAGCTAAATGCTATCCACCTCCACAGAGAGAACTGATAAACTCTGGGTGCAGATTTAAGCATATTTTTTCTCTTTCTTTATTTTTCTTGTATTTCCCCTCCCTCCTGCATTGTGACTAATGTGGATTTCCATATTACATACTTCATCTGTATAATGGGTATCATATTTCTTGCTTTTTCAATGGGTGAGGGAGGGGATGGAGGGAGAAAGAGAATTTAGAACTGAAAATAAAAATTAAAAATTAAATTAAAAAAAGTACATAGCATGAGAATACATGGATGGCTTGCAGTCTGTAATGTACCTACATTGATCACATTGATGAGATCATAGATCCCATTAAGTACCTAATTAATGAAGTATAGAATTTTTGAATTGATCTTTATTAAACTTCTTTTTATTAGATTTTCTTTTTTTCTAGTCCATTGAGATTGGGGTGGGGTAAGGTGTCATACTGATTCTGTCATCCAATATGCTAGTTATCCCTTCCAATCAGTTAATTAACAAGCATTTCTTAGGCATCTACTATGTGCTAGTAGGGTATGCTAGCTAGAAATGAATAGAAAAGCAAAACAAACAAACAAACAAAAAAAAACCATAGTCCTGCTCTCAAGGAGCTCACAGTCTGACAAGGGAGACAACTTGTAAATAGCTGTATACAGGATAAATGGGAAATAAGCAACAGACAGAAGGAACCAGCATTAAGAGGGATCAGAAAAGGCTTCTTGTAGAAGGAGGGATTTTAGCTGGCATTTGAAGAAAGCCAGGAGAGTCAGGAAATGGGGTTGAGCAGGTCACCAGTTTCTGGTTAGCCACTTATCTGAATACCAGACTATCACGGCATTATCCAAACTACTGATAAAAAATGGTGAATGGATGGAGTCAGGAGGACTTGAGTTTAAATCTGGCCTCAGACACTTGACACTTACTAGCTGTGTGACCCTGGGCAAGTCACTTAACCCCAATTGCCTCACCAAAAAGCAAAAAAATGAAAATGGGAATGGGGCCAATGATAGATTCCTGGGGTGCTCCACTAGAGATTTACCTCCCAGTTAATGCCAGCACATTAATTTTAACAAAATTACATTATTAAAAAAATCCAATGACACAGTTTTGGGGGTTTTTTTGGTTTTTTTTTTAGAAAGGAAATATATTTGAATTTATATGTAAGGAGACATGTAGCTAGAGTACTCCACTTGGAATTAGGAAATTTGGGTTCAAATCCCACCCTTGACACTTACTAGCAGCGTAGCTTGTGGACATGAGTCATTACGTCTCTGAGCCTGAGTTTCCTCATCTGTAAAATGGGGATAGTTATATCTGCATCAGAATTATTGTGAAGCTCAAATGAGACAACATATGTCAAACTCTTTGTAAACTTTAAAGTGGTACATGTTCAATTTTATTACAAATAGCTAAAAAGCTATCAAATTAGTTTTGGTATACATTCAAATAGGAATACTAGAGGTGAAATATACTAGTATATATAGCACTGCAAGAAATATGACCCTGGGTACTTAAAACAAACCCATGGTAATTGATTCTCACAAATTTCCATGAGATCTATGAATGTTTCCATGGACCACATCTCTCTATGCCTTCAAGTTAAATAGAAAATATGTGAAAGCCAAGATGATATTTCATCTGGTTGCCTTGTTATATTGAGTTCCTTTAGTTTGTCTCACATTATTTTGTATCCACCAACATGAGAAAGCAAGCTTCCTTCCACAAAGCAAAGAAAAAGATTAGAAGAATAAAAGTTAGATACATAGATAGATACATACATACAAATATGTGTGTATGTATGTATATTCAGAGGCAGGTAGGAGGCACAGTGGATAAAGCACCAGGTCTGGAGTTAGGAAGACTCCTCTTCCTAAGTTCAGATCTGACCTCAGCCACTAGCTAGCTGTGTGACCTTGGGCAAGTCACTTAACTCTGTTTCCCTCAGTTTCTTCATCTAAAATGAGCTGTAGAAGGAAATGGCAAAACACTCCAGTACCTTCACCAAGATAACCCCAAATGAGGTCACAAAGAGTCAGACATGATTGAAAATGACTGAATAGCACATATATACATCATAAACATACACACACATACATAACACACATACATATGCACACACAAACAAGCAAGCTGGATTGACATTTAAACATTCGCAAATACTTTTTCAAATACTCCTTCTATGGCATTCTGCAAGCTGGAAACACCTGCAGCAGCAATGTACTTTTTTTAAAAAAATGAGCCTGAGATTAAAATATTTAAAACAATGAATAAGCATTTTGGATTTTTTAGTTCATCGCTCTCAAAGCCTAGGTAGAGAGAAAACCTCATTTTAAAAAGTTGCCTCTCGGCATTTTCTTTTTTGTATGTATGCAAAGTATGTGGGGAGAAGGAATATATTTGGAAAGTTAAATGAGATCTTTGTAATCTAAACCCTTACAGGAGAAATGAAGCTTGCAGTGGGCTTTAAGCAGAGAAATGAAATGATTCTAAAATCAAAGAACAGGCACTGAGGAAACAGTATATAATAATACTAGTTTGAAATCCTTCAGTGAGAGGTCCTCTTTGAATTTCTATTGAACAGGCATTCACATTAACCCTTGCCTGTGCTTTCAAGCATGGAACAACATGGGGCAGCATGGGACAGTCCTCCTTCCACAGATAGAGTGCAAGGGAAGAGATATTCTCCAAGAAAGACAGAAGCAAATGTAAAAATGGAACCAAGTGAATAATACATATTTACCTGGCAGGAACTCTATCTGGTGAAAATTTACTTGGAAATATAAAGATCCTAATAATAACAAAAATAATAATAATTAATATGCCATTCAAGGTAACCGTTCTTTAAAAAAATTCAATGCAGTATTTTAATTTGAATTCTTTATAGCTTTCTGCAACTTTCACCGAGAAAACAACTCCTAAAAGACAGATAACGACTGCTATATCTAAAATATATAAATATATAAAGCAACATGCTATATATAAAGTATATAAATATATAAAGCAACAAGACTGAAAAATTCAAACTCCAGGACTACATAGATATGCATGCGTGCGCGCACACACTTACACACACACACACACACACACACACACACACACATTTAAAGCTAAAGGTATCCTAGCAATACTAACATGCTCAAGTGAGCATAATTATGTAGGTTAGATTGCCTCTTACAGCTTCAGGGCTTATATAATAAATCTCCATGTGCTGATAACTTTCACTAGCCTGATTTATACCTATTAGTGGGCCAAAGTTGAAGGAGGAAAGGTGAAATATCAAAGGACCTTAAAGATTTGAAGATGAATAGAGACAAGAGAGGGCTATGACAAAAAGAATGAAGACAAAGAGTAGGCCTGGTCAGGGGGCAGTGATGAGTAGCCATGGCAATGAGTAGAGCAGGATTAGGAGCCAATGGGAGTAGAATGGTATCTGGAATCGTAAGGAGAATCCCTATGACAAGGTAAACTAAATTAGGTGGTAGAATAAATTTAAAGTTCAGTGAATGAGAATTTATGCTGACCATCTTGGCTTCTTGTACTTACCTATTCTGATGAAACATGTATTCTAATTTTCCAAGGAGCCTTGAGTAATTAAGAAATTCTGCGGACAGAGAGGATGATTTTTCTCAGAGTAGGACAAGGCCAAATGAACCATAATCTAATTGAATAATCCATGAAAACCTTTAAACTAACAAGAGTTAGGTGACATCATACCCAAAGTACAGAAACTAAAGGGAGAGGATGCCCATCAATTGGGGAATGGCTGAGCAAGTTGTGGTATATGAATGAAATGGAATACTATTGTGCTATAAGAAATGATAAACAGGCTGACTTCAGAAAAACCTGGAAAGACTTATGTGGTCTGTGCTGAGTGAAGTGAGCAGAACCAAGAGGACTTTGTACACAATAACAGCCATGTTATGCAATGAGTAAGATTGTTAAACTGAACCGTTCTCAGCATTACGAGGATCTAAGACATCTCCAGAGGCCTCGGGATGGAAAATGCTGTTCACATCCAAAGAAAGAATTATGGAAGTCGAATCAATATCACTTATTTTTACCTTCTGTTGAGTTTTGTTTCATCTTTCTGATGGTTCCTCCTGTTGGTTTTAATTTTTACTTACAACTTCACTAATGTGAAAATATGTTTAATGGGTATGTAAATGTAAAGCCTATATCAGATTGTGCTCCATCTTGGGGAGGGTTGGGGGGGGGAAAGGGGAGAAAAATTTTCAACTCAAAAGCATATGGAAGTGATTGCTGATAAATAAAAATAAATTAATAAAAAAATTTGATTGCCATATTCCAAAGATTTTAATTTCCATAGTTCCTTAAATAGTATTATGAACAGTTCTAAAGAAATATTGCCCCATGCCACCTTTGAAAAGTCAGTATTAAATGATTTCTAAAAGAGATAGGTTAAGTAGTATCAATGCAGTAAAAACAAGGTGTTTAAATAGACTAACAAATAGAATAAACTCACCACTTTGATGAAAAGCAATAGATGAAGATCTAAACAAAAACACTCCTCATATTATTTCTTTCCCTTTCCAGTAATTGACTTTTACAGATACAACATTGTTCCCATTAAGTCTTATAAAGACTTTATAAAGAGTGTCAATCATAAAATAAATGGAACCTAGTCTAGAGGATTTGGAAGCAAGATTTTAAAGGGGAAGCCTGAAGATGACATTCAGTATCACAGAGGCTATAAGTGGGAGACTTCCCAGGCACCTGGAAAAGAATGGAGGGACAGGAAGTAGAGGTTAGAATCATGGGTTCACAGAGTAAAACTTAGGGCTGGAAAGGACCTTTGATCTCTTTCTGCTCTAACCGTCTCATTTTACAGAAGAGGAAAGAAGAATCAGAGATGACATGACTTACCCAGGTCATAGAGTAAAAATCTCCAGGGTCTTGAAACCAAATAGCAGGAAGAGTGAGCCAGATAAGGTAATTTGAGCTATTGTAAATTTGGAATTAGGTCCAGTAATAATATGACTAAGGAGATAAGTAGCTGTTTACCAGCAGCTCATGTGCCCCTAGAGGTCTAGAGAAAACACCAATTACTTGTGTGTAGTCCCCTGGAGACCTGCAAGAGTTAATATAGCTCCAAAGGTGGACCACCTACTGTATGCCCCACTCCTCTGCAGGTCTCAGCTTATCACCTCTGTATGAATTCATCACTTGCTCTGGTACTTAGCTTTATTGGGATGTAAATTCCTTATTCACTATTCTATATGGATCTAATTCCAAATTTATATTGCAGTCCACTCTATCTTATCTCCAATTTACCCATCAGACCTAGGGAATTCTCTCAGGTCACTGGGGATATGCTTAGTAAAATCACTACATAAGAATTATTAAATGACCCAGGAGGCTGGAAAAGTTACCATAATTTTCTTTTACAAGATGAGCAGTTTCTTCCCTAGCTATTTCTAATAGGACCAAGTCCTGCAGATTTAAAGGTACATATTATAGACCCAATATTTTCTCTATCACATCCTTTCAGTAACTAAGATCCATGATAAGTTCTTTTTCATTTGATTCTTCCATAATCTGTGAGATTTTATTTATTTTTTAAATAAAATTATTTATTTATTTTAGCAGTCATTTAATTTTTTTATTTCCAAATTTTCTCCCTACCTCTGGCCTCTCCCTCAGTCATTGAGAAGGCAAGCAATATGATCTCAATTATACATATGAAATCATGCAAACCATATTTCCCTATCATCTATGTTGCAAAAAAAAAAAGCAAGAAAAGTGAAATGAAAAAAATACTTTGATCTGCACTCAGACTTCATCAGTTCTCTTTCTGGAGGTGGATAGCATTTTTCATCATGCATCCTTTGGAGTTGTCTTGAATCATTGTATTGATCAGAGTAGTTAAGTCTTTCACAGCTGATCATCGTTAAAATATCACTTTTACTATGTACAATATTCTTCTGGTTCTGCTCATTTCACTTTGCATCAGTTCATGTAAGTCTTTGCAGGCTTTCCTGAATGCATTCTGCTCATCATTTCTTATAGCACTATAGTATTCCATCACACTCATATAACACAACTTGTTCACCATTCCTCAATTGATGCTCACCCCCTCAATTTCCAATTCTTTGCCACTACAAAAAAGACACTATAAATATTTTTATACATATAGGTCTTTTTCTCTTTTCTTTGATATTTTTGGGATACAGATCTAGTTGTGGGTATTACTGGGTCAAAGGGTATGCACAACTTTATAGCACTTTGGGCATAGTTCCAAATTGCTCTCTAGAATGGTTGGACCAATTTCTAACTTCACCAACAGTATATTAGTGTCCCCTTTTTTTCCACATCCCTTCCAGCATTGTCATTTTCCTTTTCTATGATCTTAACCAATCTGATAGGTGTGAGGTGCTACCTCAGAGTTGTAAATTTGCATTTCTCCATTCAATAGTGGGGCAGCTAGGTGGCACAGTGGGTAGAACACCAGGCCTGGAGTCAGGAAGAGCTGAATTGAAATCTGGCCTCAGATACTTACTATCTGTGTGTCCCTAAGTAAGTCACTTACCCTCATTTGCCTCCGTTTTCTCATCTATAAAATGAACTGGAGAAAGAAATGGCAAACCCCTCCAGTGCCTTTGCCAAGAAAACCCCAAATGGGGTCACAAAAAGTTGTACATAACTGAAAGAACTGAACAACTACAAAAATCAATAGTGATTTAGAGCATTTTTCATAAGATCCATGGTAAGTTCTGAGAGTTTAAAATCTTTATCTCTTTAAGAAATCTTCAGAATGGATTCCTCAGCACCATCAAAACTCTGCCCAGAATAGACTTCTTTGCATTCTTAGCATAATTTAATTCTGTTCTTGGCTATGTTTTCTTTAGTGACATTTCTACTTCCACATGGGCACTGTGATGTTAAAGTCCACATGCGCTGTTTCCACTGTCATTGGAGAAAAAAAGTTTGTTGTAGAAATCTTGACAGAACTTCTCTATTTATCCTCTTTTTGTTGTTCTCCTTCCTATTTTATGTTCATGGTATAGTAATAGTGTGGTATGGTGAGCAGGACTGCTCAATCATTGTTATTTGTTGCACTCACCCTAGTACTGATTCATTACCTAGATGAGTTTCTTTCTTTAACCCAGGAAATAGTAATGAAAAGATCTATAATTGCATATATACATATATGTGTGTGTGTATTATGTATGTGTATGTATGTATGTATGTATGTATGTATGTATGTGTGTGTGTGTGTGAGTATGTGTATATACGTATGTGTAAGTATCATTTTTGAGCCTTCAGACAATAACAGCGTTCTGGCAAAACACCTAAATATAAAATCTATCATTCTCTTCTAGGGATGCTCTACTTCACCTCCACCCCTAATTGCTTCCTCACAACTACAAGATCACTAAGTATACCAATACTAGAATATAATTGTGGTTAATGCTGTTTATAAAGAAAAGCAAATATTTAAAACAAAAAAAAAAGTAAATAGATTGGAGGGAGTGCTTCCCTCAAATAACCATGAGGTGGCTCAAGGTGGAATTACCACCTTGGAGTCTGTGGCGGTGGGAGAAAGGAGGAGGTCAGCACCACAGCATCTGTCCTGGTGCTTTTTGTGCAAAATCAACCTTCACATCCTTGCTCCTGGAGTCCTAGTCCTGGGCCTTGTGGCTGCTCCTTTTGTCTACCCCTTCTTTATGCCTCCTCCTACTTCCATACAGATCCTCAAAGCCTCACTTCTCCTTGTGTTTTCTACCTGTCCAATTAGGGGTTGGGCTCCTCTTTGAGTCTGACTTCTTATACTGTCTGAACTGAATTGAATTCTAAAGGTCTCTTAGAGCTGTGGCCTATTGTCCTGTGTTGTTTCTCCCTTTCTAACTGACACAAGGGACCTGTTTGTACCTCATAAAGGGTCCCACTTTTAAAGTACTAACAAGTAAGTTATTGATTATAGATAATTCAAAAACCATGGGGGATGATTTAATGCCCTTTGATCCCCTTTTCTGATACTCTTGTTAACAGAAGGGGGAGAAAAGTTACTTTAGAGCTAATTTATTTTGAT
This sequence comes from Phascolarctos cinereus, assembly GCF_003287225.1. Taxonomy (NCBI): domain Eukaryota; kingdom Metazoa; phylum Chordata; class Mammalia; order Diprotodontia; family Phascolarctidae; genus Phascolarctos; species Phascolarctos cinereus. The sequence continues at coordinate 96,035,113 of NW_027556098.1, forward strand.
CACTTTATTTTATAGATGTGGATGCTGAGGCCCAGAGGGCTAAATGATTTACTAGGTCACATAGGAGGAGTGTATCAAATTTAAAATCAAGTTCTATGACTATATATACAGAGCACTTATTATAATCTCATAGCTATCACCATTTAAAACATAGATGTCATTGGAGGTGATATGTTTTAGCCACCTTATGTCTATCATTAGTCTTTCCATTGTTTTTTTCCATTTGGATTATGATTATTTTATTTATTTGTTTATTCATCCATCTATTTATTTATTTCCAGTTCCAAATCCTTTCTTTCCTTCCTCACCCATTGAGAAGGTAAGAAATATGATACCCATTGTACACATGAAGTCATGCAAAAATATTTCCACATTAGACATGGGAGGGAAAAGCAAGAAAAATATAGGAAGGAAAAAAATATGCTTAACTCTACACCAGAGGTCATTAGTTTTCTTTCTGGAGGTGGATAGCATTCTATATCATGAGTATGTTGGAATTGTAGCGGATCATTGTATTGCTCAGAGTTACCAAGTCTTTCACAGTTGATTATATTTACTATATTGCTCTTACTGTATATAATGTTATCCTAATTCTGCTCACTTCACTTTAGATCAAAGCAGGTCTTCCAGGGTTTTCTGAAATGATAGCCTTCATCATTTCTTACAGCACAATAGTATTCCATCACATTCATAATCCATAACTTGTTCAGCCATTCCCCGATCTCAGTTTCCAATTCTTTGTCACCACAAAAGCAGCTGTTATAAATATTTCTGCACATACAAGTCCTTTTCCCTTTTCCAGTGATCTCCTTAGAGTTACTAGTAGTGTTGCTGGGCCAATGGGTAAGCATAGCTTTACAGCCCTTTGGGCATAGTTTCAAATTCTTTTCAAGAATGGTTGGATTGATTCACAGTTCTACCAATGTACATTAGCACACCTATTTTCCCACAACCCCTCTAGCATTTGTCAATTTCCTTTTCTGTCATCTTAGCTAAACTGATGGCTATGAGGTGGTAACTCTGAGTGGTTTTAATTTGCATTTCTCTAATTATTAGTGATATAGAGGCTATTTATATCTTTTGACCATTTATCAATTGGGGAATGCCTCTTCTTTTTATAAATTTGGCTCAGTTCTCCATATATTTGGGAAATTAGACCTTTATCAGAGAAATGTGCTGCAAAATGTTTCCCAGTTTCCTGGTTTCCTTCTAATTTTTGCTGCATTGGTTTAGTTTGTGCAAAATCTTTTTAATTTAATGCCATCAAAATTATCCATTTTACCTCCAGTGAACCTCTCCATGTTTTGTTTGGTCATGAATTCTTCCCCTATCCATGGATCTGACAGGTAATTTCTTCCATGCTCCCCTAATTTGATTATAATATCCTTGCTGTCTAAATCATGTACCTATTTTGAGCTTATATTGGTATAGTGTGAGATGTTGGTCCATGCCTAGTTTATGCCAGACTGTTTTCCAATTTTCCCAGCAGATTTTGTCAAACAATGAGTTCTTGCTCCAGTAGCTAGTAACTTTGGGTTTATTAAACCATACTCATTGAGTCACTGTGCTCATTTGCTTCAGTATATTGTGAACCTAATCTATTCCATTAATCAGCCACTCTATTTCTTATACAGTACCAGATTGTTTTGATGGTTCCGCTTCAAAATATATTTTGAAATCTAGTAGTACTAGGTCCCTTTCCTTCACATTTTTTCCCATTGATTCCATTGATATTCTTGACCTTTTGTTTCTCCAAATGAATTTTTTTATTTTTTCTAGCTCTATAAAGTGATTTTTTTTATTGGTATGGCACTAAATAAATTAATTTAGGTAATATCATCATTTGATTGTTACTTGCCTTTTTTTTTTTAACTTCAGCTTAAGCATAACAGATTCTGTTCCAGGTTCTCATTTTACTCTGGGTATGTTATCTGCTATCTTCTTCTGTTTTATGGGTGAGTTCATTCCATTCATATTCACAATTATGTCTGTTTATTATGTATTTCACTCCATCCTATTTTCTACTATTTATCTTTCTCTTTTTTAACCCTGTCCTCTCTTCAAATGTCTCTTTTGCTTCTGACCCTTGCCTCCCCCCTCTTAATCTGTGCCCCTTCATCACTCAATTCCTTTTTCCTAAACCCCTTTAACCTTGCTGTATTCTTTATGATTTCTCACTCATGTTTGCCTTTTTATGCTTCTCTTGAGTCTTGTGTTCCTTCCACGAATACTCCTGAGGATGTCCACCTTATGTTTTAGGTATCTTCCTCTTTAGTCACTGTATAAATACTGTCCTACATTTGAAAAATCAGGTGTGTTAACAGAAGATAGAGAAATGTAGCCAGATAACACCCCAAGTGAAAACAAAGAATGACTTGGAGGTTTCAGTGTAATTTCAGCTCAATATAAAACAAAAATATGACAGTAGCCACCAACATTAATGTGATCTGAGGTTGGTAGAAATCCCATTTTCAATTTTCATGTCCTTGGGATAAAAGAGCTAATGTCAGGCTTCTCTCTATTAAAAGTCATAATAATTATGATAAATCTCATTTATAAAGTAAAAAGTTGTTTTACAGATATTATCTAGTTTGATAGAGGCATTGGGGCAAAGTGGATAGACAGCTGGCCTTAAAACCTAAAAAAAAAAAAGAAGACCTGAGTTCAAATCCTGTCTCTAACACATTCTGGTTATGTGACCCTAGGTAAGTCACTCAGCTCTCAGTACTTTGGGCCACTCTTTAGCTTCTTGTGAAGAGGGTGCCAACCTGCATTGGTAGAGAAAGTTTTCTTATCTCAGAATTCTCTATACCAATGAAATACCATTCATTCCCTATGTATGTAGTTTAATCCATATAACAGCCCCATTCGTCAAATATTCTCATTCTGTGATTGAAAAATGGAGGCTGAGGGTTTAAATCACTTGACTAAACAAAACTAACTAATGGAGGAACCAAGGCTTAACAACAAGAATTATTCCTACAATGTCCTGCTCGTAGTCAAAACTTAAATATTTGTCTCCTTGAATATTTTCTTGAACGTGAAAATGGACTTATCAAAGCAAGGAGAAAGATAGCTTATAGATGCTATCTTCATCTACTTCCTCTTCCTTTTGGGTGATATTTTATTTAGATATATCATTAAGGATGATCATTGGGCGGGCTTTGCTTTGGTAGGTAATGTATATCTAACACCAGAGGGGTAAAGAAGGAGGTTCATTGATACTTGGTAACAGGACAAAAGAATTGAGGGGAATAGCTCTCAGAAAAAAAAAATCATCTGGCACTTTCAGTCCATGGGGCTATTGACGGACAGAGGTCAGAGGAAACACTTGCATAAGATTATTCTCTAGATGATGATTCCTTATAACCACATAATTAAAATTCAATTCAATTCAACAGACATTTGTCAGATGACTCTCTATAGCACTGTGTTGGATACTGAGCTGGGAATTAGCAGGAAACAGCATATTATTCCCTCCCCATAACCTCATTCTACAATGTCATTGAAGACACCAAAGAGTTAAGTATAAGATGACAATATATGAATCCATGACAAAAAATTGTACAGTGATATACAAACCTGGTCCATATATCATTATAGGTGGAGACATCACAGTGCAGTGCAGAAAAACAATTCAATCTGGTAGGGAGTTCATTGATTTTCTAGTCTAGGAGTTCTTAATCTTTTTATCTTTATCATGAACCCCTTTGGCAGTCTGGTGAAGATTATGGACTCAACAGAATAATGATATTTGATGCAGAAAATAAAACACATAGGATTACAAAGGAAACTAATTACATGGAAAAATTTTTTTTAAATTTTTTTAAGTTCATGAACCTTAAGTCTTTAAGAACTCCTGTATCTCTTCTGTATGCACCTGAAAAGAATTCCCTCTATCCAGTGATTTGTTGATAAATGTTTAATAACTGGCTTTGGGGGTGGGGAGGATGTACACAGGACACACTTTTAAATTTACTCTGCATCATTAACATTTTCTCCATCACTGTCTTATGTCTATGCAATCAACAAAATAAAAAATCATCCAGATTTGTAGCATTTGCTGATTTCTGAGGTAAATGCTTATACTGAAAATTTAACCATCATCACTTTCAAGAAGGCAAGCACTGGCATCAGTCACTTCCCAACTAGTGTTCACCTGTCATTCACATCTTTGATGCCATTTGTACCTTTACCCAAGCCACTGATAAAAATGTTGAACAGTACATATTCAGCCTTTGTTGGAAGACCTCCAGAACAAGGGAACCACCTGCCTTCCAAGGCAGCCTATTCTAAGGTAGGAGTTTTTCCATAGATCGAACTAAAGCCTGCCACCTTTCAGTTTCGTTTTACTTCTCCTAATTCTCTTCTCTGTGGATATGCAAAATAAATGCAACCCATTTCTCATATGAAAACCCTTGAAATGTTTAAAAAGATCTATCATTTCCTCCCCCTAGTCATTTTTTTCCAGGATAAACATCCCTAGTTACCCAAAATGCCCTTATATGACATAGTCTCTGATCGTCTCACCATCCTGGTTGCCCAGTCCTCTAGGTTGTCAATATGCTTTCTAAAATGCAGAATTGAATATAATACTGAAGATATACCCGATCAGAGGAGAGTAACATGGAACTATTAGCACCCTCATTCTGGACAACTGCTTCTATTAATATAAAGATCATGTCAAGGATTGGATTTTAGTTTTGTTCTGATACCTCACCCTAATGTGAAGATTACCCTGGATCTAGCAGATCATAACCTCTGGTACGTTCTTCTAAGCTGGAGAGGCTTTGAGTACAATCCTAGCAAGAGATGGTCATCACAGGACATTTTAAGTTCGGAGACGCTTATTATCAGAGTCACCAATTAATAATTTCTTGGACCACATCAAACACTAATATTTAATAAGCTCCCAGTGCTCTAGGCAATTCTTTAAGTTATTGTGAACTGCATGGGTGGAGGGAATATCTATGCTGACAAAATCACAATCTTTGAAATATTGAAATCAGCAGATAATTAATCATGAATAGGACAAAATAAGGGAAATAAACCTAAAGAATAAATTTTAGATCCCTCGATAAACAGAATCATACTATACCTAGTCATTTTATCACCAAGATATTCAAAGATCGTCTTATTAGAAATAAGCTGAATGTCCAAGAAATAAAATTAAAGGCTAACACCAAATGCAGGCCACTATTGGTAGCACAGCAGATAGAGCGCCAGGTCTGGAGTCAGGAAGACCTGAGTTCAAATCCAATTTCAGAACTTGCTAACTGTGTGACCCTGGGCAAGTAACCTAACCCTGTTTGCCTCAGTTTCCTCAATTATAAAATGAATTGGAGAAGGAAATAACAAACAACTCCAGTATCTTTGCCAATAAAACCCCAAACAGGGTTACAAAGAATTCTCATGAGTGAAATAACACAGCAAAAACAAACTCCAAATATGCTAAATGGGTCGTGTTCCACTTTTCCAAGGACAGGTTTTCAGAAGATGATTATTTACAAAAATATAAAATGCAACTAAGATATCTAGGAAAAGCGTGACACAATGCTGTTTTATAGCTTTAAACTTGAACTACTTCCATGGCAATAGCCATTGTGATATCAGAGTCTGGTCACTTGACCAACCCACACATGAGTCTGCAGAGTTTGCCAATATTCCAAAGAGTTCTAGTTGGGTGTCCTAAGAGAAGAGAGCAACCCAGAATCCTTTAACATTACCTCTGGTGTTCCTCATGTTAGGGCCTTCTAGCTGGCTTATATGGAAGCTATCCAACAAAGAGGATGGGAAAAACCTACTTTGTTCCAGTGTTATGTTCCCCTGTGTTTTTGGTTCAGTTCTTTCCCTTCCCCTAACTTCCCCCCTCCCATCTCAACCACATGTACCCTATTTTTTTTTTAGGCAATGGGGTTTAAGTGACTTGCCCAGGGTCACACAGCTAGTAAGTGTCAAGTATTTGGTCTGAGGACAGATTTGAACTCAGATCCTCCTGACTTCAGGGTCTGTGCTGTATCCACTGCCCCACCTAGCTGCCCCAACATCCACCCTATTTTACTATGAAAAATGATTCAACTCCTGACCGAAAGGGTAAAAACTACAGCTGGGCACATGAGGACACCAATAACTATTCAGTGCAAAAATATTTTAAAAACAGTGTTCAGATTTGCAAGGTACAGCTCCAGACTTCAGTAAAAGTACTATCTAAGACAACAGATGGTCATCCCATAGATGCCTTTAGCAGAGATGAAATGAATTTACCTTTAACTGTAATGTTTTGAGACATTAAAACTTCACAAGATATCCTTCTGAGCCAATTGACTGACATTGTTACTGCCACGTCCACAATCCAAGAAAAAATTGACACTTATCAGAAGCCGATGGAAGGGATAGAAACCAGGGTGAGTGTTAATGAAGACAGGCAATCCAAAATGGCTAATGACTCCTCTTAATAAAAGAAGATGTCACAGTTTTGAGGAAGATAGCCATAGATTTCGAAGCTCAGAGTCTGTGCTCCACCTTGCACTGTGTAGAGATTGCTGATGGAGAGAAGAGCAGAGAAGTAGAGGAACTGATCTACAATGTCACGGGACCTACAATACAACAAAATTAACTGGTGGCCACAGCTGAACTAGAGGAAGTCCATGGCACATCAGGATCTAGATCCCACCAAGATGGAAAAGCTGGCTCCCAGATGATAAAAACCTTGAAGGAAAACAGTCAAGAAAATTCAGTGAGGAGCTTCAAGAAAGAAAATTCAAATATCTATATTTATCCAGACTTCAGTACATGGATCAACTCATTTTTGTCCATGGAGGGAAGTGGAGATTTTTTTCTCAGTGCTAACACACTGGAAGAATTCATCCAATGGGTCCTTACTAGGCCAGCAGTCTTCCCTGGAAAGCCCCAGCTCATAGTCCAAAGACATTATACATTTTCTGGGCCTTTCATATGCCTGACTACCTCTACTGCTTTTTTTCATTCTGCAAAAGAACAAGTAACTAGAATGTAGAGTGTTTTAGAGAGTCTATTATCTCATGATTTGACTGACATGAAATAAACGTATCTTGCTTGCCCTGGGTATTCACTTGTCTATTTGGCAGCAGGGACCCGCTTTATGAAATGTTCCTTTTTTGAGTCAGTGCTCTGCTAAGTTTCTGAATAGGAGCAGAAACTTCAGGCATAGGCTCCAACTGTTCTGTCATGATCCATTTCCTGGTGATGCTGATAGCGACATTGCATAGGGATTTGCCAGACCTAGAACTAGCAATTTCTCTGCACCAGGAAAGTTTCAAAAAATGCAATCAGGACAAACAGCAGGAAAGAGCTTTCAAATCAATATTTAAAGAAAAATTCCATCCAGGGATGGGAGAGGGAGAACCTAAGGCACATGGCCCCATGGGGAAGGGTGGGGCAAGACCTTTGTGCAGTACCTCGATCAGGAGAAATAGAGACTCCTGAACATCTTATGCTACTACTCAAGATGCTACTGCCTGGGGGAAGGGGAACAGAGCAGGATTTAGCCAAAAAGAGATCTAAATCATGGCTACTTGAGGACTGAGAGGAGGTAGGTAGAAGGAAAGAATCATGCAAACTGGGTATCTTCCTGTTTTAATTATTCTTGCTAACTAGGTGCTAAGCTCAGTTGTTTTCCACACTGTTGAAGGAGTGGATTGTCAATGTCCCTTAAATTTCAGTGACCAGGGTGAAACTCTGATCATTCTACCCTCATTACATCTCCATGGCTTGCTTCTAACCCAAGACAGGTAGAGTAGTGGAAAGAAAACCTTAGAGCTAGGGAGACTTGAGTTGAAATCCAGCCTCTAACACATACTGGCTGTATGACTCTGGACAAGTCACTTAACCTCTCAATGTTCTAGGCAACCCTCTAATGCTATAAGGTGCTAGCTTGTATTGGTAAAGGAAGTCTTCTCCTCATGGGGTTCCTAATACCAGTGTAATCACAAATTAATCAAATATTTGTTAAGCACTTACCTATGTTCCAGGCATTCTTCTAATTGCTAGGGATAAAAAGACAAGTAAAGACAAAGTACTTCACCCTCAGGGAGTTAACATTCTAATGGTAGAGACAACATTCAAACATCAATGTACATACATAATATGTAGAGACTGGTTGCAGGATAATCACTGAGGGAAGACACCAGCAGATGTAAAAAGAAGGAGAAGGAAGACTGAATAAGGCTTCTTGCAGAAATTAAGATTTGATCCAAGTCTTGAAGGCAGCCAGGGAAGCTGTAGGTGGAAGTGACAGAAGAGAGCATTCCAAACATGGACAGTGTAAAAGCAAAGTGTTGGGTAAATAGAGGGTGTTTCATATGAGAAGCAGCCAGAATGTAGATAGCAGGTATTGCTAGATCATAAAGTATTAGGAATATGGTACGGTACAAGAAGACTGAAATGATAGGAAGGGGGCAAGTTGTGAAAGGCCTTAAAGGTCAAAAAGAGCCTTTTATATTTGATCCTGGAGGTAATAGAGAGCCAATGAAATTATTGAGTAAGGGTGACATGTACAAACCTACTCTTCAGGGAAAGTAGAATGGATTGGAGTGGGGAGACCAACCAGAAGATTTTTTCAGTAGTCTGGACATAAGGTGAAAAAGCTGGGGGCAGGTAGGTGGCGCAGTGGATAGCCCCAGCCCTGGAGTCAGGAGGACCTGAGTTCAAATCCAGCCTCAGACACTTGACACTAAGTAGTTGTGTGACGCTGGGCAAGTCATTTAACCCCATTGCCTAGACCAAAAAAAAAAAAAGAGCCAACCCCAGGTTGATGGCTGAGTGGAAAGAAAGGAGGTGTACATGAAAAATGCTATAAAGGTAGAAATGTCAAGTTTTGACAACTAACTGGATATGTAGAGTAAGTATGAGAGAACAGTCAAGGGTGATGACACTGAGGTTGCAAGCCTGGGTTACCAGGAGGATTGTGGTACCTTGGTCAGTAACAGGAAAGTTTGGAAGAGAAGAGGATTTGAGGGAAAAGATAATGAGTTCTTCCAGTCATTTTGAGTTTGAGATGACTATAGGACATCCAGTCTGAGATTTTCAAAAGGCAATTGGTAACCCAAGACCAGGGATCAGGAGAGACTAGGGCTGGACATATAGATATGGCATCATATGCATAAGGTAATAATTGAATCATGATCGCTGATGAGATCACCAAGTGAATAGTATAGAGAGAGAAGAGGCAGGAGTCTAGCACAGAGCCTTGGGAGATATCCGGACTTTATTAATGTGATCTGGATGAAGAGCTAGCAAAAAAAAAAATTGAGGGAAAGGTCCAACCCTATTTTCAAATATGAATAGAAGCAATATCAGGGAATAAAAGAGACAACTCAATGTTGATTGTGTTGCTTGGGATAGCAAAAAAAAATGTCCTTCCAGTAGCCAGAGGTCCTTATAAAGGAGGAGCAGCCAGCTTCCTACCCTTTTCTTGATACTCTTTTAAAAATTAAATTTGTGATACCAAAGTCATACTACCTTAACAGAACTTTAAGAGCTATTGTTAAGGTTTCTAAACGTATAATCACACAAGAAGCAGCAAAGTAGGCTCGAAGTCAAAGTGCTGGCTATGGCAGATTCGAACTCAGGAAGATGAGTCTTCTTGACTGCAGGCCTCATACTCTATCCACTACACCACCTGGCTGCCCCTCCCACATAGTTGGCATCTGACTATATTCATAGGTTCCCAAAATGTGTAATACTGCTCCCTAGGGGGCACTGGGATGATGGGGGGGTGGGGTAATAGCCTCTGATGCAATTGGAGGGTGTTGAATAAAAATAAGAGGGCAACAGAAACATAAGGAAAGAAGAGAAGATAAAATTTTGAAAAACCATTCGTACGTGTTTCATCTGTTGTGTAACAGTTAAAGTCGTGGTGATTACATCATTTTCCAAATAAACACAGAAAATGAAAGTTATAACTAATCAGTGGTCAAGTCCGCTGACAGGTCTTGACAAGCAAATGTTGGCAGGTGAGCGTGTCGGGCATTGTTTGGGAGTCCAGAGTGCATTGGCAGGAATATGTGGGTGTAATGACTTGTTTACAATATGATACTCTACAGTTACATGACACAATGTTGTGTCATCAAAATTTCAATGCGGGAAAAAAACCACACATTTACAACAAATTATAAAATTTAAGATGTATCATTTTAAAAAATATATTTTATATTTTTTGAAATGACACAAATTTCAAAAAGCCATTAAAGGTTTAAAGAAAGTAAATTCCCAGGAAGGGAATTTTTTAAAGGGGGCAGTAGGCCAAATAAGTTTGGGAACTTCTGGTACTATTTTATGAATGAAGACTTCATGTGTAAAAAATGTCTTCATTTCTAATTGTGTATAAATTTCAATCAATTGTATTAATAAAGTTTGCAACAAATTAAGAGTTTGTCACTGTCAGAGGCAGCTGGATGAGGCATTGGATAGAGAGATGGACTTACAGTCAGGAAGACCTGAGTTCAAATAGTACCTTAGATACTTATTAGCTATGTGACCCTCTGTTAGTCAGCTAACTTCTGTCTGCCTCATTTTTTCTCATCTGTAAAATGGATATAATAATAGTACCTACCTCCCAGGGTAGTTATGAGAATCAAATGAGCTGATATTTGTAAAGCTTTTTGCAAACCTTAACACTGCAATATAAATGCTAGCTATTGACTACAGCTATCTGTACATCAAATCACAGTTATTGTCTGGTCTCCATGTTTTCTTTCTTTTAATTTCTAAATGCATTTATTAAACATATATTATGTGTCAGGATACAAAGAAAAAAATGAGACAGTCCTGGTCCTCAAGGAATTTACTTTCTACTGGGAAATCACAAGATTAAATTAAATTAAATGACAGATAAAAAGATACAAGATATATACAAACTGAATACAAAGTTATATGAGAGAAGGAGAGACTAAATTCAGGGAAATAAGGAATGGTCTCTTAAAAGAGATAGCACTTGGCCCAAGCCTTGAAAAGAGTTTTCCACGAAGCTGAAGTAAAGAGGGTGAACATTTCAGAAATGGGAGACAGATTATGCAAAACCACAGAGGCAATAGGAGATTAGACACAAGAATTAACGCATAGGCCAGGTTGGCTGAAATTTCAGTGTGAAGATGTGTAAGGTTTAATTACTCTGGAAAAATGCCATGGGATCCAGATTATAAAGGTCTTTGAATGCCCAACATACGATAGGGAGGTAGTGAAGCTTCCTCAACAGTGAAATGTTGTGGTCTCTCATCATGGAAGGTGATGGATCTCAGATCAGACAGACAATTCTTGTGACTACTTAAAAGGCCTGGCTTATTTCTCTCTTAAAGGAAAAACTTCGCCGCAAGGGTACTTTTTTTTCCATTACGAGAATCTTTAGCAGACTCAATTCTCAGACTGTGAAGTGATTTCATAGGATTGTAGATGTATAGCTGAAAGGTGCATTAGATACCACCTAGTCTAACCTCCCAATTTTACAGTTGAGGAAACTAAGGTTCATATATGTTAGGTCACACAAATGGCAGATAATGGCACCAGGATTCAAACTCAGGTCCTCTGACTCCATACCCACCATTCTTTCCACTCTCCATCTGTGAGTATGTCTTAGCACCTTGCTAGACTGTCACTTCCCTTAAGGTAGGGACATTGTCTCCTTCTTCTGCACTTCTTTCTTAAATTAAATTACATTTTTTAGGATTAATTCAACAATTTAATAATCATCAACAAATATGAGCATTTCACTTTGCAAAGATTACATACGGAACCATGAACTTGTGTTTTGTAGTTATTGTTTTTTTAAGTGCAGGTTATTCTAGTTTGTGACCCATTCTGAAGTTCCTTTTAGAAATGTTTTAAGTGTATTATTCAAGCTCTTTTTTCTTATTGTAATCTCTCTCACCACACACTAACTCACCTTACTCACCAAAATAAAATCTCCATTGTGACAAATAAGTACATACAGGGAGGCAAAATAATTTGCTATCTCCTTCTGTACCTCTTGTCCATCAATTCTTCTGTACATCTTGTCCATACCTCCACTACGAAGTGGGCAGCGTGCTTCATCATCAGGCTCCCAAAAGTCATAACTGGTCAATGCATTTGTTAAAAATTCTGTAATCTTTCAAAATTGTTTTCCTTTGCAGTACTGTAGTCACGGAAATTGTTCTGATTCCGTTCACTCCGGGTTGCTTCAGATCATATAAGTCTCCCCATAAAGACTGCTTTGAATTTATCATATTCCTTTCATTCACATACCATAATTACTGTAGCCATTCCACAATTTATGGGCTTCATTTCCAATTCTTTGCTATATCTAAAATTACTACTATAAATACTTAATTTGTGCCTCAACACCTTTTTATATTTGATCTTGTTTATTAGTGGAGATGCCTAGTGTCTGTGTGAGAGGCAGACTTACAGAGAGCTTGGGGAAAAAAAAAGATATTGGTATTCTACTTTCCAGTTTTGAGAGAGAAATGTGGTTCTAGATTCTCTTCAAGTCCCCAGAACAGGGAGAAAGACTTTGGGAAGAAGCTGACATATAGAGGAGCCAGCATTTCATTCATGCCCTTATGTCCAGCCTACTAGGCTCAAGACTTTCGGGAATTTTCCCTCAGGTGAGATCTGGGACTGTCTCTTGGTTGAACTGAGATATCTCACTCCCAACATAAGAAAGAGCTCATTTAATCTTTGGATTGCATGGTGTATATTCTTATCTGCATACCTTTTCTGATTTTGCTCTCAGCTTGGATAAATAGGTTTATTTGCTTTGTGTGTTCACTGTAGAACTGACATTTAGTGGGAACTAAGTCAAACCTTGGATATATAGCTTGAAGCACTCCTTCCCCATTAAGGGATAGTGATCAGAAGCTAGATATAACTCTAGCTCAGTACCCTTTCTCTCAGGAGAGCAGAGCAGCCAACCTCTGGCCCCAACCTTTTGCACCCCTCTTGTCTAGAATCAAAGACTCCCTCTGAAGAAAAGAGACTCTAAAGAGAATTATTCATGCCTCCAAGTAAGCCACATCTAGATAAACCCATATGTACTCATATAATTTACATAGGCAAAACGCAATACACCTTCCCATTTACAAATATATTTACTTTTCCTTCAGTCTTTGACCTCTTGAGAATATATGCCCAGTAGAGGTATCACTGGATCAAAGGGTTAAATAAATTGACTTTATGGATATAATTCCAAATTGCTTTTTTGTACAGTTAGATTATTTCACAGTACCACAAAGACTGTATCACTGTGCCTGACCTCCTATACCCCCCCTCAATAATTAACATTTTCCATTTTTTGTCTTTTTTTTCCCCAACCTGATGAGCATATTTCAGTGTCTTTTAAGGCCTTGTGCTGACATGGCAACCAGAGACTTGTTGCCCAGGCAATAGCTCAGGGAGTCAGCCTCCTTGGGAACCTGGGGTTATTCAGCTGGTACAAAAAGGACCAAGACTGATATCCAAACAATCATCCCTTGGGAAACCTGGGAGAAGTGGCAAAGATCCCCCTTCCACCTTCTTCCCCTCACCATGCCCCCCTACCCCCACCCTCTGGCTGCTCTTGATATCCATGCATTTCAACCCTTTGGTGACATCTTCAAGGTTTCCCTTGATATCAGTTTAAATCTAGTGAAAACACAACATGATTTGTCCCAGGTGCCATACTCACACAAAGATGATTCTATAAACCTAGTTATTCCATACAACCAAGAAGACATAGATTTTATACCAGAGTCTACCAAATTTATAGGACTGAAACCATCAATATTTAAGGAGACAGATATAATTCTAGCTTGGTACTCTTTCCATGAGGACAGGGGAGTAGGCAACCTCTGACCCCAACCCCCCTACTCCCCTCCTAGAAGGAATCAAAGACTCATTTTGGAGAAGAGTGGGTAAAGGAGACTCTACAGATATTTATTCATTCTGATGATCTAGACTCCATGCCGCGTCTATAACAGGAGCACAATTAAAACTCAGCGCACGGCAACAAGTCCCAGGACTGGCTAACACAGTGCCTTGCACATAATTATATTGTTCGGTCATTTTTTAGTCATGTCTGACTCTTCATGATCCTTTTTCTTGGCAAAGATACTAGAGTGGTTTGCCATTTCCTTCTCCAGCTCATTTTACAAATGAAGAAACTGAGGCAGGGTTAAGGATCACATAGCTAGTGTCTGAGGTCAGATTTGAACTCAGGCCTGGCGTTCTATCCACTGTGCCACCTAACTGCCCTTTCCACAAAATAGGCCTTTGATAAATGTTTACTGAACTGAATCTTTTCCTCCCAAATCTGTGTCCCCTTCTGTCTTCACTGTTTCTGTTGGTGACATCACCATTTACCCAATCTCCTATGTTTGAAAACTTGGCGCTACCTTTTTTTTAATCACAAACATCACCTCATGTCCTTTTCAGATCTCTCCTATCTCCCTAGGTGCAAATGCTTTCTGACTTCCCTCCTCTAATGACCTTATGTTTATCTTCCATATATTTGGTTTAAATTCTAACTGTGACACATTCTAGCTGTGTAGCCCTGGGCAACTCACTTACCCTCTCTGGGCTCTAGGCTACTCTCTAAACAAATAAACTTCAGGGAATTGAAGAGAAAGAAGAAGAGAATTTTTTTTTAATCTGGGAGTTCCTTATACCAAGGAAATCACTGACAATTCTTAATCTTATATGTAGGATTTACTTATATGTTGTCCCCTTCATAAGGTATTAGTAAACTCAGTGAAGTCAAGAATCATTTCATCATATCTTTGTATTTCCAATACCTAGCACAGTGCCTGGCATATATAGGTGCTTAGTAAATGCTTATTAATTAATTTATTGATCTTCAACTCTTTCTTCTCTCTCTCTCTCTTTTCATATCCAAACGATGATAAAGTCCCATTGAATCTTCCTCCTATTTTTTTGCATCTATTCAATATTTTTGCATCTATTCAATCCCCTGCACTCATATTGTTTCTTAAGAACCTTATCATGCTTTCCTTTCTCTATGTCATCATTGACACTGTTCCCTGTATCTGGAATAGCTTCCCCTTCCTTCTTCATTGGTTGAATTCTAGTCCTTTCAAGTTGAATTGAAAAGCTACCTCCTTCATAAAGCCTTCCTTGACCTCTCCCCACAAGGAAAGACCCCTCTTGGACTTCAAATATCACTTTGTTTTGGGCTCCTCTAAGGCACTTGTCACGTATTAGTGCGAACCACAATTTTATCTATGGATATGTCTTAACCCTTTGCTAGACCATCAGCTCCATTTGGGCAGAGACTCTGACTTAGCTACATTTTCTATCTCCTCCCTGCCCTATGCACATGTAGATTAGATAGCCAAAATTATTTAGTCTTTGAGCACTAGAGTTGTTTCCAAGTATTTTCCTTATCTGCCACATAGAAAGATAAGACTTTTCCACTGGGCCCCAGAGGGCAGAACTGGAAGCAAAGGGTAGATGTTGCAAATTTGATCTTGATGCCAAGAAAAACTTCACTAAAATTAAAACTGCACAGAAGTGAAATGAACTGCTTCCCGAGAACACAAAAGTTCATCCAGTAAAGGCAGAATGACCACTTGTTAGGAATGTTGTAGAAAGGATTCCTGTCCAAATAAGATGACCTCCGAGGTCCCTTCCAACTCTGAAATTCTGTGATTTTGTGACAAATGTTTGTGGTGCTGAACTGTGGAATGAGAGTAAACAATCTGGTATATGCATGTGGGGCAATAGTCCTTAAAGTGAATCCCAATCTTCTGTAGAAAACATTACAGTATGACTAGGACACAATGAGATTCATTTTCATATGTGGTAAAGGGAAATTGTTCCATTATGTTATAGTTACACTACATATTTCAATAAAATGTTTGCTTGAAATTAATGTCGTTTCTAGCCAAGACTTCAGCTTCAGGACCTAATCAAGATGTCCTTGGTATTATCTATTAATGAGCCATATATAAATGATGAAGAAAATGCCAGATTAAACAAACACACACAAAAAAACTACAAACCATCTGACGGTTTCTCAGATCATGTGACATTCATTTAAAGATTCTGTGATAAAGATAAGACTGAATTTCAGCTCTACTACGGGTCTGAGCAATGAACTGATTCTCTAGATTTAGTCAATTTAAGTCTATCATGTCCATTAGCTTCTCTCCATCCTATTAACAGCAGACAGGATAAAAAAGAAACATGGTCAGAGGGTGAGAGTGAAAAAACAAAATTTAGAGAAGAATATAACCCAATTGGAAGCATTTGCCTTTGTAACAACAGCTCCCGTTCTCTTACCTGGCAATAATGCCTGACACAGCTCCAAAATCAACACTGCCTTATTATTTTAGTTTAGTGATTAATTTTGAGGTTAAAAAGCCAAACACTTTGCTAAAGATATATTGGAAAGCAGCATTGTGTAGTGGGTAGAATACCAGTCTGGGAATCAGGAAGACGAGGTTCAAATCCACATCAGACACTTACTAGCCCTTGGCATGTCTCTTCATCCCTCTGGGCCTCCATGTCCTCATCTGTAAAATGAAGGGTTTAGATTCAATTGCTTTTAAGGTGATTTCCTTCTATTTCCACACCTACGATACCATCTATCATTCGACCTTTCTGCACCTTATCGATTGCTCATCTCTGAAATGAGGGGGATGGAATAAATGACCTCAAAGTCCTCTTCCAGCTTTAATTCTCAGATCCTATGACCTTAGGGAATAAGTATATATATTCAGTAATTTTTTAAAAACCAACTTTTCAAAAAACAAACAAAAAAAAGAAAAACCCTTTTCACATTTCTAGGAATATTCTAGGAGTATTCCAAGCGCAAGAGACAGTACAAAAACACAGCTGGGATGGGGAGTGTCCAAGCACAGCAAACAAGCCAATGAGATTGAATGATAGAGTGTATGGAGTACGGTGAAAGAACACTGAAAAGGTAGAAGGGGGCCATGTTGTGATGGGCTTGAAATGCCAAACAGAGGACTTGATATTGATCTCAGAGGTAATAGTGAGTTACTAGAGTTCGTTGAGTAGGGGGACGACATGGTCAAACTTACATTTTAACAAACAGCAACTGAGTGGAAGACAGTTTGGAGTAGAGAGAGACTAGAAGCTAGAGAGGCCAATTAGAAGGTTATTTTTTAAAATTTATTTTATTTTCAATTCACAGAATAAAACAAGCATTTCCATAACACATTACAATAAAAAGGATAATTACATATGAAACTGCAAATCTACCATGTACAATTTGCTATTCCCTCCACATATACAACAAAGTTATCATGTAAATTTTTTTCTCTTTTTTTCTTCCATTCCCCTCCCTCCCCTAGAGATAGCTACCATTAAACAGAAATAGGTATATATATACACACACACATATATATGTATGTATGTATGTATGTATGTATGTATATGTATATATACATATATACACACATATATATGTATGTATATATATGTATATATATACATATATATATGTATATATACATATATACACACATATATATGTATGTATATATATGTATATATATATACATATATATACACACACATATATACACATACATATACACACCTATACATATATATACATATATATGCAAAATGATTCTATACACATTTCTATTTATCAGTCCTTTCTCTGGACAAAGGTTATTGTAATAGTCCAGGACAGAGGGTAATGCACTAGGATGATTACCAGTATGAGTGGAGAAATGAGAATGTATATGAGAGATATAAAAGGAGAAACAAGATTCAGCAACATTTGATTTATATTGGATAAATGGGAGGAGCTGTGGATGACACTGAGGTTGTAAGCCTGAGTGACTGGAAGGATAGTGGTTCCCTCCGTAGTAATGGGAAAGTTTGAAAGAGGAGAGGGTTTAAGAAGAAAAACAATAAATTTTGTTTTGTGTTGTTTGAAATCCTATGGGACATCCAGTTCAAGATGTCCAAGAGGCAGCTAGAGATGTATGACATGCTCAGGAGAGAAACTAAGAGTAGGTATAAAAATCTGAGACTCATCTGTATTGAGAAGATAATTGAACCCATGGGAGGTAATGAGATCACCAAGTAAGATGGTATAAAGGAAAAGGAAAAGACTGCCCAGCCCAGTGGTGCACCATTGGTAGAGCTATGAATTAATTGGTTCTAGCCATTCTGGAACACAATTTGGAACTATGGTCCCAAAATTACTCAATTTTGCATACGCTTTGAAGCAGCCATACCACTAGAGATCAATGAAAAAGGAAAAGGATCTATATATACAAAAATATTTCTAACAACTTTGTTCATAGTAGACCCAAATTAGAAACTAAGAGGCTATTCTATTGGGGAATGACTAAACAAAATACCTTATATGAGTGTAACGGAATGTTATAGTGCCATAAGAAATGACAAAATGGACAGTTTCAGAGGAAACGGGGAAGATCTTTATGATCCAAAGCAAAGCAAAGTGAGCAGAACTAGGAGATTCATTTCTACAGTGACAACAACATTATAGAGAAAAACAACTTTGAAAGACTTTAAAATCCTGATCAATGCAATGATACATCATGAGCCAAGAACACTGAAGATGAAACATGACACCTACCTCCTGCCAGAGACATACATTCTCAGTAATGGCCAATCTGAAAAATCTGTTTTGCTAGACTACACGTGTTTATGATGAGGGTTTTATTTTTGGGGGGTTTTTTTGGTTTTTTTGTTTTGTTTTGTGTTGTTATTGTTCAATAGGAGGGGAGCAGTGGGAGGAAAATTTTCAAATACATGTAAAAGTAAAAAAAAAAATTTAAGGGAGCCCAGCTTAGAGCCTTGAGGGATAGGCACAGTTAGTAAGCATGACAGATGAAGAACGAGCAAAGGAGATTTTAAATGTATAATATCAATTTATTATGGAATCCAATTTCAAAAAGCAATGTTGAAAAAGCCTTTGCTAACTTTCAAAATGATTTTCTTTGGTCTTCAAAAGGCATTTTTATTTCTATATTCTTTTGACTTAGCAACAGGCTATGTTCCAAAAGTTCATTTTTCATTTCGTTGTTTGAAACTAGGAATGTACTTTTCCACAGAAACAATGTTCTAAATGATGGTTAGGTTTCCAATCCAGGCCACAAAAGTCTCTATGACCCTATTATGTACCCCAAGTATGGCATGGATAGAACAATTGAACCTAAATACTATTTCTTATGGTGTTTCTATTGGGAAATATGTCTAGAATTCCATCATGAGATATCATGAGCACATAGACTCATAGGGTATAAGAGTGTGAGACCTTGGAGATCATCTAAGCCACGTCCTTCATTTTTCAGGTAAGGAGACTGAGGCCCAGAGAGGTAGTGGATGTACCATAGTCATACAGCTAGCTAATGGCAGACGTGGTACTAGAATCTATTTCTCTGACTCTCAGTTCAGAGCCTTTTAGGATACACGATGATGATGATGATGATGATGATGATGATGATGATGGAAATACTTCCCCTCCCCCCAAAACAAACAAACTATTCTTTCCTTGTTATAAGGAACTTCTAGTAAGGAATTTGCATCTACCAATGCAGCCCAGAAAGTTTCTGGAATTTACAGTCTTAGAACTATTCCCTGAGGGGTAAATGACATGCCCAGGGTGACACAGTGAGACTCTGACAGAGATAGTACTTGAACCCAGGTCAGCTTGACTCTAAGGCTGACCTTTGGTTCATTAAACCAAGCTGCTTCTCAATAATTAAAAATAATAATGACAAATTGAAAAACTGACTTCAGTCTTCTAAATTTTTCAAATATATTGCATGTATTTCATTTGAAACCTCAAAACAGCTTTGTGAAGTAGGTATTACGGGTATTATTATCTCAATTTTACAGAAGAGGAAATTGAGACTCATAGCAAATAAGTTTTTGGTGAGTTGCCTCACCTCCTCCAGATTCAGCTCTCACAGCAGTAACAGACTCCCCTTCCCCTCACATCTTAAACATTTGGAATAGGGGAGAGGGGATGCTGCAGTCTCTGGTGGCTCCATTGGCCTGAAGCAAGGGCTCTAGAGATGGAGACTGGTTGGGGCAGGGGAAAAACTCTTCCAACTCCAAGTCTAGCTAGTTGTTCAGTATAGTTTGCTTTTCTCTATGTTCCTACTCTCTCACCTTCTTTCATAGGACGAGGAAAGAGGAAAGGGTGTAGTAGCATCAGAAAAGCAATGCTTTCCCCCCTTTCATCTTCTAGGAATTGTAAGAGGCCTCACATCCACTACAGGATATCAGCCTGGAAGAACACTCCTTTCAAAGAATGAATGGATAGAAAGAAAATGAATAGGAATTGCGATTTCATTGGTATAGGCAACTCTTTTTTTTTTGAGGCAATTGGGTTTAAGTGACTTGCCCAAGGTCACACAGTTAGTAAGTATCTGAGGCAACATTTGAACTCAGGTCTTCCTGACTCCAGGGCCAGTGCTCTACCCACCATATCCACCTAACTGCCCCAGTATAGGGAACTCCTGACAAGCAAACTCCCTCTCCCCAAGCAGGATAGCACAGCAGGGGACTCCATTATTTCCCGAACCCTACTTTCTTTGCAGAATCAAGAAGGAAGTAGAAGTAAAGCATTAAAATATGTCTGGGGGACAGCTGAATTCTGAACATGTATTTTCTTCATTAACTGCAGCTTGGTGTACAGGCTAGGGAGCTGACCTCTGAGCCAGAAAGAGTTTGGAGCTCAAGCTTTGCTTCATCCATGCTAGCTGTGTGACCCTGGGCAAGTCACTTAACATATCGGTGCAGTTGTACTATCCTGCTTGGGTAGAGGAAGATTGCATGTTATCAATGAAATCATGGGTCTAACACCTTTTCCTGTTCTTTCCATCCATTCATTCTCTCTAAAGCAATTTTCTTCCAAGCTGATGTCATGTAGCAGAGAAGAGATGTCTTTCATTTTTTGGAAAACTGAAATACATACACCATTCTCATTTGGACAACAATCAACTCATATTGGCCAAATATAGTAGTAGGAAGTGGCAGCTAGGTGGAGCAGTGGATAGAGTACAGGGCCTGGAGTAAGGAAGATCTGAATTCAAATCTGGCCTCAGACACTTATTAACCATGTGACCCTGGGCAAGTCACCTAACCCTGTTTGCCACAGTTTCCTCACCTCTAAAATGAGCTGGAAAAAAATGGCAAACCACTTCAGTATCTTTGCCAAGAAAACCCCAAAAGGAGTCATGAAGAGTTGGACCGACTGAAAAACCACTAAACAATGACATTAGTAAGTATTTGGTTATTAGCTCTAATCAGATTATAGCCCTCAGTGACATATTATGGTAGTCTTATGGTAGTATTAATGATATTGTATTCATGGCAGCCTCATCTCCTAATCAAAACAAAATCATAAGTTACTTGGCTAGCAGTTTAAATAAATAAATATATATATGTATATATATATATATATATATATATGTGTGTGTGTGTGTGTGTGTGTGTGTGCATATGTGCGTGTGTGTGTGTGTGTGTGTGTGTGTGTATATATATATATATATATACACACACACACACACACACACATATACATAAAACCAAAGTAGTAACAGAGCAGAGTTCATGAAGTTACCTATTAGAAGCTAGTTTTGAGATTTGTTATTCAGCAGCCTGGCCAAGAGACACAGTGGACTTAATCCTTTGGGTAAGAAGGGGATAGGTAACTTTCAGGTCATTAGAGACCACTTAACATCCTAGAAAACGAGGTTAAACAAGATTTAACCTGGCGTTTGAAAGAACTAATTAATGCAGTGCCACAACCTGAGCATTCCCTCCTTTTCGTCTTGCAGCACTCCTGTGAAGCACTTTTTTTGTGGACTAGTAGAGAAGCACTATGGAATGATAGAAAGACGACTAGGCTAGGAGACCTGGTTTCCCCTGAATGACTTTCATTGGTGAATTAATCAACAGGCATTTATTAAGTGGCTACTCTGTGCTAGGCACTAGGATACAAAGATGAGAATAAAACAGTCCCTGCCTTCAAGGAACTTATATTCTTCTGCCCAGAGAAACAACATGTATTGTATAAGTAAATATGATATATTATATACATTCATGTAGTAATTTTTGCAGCTGGAGGGGTGGAGATCAAGAAAATCCTCATGCAGGAGATGATATTTGAATTGAACTTTTAAGAAAACTAGAGCTTCCAGGGAGAAAGAGCTGAAAAGATTGAATTCTGGGAATAGGGAATAGTCTTGGGCAAATAGCTTCTCATCTCCAAACCTCAATTTCTTTGTTTGTAAGATGAGCAGTTTAATGAATGAACATTTAAATGAACATTCTATGATTCATTTTTATTTCTTCAGAGTTTAGATTAACAACAACAACCTAATTCTTTTTCTTCCACTCTAGAGAACCCTCCACCCTGCTGGTGACTCACCACCACCACTATCACCATTATAGAAAGAAGCCCTCCTGCAAAGCTTTACCGTTTCTAGCACCTGGACTCTTCCTTCTCCTCCACCCCTTTCCAACCTCCTATTTATGCACAGTCTTTTTCCTTTAGAATATTGCTTCTGTAAGGTAGTGACTCTAGAGCTGTCTGTGTTTTTGTCCCTGTGTCTCTTTCCGCTCTATTTCTCTCTGCCTCTCTGTTTCTCTCTGACTCTGTCTCTGCTTCAGTTTTTTTCTCTGCCTCTCTCTCTGCCTCTGTTTTTGTCTCTCTATTTCTCTCTGACTGTCTTTCTGTCTCTGTCAGTCTCTGTGTGTCTCTGCTGCTATCTCTGTTTCTTTCTCTGTTCTTTATCTCTGCTTCTGTCTTTGTCCCTTTCTGCCTGTGTCTTCTGTCTCTGTGTCTGTCTCTCTGTCTTTTTGTCTCTGCCTCCCTCCCATCAAAAGCGAATATGAAAAACAAAGCCTGCTATTTCCCAAGCCTATTTCCTCATCTGTGAAATGGGGACAGTCATGCTGCCATTACCTACATACAGTACAGGGTTGTTGTGAGGAGAGCACTTTGAAAATGGTAACAAGTACCTCATAAAGGTGAGCTATAGAACCTTAATTTTTTAAAGCACTTTCATTTTTCACATTCTATTTTTACTCCCAACAACCATGTGAGGGAAGATAGCTATTTTATGGTTGACAAAGTGGAGTCACAGACAAGTTAGGTGATTTGTCTAAGGTTTCACACCTAGGCAATGACAGAGCCCCAAACAGAATTTCTTAGATGCCCAAGTACAAGACTTTAAAAAAATCAGTGCTGATTTCCCCTTCTCTATCCCAAATTCTTTCCTTCCACCAAAAAAAAATGTATTGTGTTCATGATTACTTTATGAATAAAGTGATGCTAAAATGAGTAAGAAGATGAAACTCCTGGTTGCTTCCTTTCATCCAGGTGTGTCCCAGTACTAAAGAACTCTTCTGCTTTGAGATGATGAGGCAATTACATTAATACCACACAGAACAGGTGAGGGAAGCCTTCAGCTTTTGGCACGATTCTGCAAATTCTTCCAAGACAACAGGATTCTGGTCCCTACTCCTGTAACCTGGAAAATTATTCTCCCACTCCCCTACATTTTGCTGTAAACACCACATTTAGAGAAAAGAAAATCTTTTGCAAAGGTTCTTAACTTGAGGCTTGTGTAGTTGGGGTTTTTTAGTAAATTTTTATTATTATATTTCAATATGATTTGGTTTCCTTTGGAATTCTACACATTTTATGTTTTACATTATTTTTTCCTCAAAAAGGGGGTCCAAGGGGCAGCTAGGTGGTGCAGTGGATAGAGCACCGGCCCTGGATTCAGGAGGACCTGAGTTCAAAACCGGCCTCAGACGCATAATTCTTACTAACTGTGTGACCCTGGGCAAGTCACTTTGCCCTACTCCCATTGCCCAACCCAAAAAAATAAAAATTAAAAAAATTAAAAAGGGGTCCATGATATTAAAAAAAAGGTTAAAAACCTCTGCCAAAGGTTTAAGGAGAACAATTGAAAAGCTGTAAACAGTAGTTAATCAATTTGTGAGCTCTAGAAAATGTGATAACTTATTCTGAAGCTTGTAGCCTCAGTAAAGAACAAGGTATGAATGGGAGAATTTATTGTGAAAACCAAACTTTAAATTTGGAGAGTAATCACTTCACCTCACCTCTTTCAGAGCCTCTCTTCTATGTGTCTCTTTACCGTGCTTCATTTTTTCCACATGTGTTTATGTCTCTTCTTCCTTTATGTATGTCTCTTTCCAAGCATGTATGCCTCTGCATCTGTCTTTCCTTTTCCTTGCCTCTCTTGCCTTCCCTGCAAGTCTTTCTGTCTCTCCCTTGCCCCTCTATTTTGTCTGCCTATCTCCTTTCACCCACTGCCCAATCAGTTTGCATCTTCCCTTTCTAGAAGCAGGCAGGCTGCCCATGCACACAGAGATTAACTGATAGCTTTGGCAGGTGTTGGAAGGGACTGCACTAGGAAATCTGACTCTGGCCCTACCTCGTTCCAGCCTGAACTGTGTGGGGGCTCCCCCTCCCCCTGCTCGTCCTGACATCTGGTGTTCCTTACCTTGGACTCAGCAGCAGATTCAGAACTCTTATGCCTCTGATCTCATTTCTTCTTCTTGTATCTACCACAGCTGCCTCTTGCCCCCATCATCTCCCCCTTCCTTCAGGCCTCAGCCACTCTGGTTTCTATTTCCAAGCCCAGTTTAATGAGTGATCCAAACCCCTAATTGCTTCTTTCCCTTGGCAGTTTGGGTTAGTGTTGTTGACCCCAGGCTGCAGCCTGGGCCAATTAACCCACCACAGGATCTCAGCAGCAAGGGCCAAAGTGGCTTCTGCTGACACTCTCTTGTCTGGCTTTTTCCAGCCTTGCCTCCTTTTTCCTGCTTTTTTTCACTCCACATACCTTTCATCATCTTCATCTGTTAGTTATCTATAGTCTGAAACACATTTTAAATAAAGTCTATTTAAATACATAGGAAAAATAAATTTAAATGTACTTGATAGATGGATGTTTTCCTGATGATGATCAGGAAAAAAAAAAGATATCTCTACCTCTGATATAAAGCACACAAAACCAGTTCTTGCCCTCAACATTCTTCTGCCCATTCACTTAAAAATTCTGCATACTCATGACATTCAGGGCAATCAGAATGTTCAAATTCTGGGGAAGTGTGATGGTTTCCTTTTCCAAGTAAATACTAAGCCTGCCATGCAGTAAAAGAAACTGTAATGTCTTCATCTAAGGTAATGAAATGAGAGGCAGCATAGAATAAATAGCAAATAAAGAACCAGTCATATGGGTCAGGAAGATCTGGGTTGAAGTCTCACCTCTGACACAGACAACAAGGTGTCTAACCATTGACAAGTCACTGGTGCTCTGGGTGTTTCCAGGCAGCTTTCTCAGACTATAAATTGCGAAACTATTGGCAATCAATGTCAATAGAGGGAGTTTCCTTCATAGAAGCTCTCTATGATGATGCCAATGATAGAAATGATGACACCAATGATGGAAATCACAGGTCCAAACAACAACATAACTATAATAAAAAATATCACTTACGATACTTCAGCTAATGTTTACACTGTTCAGATATCACTGAATCACGGTATTTTTTTTAAAGGCTCAGTCTCTTCACTTCACCCTAAGTGGAAATTCAAAGGGAACCATAGTTTTAAACTTCTTTGGTGATTAAAAACAAACAAAAAAATTTTTCTCATTGTATTCACAGCACTAGATGTCTCTAGATGAACAAGGCTACATCAGACCAAATTGAAAAATGCAAGGGGTCCATTTCTCTGTGAGTCATTTCTGTGGTTCATTCAAGTGGGCACCCCAAAGCCCCAACACTACTACTTCACTCATTCATTCAACTACATCTATTAAGTAGTTCCTATGTACCAGGCTCCATATTAGGCACTGGAGATACAAAGTTTTGTTAACATAATCCTCAATCCATTGAACTGATAGAATTCTAGCTCTAAGTCAGATCTCCATCTGTCATTTAGATCTGGGTTCTCTGTTCTCATCCACAGCTAGTTGAGGGATTATAAAATTATAGAACACAAGAGCAGCAAAGCGCACAGAGACCAGGTCTAGGATGACTTGGGTTCACATCCTGCCTCTGATCTATACTGGGTGATGATAGACCAGTTATTTAACATTTTAGTGCCCCAGGCAGGTCCCTAAGACTCTTCAATTACACGTGAGTTATTGATCTACATCTCAAGCCTTTTTTTTTCTTTTAGGCAATTGGGGTTTAGTGACTTGCCCAGGGTCACACAGCTAGTAAGTGTCAAGTGTTTGGTCTGAGGCCGGATTTGAACTCAGGTCCTCCTGACTTCAGGGTCAATGCTCTATCCGCTGTGCCACCTAGCTGCACCTATATTTACGTTTTTAATTATGTCTCCTGACAAGGCCAGGTGGCAACAGATCACAGGACTTAAATCCAAGAAAAGCTGAGTTCAAATCCTGCCTCAGAAACTTACTAGCTGTGTGACTGATCAAGCCATTTAAGTTCTCTCAGCCTCAGTTTCCTTATCTGAAAAGTGAGGAGTTTGGTCTCAGTGGCCTGCTAATGTCTGACCCTAAATCTATGATCCTATGACCTCAGGACCTACAGCAGCTAGGTATCACAGTAGATAGACTGCCAGGCTTGGAGTCAGAAAGTCCTGAGTTCAAATCCAGCCTCAAACACTTACTAGCCGGGTGACCCTGGGCAAGTCATTTAACCCTGTTTGCCTCAGTTTTCTCACCTGTAAAATGAGCTGGAGAAGGAAATGGCAAACCACTCTAGTACCTTTGCCAAGAAAATACCAAAAGGGGCCATGAAGAGTAGACATGCCTAAAAATGACTAAATAACAGTGTGAGCTTAGGAAATAGGTATTTACTAACTTTGAAAAAAAATCTAACATTTTTAGATTCTTTTTATTGCATAGGATCATATATTTAGAACTGGAAGGGACCTTAGAAGTCATCAAATATGTCACGGCCTTATTTTATATATAAGGAAACTGAGGCCCAGAGAAGTTAAGTGACTTGCCCAGGATTGCATGGCTAATACACGGCTAAAGTGAAATTCAAAGCCAGGGCTTCCTTAACCCAATTAAGCACCTTAACCACTACACCCTTTCCAATTTAATCAGTGCTTATTAAACTCTCATGCCTGCGAAAAATCAAAAATTAATTTATTCGTATGACCAAATCCTCCCATCATCAATCACCAGAGTGGGGGGTAAAGGATTTTAGAGGAATAATTCTCTTTTCTAGGGCATTTTCCCCTTTTAAAAATAATTTTAATTCCAAAGCCACAGACCATTATGTCGTTGTCTTACAAACCAAGCAAGGCAGGAATTGAAGAATGAGGCACTCAATACAATCCCATAAGTGACCCTCTTAATATAACTACTGGTATGTGAAACTGTGTCACTTAGGTCAGTAAATGATACACTTTTGTAGTGGAAGGATTAACATATAATGATATGTTACAGAAACCAGGAATATTGAATAGGAAAATGTGTGAGGAAGGCTCCAGTTTTTAAAAAGTCTAAGTAAGCGATGTGAAGGGTATACGTTATATTTAACTAAGGAATAGTAAGGAGGAAATTCAATGGGACACAGAGGAAGCAATGAGAGGGAAAGCAAGGGACGACCTACTCCCCTCCCTAAATCAGGCACAAAAGGCCATACCTTTCAAAGTTACTGACTTTGTGAGATATGATCAAAGGCAAGGGAGTGGGAACATGATGCTTTCGAGTGCACGTAATAATGGCACTTGGATTGTCTACTTGGCAAAGGTGAGTAATAGAGAAAGATCTTGGTAGGAAGAGCCAGCAGTCACAAGTGAGTGTCAAGTCTTGCCCGGTTCACTGCCCTGGTTTGCTTCTGAAGAAACAGCCAGGAGAAATAGATTCTGTGGACAACTAATTCTAACAACTGACAGTGACCCTTATTGAAAAGGCCTCTTTTCATTGCCTCCAGATAATAAATTAGATAGCCATGGTAGAGTTGAGCTAATGTGGAAGGAAGAAGACCTAGGTTCAAGTCTAGACTTTGACAAACACTGATTGGGTGACCCTGGAGAAGTCATTGGCTGTTCCTTTTACCAGTGAAATGACAGATCTGATCCAAGACAATAAAAACAACAACAACATCAATTAGGTACTTTTAGAAATAAGATGATGAAGGTCTTTTATAAGAAGTTTTAGTTTCATTTGAGGGATGAGGTCAGAAACCACATAGCAAAAGTTTGAGAAATAAGTGAGAACAGAGGAAGTAAAGAAGATAAATGCAGAGGACTTTTTCAAGGAATCTAAGAAAGAGAAGAGAGGATGATAGCTTGGGGGCATAGCAGGATCTAGTGAAGATTTTTTTAGAGATAGAAGAGTGGGTGTGTTTGAAGGCAATAAGACAGGCACCCTAGGGAAAGGTTGAAATTTCAAGAAAGCCTCAGTTTCCCCTTATATAAAATGGTATGTTGATGATACCTATACCAGGAGTATACTGAAGCCAGCTCTTATTGGCTTGCAACTACGACTACTAAATTTTCACTGTCAGCATTTACACCTCAGAAATCTTTTTTTTTTCGGCCAAAGACGAGGTTTATTAGAACATCCATCATATTGGGCAGACTCTTAAGGAGTCTGAACATTAGTAAACTAAGCATTTTAAGATGGACCTTACATACAGAAAGACTATGGGAGGGATCTAGGAGTGGCCAAGTAGTCTCTGAGGTAATAGAACTTCAGGGACCTGTACCACGTGGCCAACGAGAATGGAGCCTAGATAAGATTAAGGGTAGGAAGTGGCCTGGGGCCAAAGGGAGGTAAAACAATGGAGAACAAGGGAGGTTGAGGGTAATAGAGAATTGGGAGATTGGGTGCAGCCACAATGAAAGGCCAATTGATGGGATTATAGCCTCAGGCTAACGCCAGGGTTTTTCCTTTTATGGGTCTAGATCCCATCCTCATCATTCCCCCCTCAAACAAATAGGATCCAAATTCTTTTGGTATAAGGGGCGAAGGTCTCCGCTTCTGAAACTTCTTCCTGCTGGCAAGGGGTGTGGAGCTGTCCCTGACTCCAGTGGGTCCCAAAGAGGAGGTTGACTGGAACCAAGCACAGGCTGCATCCAGGGAAGAATGGGGGGATATTGGCTGGTACCCGCTGTTTGCTACCAACTGTAGGTGAATGGGTTGTAGTCTGGAAGACACAAATCTGACAGAAAAGACTGCAGGGCCCAGATACAAAGCAGGGACTAGATTTAGGGCTCAACTTTGAGAGGATAAACATCCTTAGCTGTTTGGATTCAGATAATTCAGTTTTCCAACCATGCAGTATCAAATCCACCTCATAGCCAGACTCAGGAATAGCCAGGTGGGTAACTCCCTTTCAAAGGAACATAATGGGGAAACAGAGCCAGGAGGATCCCATCTTAGACTGAGGCTAAAATTGTCTTCTCAGCTTTTCCCAATGCTGACTTCCCACCAGTATCATATTCTGAGTAGCTTGTGGCATTTCTCTCAGAGGGTGGATTATTGATTATTGATGGATTATTATGATCCATCAGACAACTCAAAATAAAATCACACCTTCGGAAAAACTTTTCCAGGATTTAAATCTCAAACTTAAATTTGTCCTGGTGTAAAAAGCCAATCATTAGAGATTTTTATACACTTGCAAATTCTCAGCAAGCCATAACCCAAACAAGCTTTTCAGCTAGTTTATACATTAAAACAATTACCAACAATAGCCAAATTATTTTATCGATAACCAAATTAAGAAAAGTTAATTGACATATCTGATACAAAAAGTTCACCAGTTTGAAACTTGAAACAAATCCATTATGAATCAAGTGACTTCAATTTTGCTAAATGCATTTCCAAATTACACAGAAAATTAACATCTCATCATTAACAGCTACAACTTTAAAAGAGCGTGCTTACCCAAGTTTGGAGGCTAGCTTCTTTACCTTGAGCAGGATGTGCTGAACCTGGATGATCCTTCCAGGCAAAGGTGGCCCTAGGGACCAAGCCCATTGCCTGTGGGGCCCATGCTGTAGTTGCTGCCCCTCCCCTCTCCTTCCTTTCCCCAGGTAGGGGAGGGCAAAATCAAAAGTGAGGGGTAAAGGGTGAAACTCTCTTCTCTTATGAGAGGAGTTAATAGATACTCTCTTGACTCAAGGGAAGGGAGTGGGAGAAAGGAGTAACCAGGGTTGTAAGGAGGAGTTTCAAAACTCCTTAATGATCTATCACAAAATCTCCAGAATCTGCCAAGATATTTTTAGCTGTTCTAACTTTCTCCTGTAACCTCTATGAAAGAGAATTCAGGGGTGTGGAGGGAAGAGAGTGAGTAAGACTCAGGGAACCAAAAAGCAACTGCAGTTTTCCCCAATTCTCTAGTGCTGAGAGAATTAACAGAATTGGGCATACACTTCCTGATAGGGCATTCATCCTTGTACTCTATGCTGCTGAAGGTATACTCAGGTCCGGCCTCAAACTGACCCAGTGGACTGAAAGCCTGAGAGTGTCAGGCCAAGTGAGAGACAGCCTTGTAACTGTCTGCCTGAAAAGCACCTCCAAGCCTTGGTGCTTGGAGAGCAACCCTAACTGCAGAGCAAGAAAGGAGGGCTGGGGCAGGGGGGGGGGAGGGGGGGAAGACTTACATACCTTTTCCAGTCTTGGCTAGAGAGGAACTTGGGGTCAGGACAGTTTCCTTGTATGGGCCACCAAAATGTTGAGGTTTAGAGGTTAAGGGGTGCTGGGACCCCAAAATCACAACACATGGGTTCTGCCTAAAAGAATTTGACCCAAGCCTTCTTTCAGCCAAAGACAAGGTTTATTAGAGCATCCATCATATTGGGCAGACTCTTACAGAGTCAATCTGAGCAGTGGCTAGATTATTGTAAGAATCTCAGCATTGGCTAGATTGTAAGAATCTCAGCATTGGCTAGATTGTAGCAGTGGTTAGATTTTAAGAATCTGAGCATTTGGCTAGATTATAAGAATCTAAGCAGTGGCTATGATGGGGTTGGGATCTAGACCCCAGAAAGGAAAAATCCTGGACTTTCCCACACGGCCAAATCTCTGGAGTTCACCTGAGGCTATAATCCCATCAACTGGCCTTTCATTGTGGCTACACCCAATCTCCCCTCCATTGTCTTCCCTCCCTATGGCCCCAGACCACTTCCAACTCTTGGTAAAGATTCTTATAATCTAGCCACTGCTGGGATTCTTAAAATCTAGCCAATAGTTAACTAATGTTCAGACTCCTTAAGAGTCTGCCCAATATGATGGAAGTTCTAATAAAACCTTGTCTTTGGCTGAAAGAAGGCTTGGGTCAAATTCTTTTGGACAGTACCGTGTATTCTTATTTTGGCTCCCAGCACCCCTAAACCCCTAAACTGCATCGTTTTGGTAGCCTGTACAGGAAAACTGCCTAGCCCCAAGTTCTCCAGCCAAGACTGGAAGGTATGTAAGCCTCCCCTCCCTCCTTTCTTGCTCTGCAGTTAGGGTTGCTCTCCAAGCACCAAGGCTTGGAGGTGTTTTTCAGGCAGACAGTTACAAGGCTGTCTCTCACTTGGCCTGACACTCTCAGGCTTTTAGTCCACTGGGTCAGTTTCCAGGCCGGACCTGAGTACACCTTCAGCAGCCTAGAGGACAAGGATGGATGCCCTATCTGGAAGTGTATACTCAATTCTGTTAATTCCCTGGGCACTAGAGAATTGAGGAAAACTGCAGTTGCTTTCTGGTTCCCTGAGGCTTACTTACTCCATTCCCTCCTCCTTCATGGAGATTACAGGGAAAAGTTAGAACAGCTAAAAATGTCTTGGCAGATTCTGGAGGTTTTGTGATTGATTATTTTGAAACTCCTTCTTACAACCCTGGTTACTCCTTTCTCCCACTCCCTTCCCTTGAGTCAAGAGGGTATCTGTTAACCCCTCTCATAAGAGAAGAGAGTTTCATCCTTTACCCCTCACCTTTGATTTCATCCTCCCCCACCTGGAAAAGGAAGGAGGGGGGAGGGGAGCAACTACAGCATAGGCCCACAGGCAAACGGCTTGGGCCCTAGGGCAACTTTTGCCTGGAAGCATCACCCAGGTTCATCACATCTTGCTCAAAGTAAAGAAGCTGCTCTCCAAACTTGGGTAAGCATGCTCTTCTCAAAGTTTTAGTTTTAATTGTTAATGATGAGTCTCTGTGTAAAGTAACTTGGAAACGCATTTGACAAAACTGAAGTCACCTGATTGGTAATGGATTTGTTTCAAGTTTCAAATTGGTGAACTTTTTGTATCAATTATGTCAAGCAACTTTTCATAATTTGGTTACCACTAAAATAGTTTGGCTATTGTTGGTTATTGTTTTAATGTGTAAACTAGCTGAAGAGCTTGTTTGGGTTATGGCTTGCTGAGAATTTGCAAGTGTATAGAAATTTCTAATAGTTGACTTTTTTTACACCAGGACAAATTTAAGTTTGAGATGTAAATCCTGGAAAAGTTTTTCCTAAACTGTGATTAGTGAAGCTTGCTGTTTGAGATAAAAGCTCATAGGATTTTATTTGAGTTGTCTGATGGACCATAATCCATTGATAATCAATAATCCACCATCTTGAGAGAGATACCACAAGCTACTCAGAGAATGTGATATTGGTGGGAAGTCAGCATTGGGAAAGGCTGAGAGGACAATTTTAGCCTCAGTCTAAGATGGGATCCTCTGGCTCAGTTTCCCCATTATATTTGTTTGAAAGGGAATGTTACCCACTTGGCTATTCCTGAGTCTGGCTATGAGGTGGATTTGATACTGCATGGTTGGAAATCTGAATTATTTGAATCCAAACAGAGCTAAGGATGCTTTATCCTCTCAAAGTTGGGCCCTAAATCTGGTCTCTGCTTTGTATCTGGGCCCTGCAGTCTTTTCTGTCAGATTTGTGTCTTCCAGACTACAACCCATTCACCTACAGTTGGTAGCAAACAGCAGGTACCAGCCAATGTCCCCCCCATCGTTCCCTGGATGCAGCCTGTGCTTGGTTCCAGTCAACCTCCTCTTTGGGACACACTGGAGTCAGGGACAGCTCTATACCCCTTCCCAGCAGGAAGCAGTTTCAGAAACGGAGACCTTCAACCCTTCCCAAAAGAATTTGGATCCCATTCGTTTGAGGGGGGAATGATGGAATTGGGATCTAGACCCAGGGAAAAACCCTGGACTTTCCCACAAGGCCAAATCTCTGGCCTTAGCCTGAGGCTATAATCCCATCAATTGGCCTTTCATTGTGGCTATACTCAATCTCCCCTCTGTTGTCTTGCCTCCCTATGGCCCCAGGCCACTTCCCACCCTTTGTAATTCTACTAACCTCAGGGACTACTTGGCCACTCCTAGATCCCTCCCACAGTCTTTCTGTATATAAGGTCCATCTTGTCTCCATTAAGATGCTGGGATTCTTAAAATCTAGCCAATAGCTTACTAATGTTCAGACTCCTTAAGAGTCTGCCCAATAACATGGATGTTCTAATAAACCTTGTCTTTGGCTGAAAGAAGGTTTGGATCAAATTCTTTCAGGCAAGTCTCAGGTATTCTGATTTTGGGGTTCCAGCACCTCTGAATCCCTGAACTGCATCAGCTAGATTTTAAGAATCTAAGCTTCAAAAGTCTTCAAATGCTTTAAATCAGGGTTTGATTTATTGTTTTACTGATTGGATTGTCCAGACTTAAGAAAGTAATGAAGAAAATGTTAATAATACAGATTAAACATAAATGTGTGTCTGGCATACATTTTCTCCCCAAGACAGCTGGTTGTTAAACATTTCCCATCATACATCCCTGCATATTATTCACTTCACAAAGGTAGCATGAGGTTCAGATGAAATAATGTATGGGAAGAGTTTTTTAAACTTTGAAATAGTATAAAATAGTAGTCACGATATATCACCACTAGTAGAAAAAACAACTCAAGACACATCATTCTGTTGAAGGATGAGAAGATAAGTTTTGTATAAAAAGGATAAAATAGAACCTCTTCTTACCACCTAAATATCAGGCTACCAAGCTTTCTCACACCAATGTTAAAGAGTGGGGAGAAGTGATGTTGAATGTACTTCAGGGATGCAACCTTACTGATCTTACACCAAGAACTCATCACAGATCAGTCCTCAGCGGTACACTGCATGCCCAGAGCTCAGATACTGGAGGCTGGCAAGACACACAAGAAGCAGCTACATACAGAGCATAGAAAAAGAGAAATAAATGCCTGAATCATGCAGCCATGTTTCTCTGCCCCAACAATGCTTCACCTATCCATGTCTCTCTCTCTCCCTAGGCACTTGTCTCTGCAGCAATAATTTCGGAATAGTCACAGCAAAGGCCTCATTTGTTCTAGCCTAAATGTACTAGCTGGAAGGGTTTATGCACTCCCCAGGACCAGGGGACAAAGCTACCCCATTCCTGCCTCTGCCACTCAACTGTTCTGCTGTCCCTGCTTGGCTACCAGCAAGGATAAATGTGAGTATGATGACATGGGCCCACTTCTTTACCATGACCATATTTTTTTTCCTTCTACAACTAAGCCCCAACAATTGGCTCACTACTGGCCCCTGCTGTTTGCTAGCTACTACCATCTCTTTTCTGAACTGACTTCCCTCTACACTGAGACTGTCCTTTGGAAACAAAACAGGCCCTTTTCCATGCTTACTGAAGAGAGCTTACCATCCAACTTACAGTTAAGAGGGTGTTACCATTAAGTATTACAGGGCAATATGTGAATATCTTCCAATAACGATCAATGAAAAATTTATAATATAAAATTTTCCATAGGACTTAATTTCTCATCATACTGAGTGTTATATGGGACACAGCATGGACCAGGCAAGGACTCTAATAGATGAAGAAGCTTTGGAAGGCAAGGAGATTTTTAAAAACAAGGCTGAGAAAACTATGGAGGTGGGTGGATGGAAGTGGCAATATACAGAGCAGCAGTTGAGGTAGAAAGAGAAGAGATAGCCCATATAGGGTTGTGGTTACGGAGTGCTAAACCCTGGCATCTCATCTGAACCAAAATGATTTCCGTGGAACCAGGGTGAGAGTGCTGCTCTCCAAAATGTCCTGATGGATTCCAAGAAGCTGACAACAACATGTTTACCACCATCCACACTGCCTACAAAATGACTTCTCTCCAGCTATGCTGGAAAGTCAGGGGGATTGAAGAGGAATTAGATATCATAACTTCCCTGGAATCTGTAGGAAATTTGGCCTATTTGTGTATGGGCATAGTTGGATAGAGGACAAGACTTAGAATCAAATGAGGCCTTAGACAGCTGCTAAGTGTATGACCCTGGACAAGCCACTTAATTTGTGTTTGCCTGTTTCCTCATGTGTAAAAGTCAAATAATAACAGCACCTACTCCCTAAGGTTATTTATAAGAATAAAAATAAGGGGGAGGGACAGCTAGGTGGCACAGTGGATAGAGCACCAGCCCTGAAATCAGGAGGACCTGAGTTCAAATCTGGCCTCACACCAAACACTTGACACTAGCAGTGTGACTCTGGGCAAATCACTTTACCCCAAGTGCCTAAAAAAAATACAAATAAATCAATAAATAAGTAAATAAATGAATAAATAAATAGGATAAGATAATAATTGTAAAGCACTTTAAAAACCTTAGAGCACTATATAAATGCTAGCTCTTCTCATCATCATCAACATCACTACCACTACTATTACTACTACCACTACCACTACCACTACTACCACTACTACTACTACTACTACTACTACTACTACTACTACTACTACTACTACTACTACTATTACTACTACTACTACTACTACAACTAGATTCCTTCTTTTTTTCCTGTTGTTTCATGTCTTAAATACTTTTGCTATCATACGTATATATCTTTGGCATGACTAGAAATAGAGTAACACAACTCAGGTCATGCATTGCATAGTTGTCACTCTAATACAGCCACATAGACCCTCTGAGTAGCTAAGCATGAGGCCAAAACTATAAGCTCTTTTCAGTCAGTCTTGCTCTTCTACAGACACTTCCAGAACACTTGAGCCACGTTCTTTAATTCCTTCTACCTTTGCCTGGCTCATTTGCCCCTGATCTTATCTTCTGGTTCAGCAGGTAGCCTAGAAGCCCATTCTTGTTATGTAGCCAGTGGATTCATTTGCTCAAAGTTTAAGGCATCACAGCCTCCTAGAATTCATTTCTCCTAACTTAATTTCTTTTTTTCTTTTTTTAAATTAAAAAAAATTTTTTTAGGCAATTGGGGTTAAGTGACTTGCCCAGGGTCACACAGCTAGTGTTAAGTGTTTGGTCTGATGTCGGATTTGAACTCAGGACCTCCTGATTTCAGGGCGGTGCTCTATCTACTGCACCTAGCTGCCCCACCTAACTTTATTTCTAAGCAGAGAATCTCCAAGTCTTGACCAACATCCCTTTTCCATGGCTCTCCAATATGACATTTTCTCCACTTTCTGGCCACAAGACAAAGAAGGCAACCTAAATCTCTGAATAAAAGAACTTTCCCCTCTGGGCCTCCACAATATTTCTCCCTAGAACCTCTGACCTTAGAAAGTGATAGATTAATGACCTTCCTTCTTTGTTTGTCAGGTGTGTTTTGGAGGGGATTCTTAGACTGTGTACGGGTCAGACTAGGTGCCTTTTGAGATTCTTTCCAACAGGGTAAGTCGATGAAGTCTGTCTCGTCACCCCTACCCTTTTTCTTAGAGGTCTGGAGGATACATCTAGCTTTGGAAGTTCCTGGTTTTTCACTTTCGATCATTCCTTTTTGTCCTGATCGATTTGAATAGGGGGAATGATAGTGGAAAGATTGCTAAACTTGGAGTCAAGAGACCTGAGTTTTAAAACTTGCTTCAGATCCGTACTAACTTTCTGATTGAGCAAGTCATTTAAGCATTAAGAACTTCAATTT
Organism: Phascolarctos cinereus; assembly: GCF_003287225.1. NCBI lineage: Eukaryota > Metazoa > Chordata > Mammalia > Diprotodontia > Phascolarctidae > Phascolarctos > Phascolarctos cinereus. The sequence continues at coordinate 96,071,985 of NW_027556098.1, forward strand.
CCTCTTCTGTAAAATGAGGATCAGAAAACTTGCACTTTCCACAAAGTCCTGCTCTGGTGTTTTATCATGATGTCGAGGTTACCTTGGGTTCTCTAAGACTTGAAACCTCTTATAGATTTAACTATCCTGGAAAAGCTTTGTACACTTAATCCCAGTGTAACAGGGATGTTGTATAGAGCTAGGACTACCTGGGCCATCCTATGGCTTAGCTGAGTTGACCTGACCACTTCCAGCAAAACATGTTTAATTCTGGAGGATTTGCTCTTTGAAATGACACAGCAATGTGTTAATTGGCAGGAAGAGCCACTGACTCAGTGGATCTGTAAAAAGAAATGATCTGCTCTCTGCTTCTCTTTTCCACCCTGGAAACAGTGTCAGGACTATTGGAGCCTATCCTAGCATAATCATCTCAAAGAGCAAATGTTTCATAGGTGAATAGATTTTCCTGGATTTGGCCAGAGCAACTGGACCTACATTCCATAGAATGATCCTTACAGGCCTTACTTGCATGTTCTATGAGTTTCAAACCCTGCTATACCAATAACAGATTGGGTATACTGTATGTCAAAATATTAATGTAAAATACTACTTGAGCTACCTACTGTATATGTTTGGTGTGAAGAAAGCATCTTGAATATTTTAAAGTTTTGCAGAACTCAAACTATATTACAAAGCAACAATCATAAAAACCATTTGGTACTGTTTAAAAATAGGAAAGTAGCTCAATGGAACAGATTAGACAAGGGAGAATAAAAACTTAATTAAACTCTATAATCTAGTAAATCAATAAATCCCAAAACATAAATTAGCTAAAAAATAACACCTTATTTGATAAGAAATGCTAGGAAAACTGGGAAGCAATCTGGCAGAAATTAGCCTTACACCAACATCTCATGCCATATTCCACAATAAATTCAAAATGGATACATTGCCTAAATATTAAAAATTATGTCACATTTGTTATAGGGGTTTTCTTTTTCCTTTTTTCCAACATGGGGGTAGGAGAAGGGGGAGAAAATAAATGTTCATTAATTGAAAAAAATGAAAGAATTTTTTTAAAAGTCAGGGGAGAATAAGGCCAAATACCTTTCATAATCTTTGCTAGCAGATAAATTCTTAACTGATCAAGGCACAGAGGCAATTATAAAAGATAAAAGAGATAATTTTGATTACATTAATATATGGAGCTTTCACATAAACAAAATTTACAGTTCTAAGATAAGGAAAGCAGTTAACTGGAAGAAAAAATTTTGTATCAAATATCCTTGACACGGTTCTGATATATAAAATCTATAGACAACTAACAGAAATATATAAGATCAAAATCATTCCCCTTTAGATAAGTCATTAAAGGATATGAACAGCTCTTAAAAGAAGAATTGGAAACAATTAACAACTATACAAAAGAATATTCTAAATCATTAATAATATAAATGCACATCAAAACACCCAGCAAACTGGTAAAGATTACAAAAGACTGCACCAACCAATGTTGGACAGGGAATGAAATGATAGAAGCACTAATGCATTGTTGGTAGAGCTATGAATTGGTACAACTGTCCTGGAAAGCAATTTGGAATGATCCAAATTACATGGCTAAAATGAAGACACCCTTATGTTCTATTGCTAGGCATATACTCCAAAGAGACAAAAAGAAAGATTCAATAGATCCAATATATATAGTAGTCTACATATAGTAGCAAAGAACTGAAAACAAATTAAATGCCCTTTGATTGTGGCAGAGTTAAATAAATTGTGCAATATTAATATAATGGAACATTACTGTGATGTAAGAATGACGAATTCAGAGAAATCTGTAAAGATTTATATGACTTGATACAAAGTGGAGTAAGTAGAACCAGGAAAACGTATACAATGACTACAACAATATAAAGGGAAAGAACAACCACCACAAAGCAATCAAAACTGAATGTTGCAAAATTATTTTTAAAAAACAAGCTTGGCCCCAAAGAAGAGAAAGGAGAAGATACATCTCCCACTTTCTTTGCAAGAGTCAGGTTCCATGGAAATGGAGCACTACATACATACTGTCGGACTTTTTTGATGTGTTTTGATGAGTTGGTGTGTTGAAGTTTGGAGTTTTTTTAAACTTTTCTTTTTCTTCTTTAAAGAAAATCTTTGTAATAAAGAATGGCTTTCTGGGAAAGGGAAGCACTAGAGGGGGAAATACAGATATTGTAAAAACAAACAAAAAAAAGATATAATAAGAATCTTTTAAAAAAAAAACCTCCAAGCACTCTATAATTCCAAATAATAATTATTTTTCTCTAGTCCCTTGCAATGATTGACACAGTCATTATTTGTGAAAATAGTTTCTTCACTTCATTGTTCTATGTAAGCATTTGGGCCTCTTCCTCTCTTGAGGCCAAACAGCCTGGGACCATGTGATCTAGACTGCCACTTCCCAGAGCCTCTACTATCAAATACTTCTATCCAAGGGTGTTGCCTTCCAGACCAAACTCTTCCTGTGCAAAATCTGTACCGACTGGCTGTCTTCCTCTTGAGTCCATGCTTTCAGAAGCCCTTGTTTCCAGTTTCTTAATAAGGTAGAGATTATAATGACTTGGGACTTTTCTTGTCTCTTCTTGGCTTTTTTGCCTTAGGCTGCTTCATCATGTTTCATGTCTACATGTCCCACAGGGGAGTGAGAGGAGGGAGAGGACTAATTTCCAGACTCCAGATTTCACAAGAGTTGATTTCTAGATTCCAAGTGTCACAATAAGAAGAAAATAAGTGCTGCACAAAACACATAATATTTCACATATAGGCCCTTCTTTATTGACCTTCCCTTCATCTCCATAGGCCCTCTCACCAGATCTTCTTTAGTGAGACAAATGCAATGTTCTCATCATGTGAAAAAAACAAACCCAAAACTCCAATCTACTTGGATAGCAGTGTTATTCAAAGGAAAGAACATTGATTTTGAAATCAGAGGACCTGGATTCAAAATCTGTCTCTGATACCGTACCACCTGTGTGAACTTGGACAAATTATTTAACTCTCTGAGTCTCGGTTTTTTCATCTGTAAAATGAAGTTGGACTAGATAGTCACTGAGGTCCCTTTCAGATGTTGATCTATGGTCTTATTTGTTTTTTTTTCCTTCTCCACCTCTACTAGGCATTCTAATCAAATAGGTCCCATCTTTTTTTAAACTCAACTTCTTTATTTTAACCATAAGTATTTGGGAGTCACTTTTTTTCCTTTCCATAGCTTTCCTCATTCAAATGTACAAAATTAAATGAAAAACCTCTGTACATCATGCACTCTCCTCTCCAAACAGACATAAAGGAAGTTGATTCATCAAGTATCAGTTTCCAGAAAATAACAAATTCCTTGAAATATTGAACAAGATGGTAATATGACAAATCACTTTAACAAAATATTTTACCAATCCATTCATTAAAAGTAGAGTTAATCTTGACATAATTAATCTCACTTCTTATAGATTGACATTATATGGCGTTAGAAGTGAAAATATATTAGACAATTGAGTAAATTAGATTATGGGTGTTTTGTTGGATTTTTCTTATTTTTAATGCAAAAGAATGATGAAAGATAATACTGAAATTCATAGTAGAGAATAAGTGCTTCTGACACTAGAGGGAAATCTCCTTAATAATGGCATAACTCAGTGGCCTTATACCTTATTGTAATCTACAGCCATTAACCTCAACATAGATTTTTTTTTACAACTTTTCACTTCTCTTTTTGAAAGCAGTGCTTCTTGAAACGTTTCAATGAGTTCATTACAAAAGCTCTCTTATGAAGTTATGAGGGGAAGAATACTATTTTAAGAATCTAAACTGGTTTTATGATATATAGCACACACACAACCTGATTTGAAATCTTGATTTGCCCAAGAATTTCTAAGGATGACTTTCTCATTTTAGTAGAAGCTCCAAAGTTCCCTTAAGGTAAGTTGTAGTAATAAATGCAACAGCATCATTGTATGGATGTTACCACACAACATACAAATAATGATGGCGTGAAAAATTCAGACAACAACAAGCTTTTGATAGTCAAGCATACTTACAAAAATTGTTATTTTACTGATTAACTATGTTGAGAGATTTTTAGAGGGGAAGAAGAGGATGTTACTGATTTTAGTCAGACCGCTTTGCATGAGGTTTGCCTAAACCACTAAGCCTGATAAAATCACAGGTCCAGTCCAAAAAAAAAAACTATGTATACAATACTTCCCCAATTTTCAGCTGTAGAAATGGAAAGGCAGTATTGTAGAGTATCACAAAGGAAAAGATAATTGAGGTAGAAATGGATTCATTAGCTAGTGACTGTGTGGCTAACAAGTAGTGGAATTTCTTAAGAATGTTTCTGATTCCCTTAAGAAAGTAAGTCCATGCTAGCCATGACCCTCTCTGTAAAGGGTCAGATTGAAGTAGTAGGAAATTAGAGCAAGGACAACAACAAAGATAAAAAAGTTGGTGTCATTCCTGGAATGCCAAGGAGTTGTTATGGTTTGAGGCAATCAAGTCAACTGTTAATACTTCCTGGTTGCCAGAAGTCTGGTCTAAAGCAGAGGTCAAGAATGAGCACAATCAAAATGGACATCAAACAAGTCATCATTTGGGAGTCCAGACTTCCAGGAAGTCAGTGTTTAAAGGACCAGAGAATCTCCGAGGTCAAGAAAGGCAAGGGGTCTGGGAAGTGGTTAATAGGGTAGATGGAGTCAAAGGTACCTGCAATCAAAGCATAGGAGGGAGTTTAATCATAAAGAAAACTGACCTCGATAACCTAGGTCACGGCAGAACAGAAAGAAGTCTCAGAATGTGAGTCCACCTGCATAGACAGGCAATACATGGCTTCATCTAGCTGGGGAGGAGATTAGGGAGCCAGGGTAGTTTTCAAGCAGCAAGTGTGCTGGCTCCTGCACACAGGAGGGTGTCATGAGGGTGAAAGAATCACTAAATGTAAGCCTTGGAAAGTCCCTACTGAAGGTAAGAGCTGTAAAGGCCCTACCACAGGCAAAAGCTAGTCCAAGTAACCTCATTTCAACAAAGCAGTGGTAGCTTGTAGATTCTGATAAGAAATATCCAAGCTCAAAACAAATGTGAAATGACAATACCTACAAGAGAGGGTGGGGAGGCATCCCTCCCCTCTGTGCAAATATTCAAAAGTTTTCTGTTTTCAGATGTATGGTATCATTATCCTTCGCAGAAAAAAAAAATAAGAAATTAATTTTTTCCAAAGGTACTGATATATCAGCTGGTACAGACAGAGCATCTGCATATTTCCAAATGGTTTGACTGTATAAAAACATCATAACATGTAGACAGTGCCAGTACTCTATATGTGCTCAGTAAATGTTAATGGGTGTGTGAATCCATACATGAATGAATACATAATTGAATTACATAGCTAGTGTTTATTTGTTTTGTTAAACAGGTGATGTGAATTTTTTGCCACCTAGTGGTTAAATCAACATGTGCAAGTGATTTCGAATAGGCCTATTACAAAGAGAACTCTTTATTCTCCCACCTCTGAGACCCATTCACTATTCCTGAATATTCAGTTACTCTGAAAAAGGAGCCTGTTGATAATGAATTGTTTGAATCTTAAAGATGGAAAAGAGTGTAGGGGGTCTAGTTCAAGCCCTTCAATCTATAAATTAGGAAACTGAGGCCCAGAAATGCTGTGACTTAGTCAAACTAGTTAGTAACAGGAGCCTGTATCAAAATACTAGTCTGTGACGCTCTACAGCACTGCCCCTCCATTTCTGCTGCTGAAATTTAGGGAATGTATGTATGCATATTTTGGAGGGGGCATCATTATAGGGAGTAGCCAGTGAGGAATATCCTCTCCTGTGAAATTTGTGAGGAAATATTATATTTGTATGCATACATATACACACATGGGGTAGCTAGATGGCACAGTGACTAGCACACTGGGCCTGAAGTCAGGAAGACTCATCTTCCTGAGTTCAAATCTGGCCTCAGACATTTACTAGCTGTGTGACCCTGGGCAAGTCACTGAACCCTGTTTGCCTCCATTTACTCATCTGTAAAATGAGGTAGAGAAGGAAATGACAAACTATTCCAGTATCTTTGTCAAGATAATTCCAAATGGGGTTCCAAAGAGTCAGACATGACTGAAATGACTCAACAACTGTAACTAGCTAACTAGCTAAATATACACATGTGTGTATGTATATGTATGTATGTATGTGTGTACACATATATACCACACATATGTGTATATATATACATATACACTCATTTTTAGAGAGAACACATTGATAATTTTTCTAATAAAAAGTGTTTTAAGTTTTACATATAGGAAAATGTTTGCAACTACATACAAGATGAGTGGAAAGTCACTCTACCATCACTTATTTTTATGAATAAAAAAGTGAGTTGAAACATAAAGCAAGCAGTTTCTTTCAACTTGAACTGAATGAGCTGTTCTTCAAATGCGTAGTGATTTTTTTTTGTTTATATATTTATGCCTCGGGCCAATAGCTAAATAAAATTCGGAGCTAGATCTCATCTCTTCCATAAATAAGAATGGCATCTAGCTAGGATAACATTTATAACTAATGTCAGCCTTGAGGTCTGAGAGACTTCATAATTTTGTCAGCAGTTAGGGATAGAAAACCATTTTAATCAATCAATCTAGAGGTAGTTGTTGAGGAAAGGAAAAGGAAGTGGGAGAAGAGAGCTGAACATGGGTTGTAATCTCTCAGGATGGCTTTGCAGAGGAGTAAAACTGGATGTAGATGGGTGGGAAAAAGTCATGTGAGACATTATGGGAGCAACGGACAGCATTGGCAACAGTCAAGGTTATTTCTACATCCATCAGCTTCTGCTTGGGTTGTTTGTCTGCCTGGACTGTTCTCTCACCCCTGCTCGATCTATCCAAATGTATCTAACCTTCATGGCCTAGCTCAAACTCCGCTTCCCACATGAAGCCTTCTTTGTTTCCTCTTGCCCTTCTCAGTATCCCTTTCCTCTGAATGCCTGAAGAGTTTACAATCTGTACTACATAATTTAGCACCACATAGTCTTCCATTGTTTATTATCGTTCATGTGCCTTAGTCTTCTCTCCCTAGCTATATTATAAACTCCTTGGGGGCTGGGGTTATGTTTCAAACAGCTTCTTTATTCCCAGAGGCAGCTAGCACAGTGCGAATCACTAGTGCATTGTTGATTGGCTAATGGGTTAGTGTTTTAATCAACAATCTGTGACATACTGGATAGAGACCTGGCCTCAGAGCCGTGAAGAACTAAGTTCAAGTCTACAACTTGACATAGTAATTTTGTGACCTTGAGAAAATCACTTAATATCTCAGTGTGCTAAGCAAATCTCTAAGATTATAAATTGCAGAGAAGTTGCTGATCTGTACGGTGAGAGGAAATTTCCACATTCATTGATTTCCTATACCAGTGACAGGGTGGTGAGGTGGGAGCGAGGTGGTGCAGTGGGTATAGTGTCAGGCCTGGAGGCAGGAAGAAGAATCTCCCTGAGTTCAGATCTGGCTTCAGACACTTACTAGCTGTGTGACCCTTGGCTCCTCACTTAACCCAGTTTGCCTCAGTTTTCCTCATCTGTAAAATGAACTAGAGAAGTAAATGGCAAACCACTCCAGTATCTTTACCAAGAAAACCCCAAATCAGGTCAAGAAGAGTTGGACACTACTGAATGCCGGTGAAATCCCAAATCCAGTTCTGTCCCCATTCTCTATCCTAAACTGCTCTATTAGCTTGTAAATTGCTTGAGGGCAAGAACATTAACTTGTTTGCCCTGGATTCCTCCTCAACACTTCAAATGGTGTTTTGCACACAATGCAAGTTAAACAATTACCTTTCAAATTTTTGGCGTGACTGGCCAGGAAAAGTGAGAAGAAAAGAGGAAACTTTCTCTAAACCAAATGTGAAGAGCTGGAGGAGGTTATATATGAAACTGTGTAGTTAGATGGAAAAAGCTCAGAGATTTTATGAAAGGTTAGGAATGATTAAGCAGGAGAGTTGAAGGCGTTGAACAGGGCAGAGAAGCCACTCTTGGATGTTTGTCCTGGGCTGAGAATTTGGGAAAGAAATAGACTAGCTCATGGTCCTGTGACCTTTATTATTAGAAACTTACTAGAGTTCAGTCTGGCCTAATGAGGAGGGCATAAGGCCTGAAGAACTCAGAGGAGAAAAACTCCAACTGTTCCTCCTTCACAGTTCAAACAAGCCAAAGAAAATGGACTCTGGGAGGAATTAAGAGGAGTTTCAAAAGAGGCAAGTGGGAAATGTTAACCCAAGCCAATAGCATAACTTGTAATTTCCTTTATTTTTTTTTTATGTTTATACACTGGGATCTTGGGAAAGTTACTTTTTTTTTTAATTTTAAATGGGGATTTGCATGAATTACAGAAAAGAGGACACTGAGGTGGAGAAATACCACTAAAATGGACTAAAAAGGCTGATGGACCCCAAGATACCCTTGGGAGGAGAAATAAACTTTCTACCCTCCATTGCATGGTTGATAACAGCAGAAAATTACTCAAACAATCATATTTTCTTAGGAGCCCTATGTTTGGGTGTTGTCCTGGACACATTTCATCATAATCCTTGTGCAAAAAAAAAATCATTTATTCTGCATCTTAGCTTGAAAAAAATCCTTATTGTTTATTCTTTTTAGTTTGCAAGTTTATTCTTTTTAGTTTGTTAAAGTAAAATAATTCAACTAAATATTTAAATTATTCTAGTATGTTGAACTATATACTCTTTGTTAACTTTAATTATTCTGGTTTAAGATGTTTCCATAAGCAAAACTGCTTCCCTTTACCTTCTGCCCACCTCTAAGCTATTGTTTGTAGATGCATCATGCAAAAATGCTTTGCATAATTTATCACTGCAGTGGTTGTTTATAATAGCCCTGTGGGAAAATGATCAGGCAGTTCTGACACTAATAAACTGAATATATTTGGTGAAAGTTTGGTGGAAAATATGGTGTATGCTTTAGCAGCAGGAGACATAATCTGTAAATGTGTTCTCAGGGCTTTTTCAGAAATAATTTTCTCTGATAGCATAGAAGGACACCAGGGTAGGTTATTGTTGTTTAGTCGTTTTTTCAATCTTGTCAGACTCTTTGTGATCCTTTTTGGGGTTTTGTTGGCAAAGATACTGGAATGGTTTGCCATTTTCTTCTCCACCTCATTTTACAAATGAGGAAACTGAGACAGACAGGGTTAAGTGACTTGCCCAGGGTCACACAGCTTATAAGTGTCTGAGGCTAGATTTGAACTCAGGAAGATGAGTTTTCCTGACTCTAAAGCCTGCTCTCTATCCACTGGGCACCCTAGATACCACTAGAGTAGATATATCTTCCATAATCAGTTTCTCTTTGTCAAGATAACAAAAAATTGCCCATTTTTCTCATGCACAGAACAAGGTTAAATGGAGACTGAGCTAAGTTCCTCAATCCCAATAATCAAAATGAATTGATGACTTCATTGATATAAGGTATTAATTCCAAAGAGACAGACTGCAACCCATCCATGTCTGCCCATCCTATTTAGAATACTATTGTTTGCTAGAAATTATGAAAAGGACCAACTCAGGGAAACCTCAGAAGACTTTTGCTTCTGTTCTTCCATAAATTTACTACTGAGGCTTCACCCAATATATTTGAGAAGTGGAGAGAATTTTCTCACTTTCTCTTGACACTGAGGATAGCAATGGAGAACATGGGCTGTCTTACTCCTGGTGCTACCACTGACTTACCACAGTATGACCCTAACACACGATATCTTTACCTGTTTAGTGTCATGGGATTCCTTTGGCAATGGGGTGAAGCCTATGGACCCCTTATTTTTAAAAGCATAAAATAAATAGGATTAGAAAGGGAAATTATATTTTAAAATAATCATCCAAATATTTTAAGACAAATTCATGAACCCCCAACTTAAGAACCCCTGCCTTGATAAATTAGAATTACTTTGCTTTCTATTCTTGGTAAATAAAGCCTACTTCATAGACTCTTTCCCTAATTGGGAAGTCTAAGAGTCCAAAGAACTTAGTGTTTTAAACTTAGCTTATCTTATTACACACTGTGTTTGCTCCAGACCAAACACCCTCCCCTGAGCCTGATACCACCTGCCTCCTTTCACTTTTCTGGAATATTTTATACCTGCAATCTTACACCCTTAGAAGGCTTTATATTGCATATAATGTAGCTAATTAGACTCTCCCTGGCTTTGACATCAGAGGTGAGAAAGCAATCAAAAGTGCCAGATACTAGGGAGGTGTGATTAAGATGGCAATGTGACTTGCCACAAAGATGCCAGATTCCCTACACATACTCCAACAAAGAACACAAAAGAGTACTAGATTGATTAATGATCAAAAAATCTGAAGAGAGACAACAATTGCTCTTTCCTCCAGCCCAGGTGTGTGCGTGCATGTGCACACATCCACACACACACACACACACACACACAATCAGAAGTCACAATTCTGGAAGCCCCCAGGGAAGACAACATTACCTCAGGTAAAGGACTTGAAGCCCACAACAGCACATTGACCAGTGAGGGATTGAAGATCATAGTGCCCTGACTGGGAAGCATCCAGAGAAGTCAGAAGATGACAGTGCTCTGACCAGGGATTGGGAAATATACAAACACTGTGAGCATAAATAGGGGCACAAGCTCAAGACATCAGTGATAGGACTGAACTAAGCCTAAATACCTCCATCTAAGAATGAAGGAAAAGAGTGGACTAAAAACCTGGTACAAAGTCCCAAATCAGGAACTAAACTAGAAGGTTCCAAAAAAACAAACAAAAACAAAACAAAACAAAAAACAACCAGAAGAAAATACTGAACATAAAGGAATACTACTGGTCAAGGCATGCCCAAGAAATAAACATAAAAGAGTTACAACAAGCATAAGCAGAATCTCAGGGGAAAAAAATTGATTTAGCTACAAGGAATCCAAGAATGGTTGGGCAAAATGATGCAACAGATTTTTAAAATTAAATTACAAATTAATTAAAAACATTTGAAGAAAGAATTGGAAGTGAGATAAATAGCTTAGACTAAACAATGGAAAAATCTTTCCTGAAGTCAGCTCCCTGAAAATGCGAACAGACAAAACAGAACTCAGTGCCTCTATAAGACAACTAAAAATAGAAATGAAATAAAAAAGGTCTTTTTAAAAATTATTTATTAGTATTTTATTTTTTCCCAATTATATGTAAAAATAATTTTCAACATTCATTTTTAAAATGTTAAATTCAAAATCCTTCCCCCCCACCTCCCTCATTGAAAAAACAAACAATTTTATATAGGTTATACATGTATAGACATGCAAAACACATTTCCATATTAGTCAAGCTATAAAAGAAAACAGACCAAAAAAAAACCCAGGAAAAATAAAGTTTTAAAAAAAGCATGCTTTGATCTGTATTCAGACTTCATCAATAAAAGATTTTTTTTAAAAGAAGAAAACATAAGGTATTGAATATCAAAAACAACTGACTTGGAAAATAGGTCAAGGAAAGATAATTTAAGAATCATAAGATACCCTGAAAATCATAATCAAACAAAAAACCTGGACACTGTATTTCAATAAATTATTTTAAAAAAAAAACTTCCCATAGCTATTAGAACCAGAGGCAAAAATGCAAATAGGAAAAAAAAAATCTACCAGTCATCTCCAGAAAGAAACCTCAAACTGAAAATACCCAGGAATATCATGGCCAAAAGCTAGAGATTCAAAGTCAAAGAAAAATACTACAATCATTCTGAAAGAAAAAGTTCAAGTCCAAAGGAAACAAAGTCAGGATCACATGGTCCATAGTGGAAATATTTAAAAGGAGAGGAAATCTTGGAATTCAATGTTCCAAGAGGCAAAAGTTAAAAGCTTACCACCATAAATAATTTACCTTGCAAAAGTGAGACTAACTAAACTTTTAATAGACTAGAATTTTTAAAATCATTCCTTATGGAAAGAAGAGAACTGAATAGAAACTCAGTTTGAAATACAATACTGGAATCAAAAGGAAACTAAAAGAGGTAAATACATTTAAGCAATTGGAAGGTAAAAAACAATAATGAATCTAATGAACAGCGAGGTAGCACAGTGGATAAAGTGCTGGACCTAGAGTCAGGAAAACCTGAATTCAAATCTAACCTCAGATATACTAGCTGTGATTTAACCTCTGCCTCTATTTCTGAGACAGCATTCTGCACAGCCTTCTATTCACCTATCAGGAGTCACTCCTTCTCTATATATACAGCAGCAAGAAAAATTTCTCCAGTTTATGTAGAAGCCAGGTTACATTAACGTAAAATTGAAAAGGTTTTGTACATATAAAACCAATGCAGTGAGAATTAGAAGGAAAACAGTTAAGTGTGTGTGGTGGGGGGTGGAACAGGAATCTTACCAGATTTCTTTGATAAAGATCTAACATCTAATACACATAGGGAACTGATACAGACATATAAAAATAAAAGCCATTCCTTAATAGACAAATAACCAGAAAATATGAACTAGCAATTTTCAAAAAAAGAAAGGCAAGTTTTCAACAACTACATAAAAATTATCCAAATCACTAGTAATGTTACAAATATTAATTAAAACAACTCTGACATTCTATCTCAGATTGGCAAAAGGTTCTACCTCAGATTGACAAAGATTCTAAAAAGGGAAAATGATGATTATCATTTGGAGGATAGGTACACTAGACTACTACAGGTGGAGTTGTGAAGTAGTCCAACCATTCTGGAAAGTAATTAGGAACTATACCCAAAATATCACTAAATTGAAGATACCCTTTGCCTTAGCAAATCTACTACTAGTGAATTTATTCTCCAAAGAAAACAGAAAAAGAAGTCAAAGATTCATATATACAAAAATATTTATAGCAGTACTTTTTTTACACTCAAGAACTATAATCAACATAATACCCAGTTATGACTCCAAAGGATTAACAATGAATCATGCATCTCATCTCCCAGCAGAGAGGTGATGTAGTAGAATCGCAGAACAAGATACATGTTTTTCAGATACAACTCATTTGGGGATTTGTTTTGTGTGACTATATTTATTTGTTCCAGTGGAGGAAGGGCTTTTATTGTTCACTTTATCTGTGTGAGAGAATTTGGGAGAAATACTGATGATCAAAAAAAATAGGAAGAAAAGAATGTCAATAAATCATTACAAAAAATAAACAAGAGAGTAGGAGGAAGTTTAGAAGGGGACACAGATAAGCAGGACAGTGTTAGAATTCCCATATTAAATTTGATTTAAAAAACAAACAAGCTGTGTGTGCTAGGATGAAAATGACAAGCTGTACAAAATGGAAGTTCACAGTTTCATATACAATCTCTTTTTTTATTGTTTTCTCCATATTTAGAAATGTTTGTTTCCTGATTAAGTTCATTATTTTTTTTTAATTTTAAGAGCCAGACAGAGAGTCTTTTCCACAATACAGTACCTGTTCCTCTTCTGCATTGCTGAGCAGTCTTGTTCTATGGTATGGCCCAGATGTTTTCTCTTGAAATTAGAAGGAAAGAAGGAAGCCTGGCATAACCTGGGAACCAGGTTGTGAGGGCTGCCTCTTGCAGGATAATTGCTGTCCTTCCTTTGCTGTTGTTGTGGTTGTTGTTGCTTTGTTCATTTCAGCCACATCTGACTCTTTGTGACTCCATTTGGGATTTTTTTGGCAAGATTACTAGAGTGGTTTGCCATTTCCTTCCCCAGCTCATTTTACAGATGAGGAAAGCAAATGGAGTTAAGTGACTTGTCCAGAGTCACACAGCTAGTAAGTGTCTGAGGCCAGATTTGAACTCAGGAAAATGAGTTTTCCTGACTCTAGCCCCTACACTCTTTCTGCTTTGCCACCTAGCTGCCCATTGCTGTCCTTTTTACTTATGTTGAAGCTGTCTCACCTGAGGCCTCTAGTCCCTTCCATCAGCTAAATTAAGGATAGATCCAATCCTTCCAGAGATCTAGTCATGTCCTTGTCTTTCCAATAACTCTCAACTCCATGTATCTTTGCTCTTTCTTCTCTTGGTCCTTTGCTCATTCCCCTGGGTGTTGCCACCTAGGATATCTCATAGCTATCTCAAATTCAACGTATACAAAAGGGAATTCAGTATCTTTCTAGTCTGACAGAGACTGTCTCACCTCTGTATCTATCCCTAGCAGCTAGCACAGTGCCTGGAACAAAATAAATTAATTATACTTAAATATGCTTATTGTTGAATGATTGGTCCTCACCAAATATCTTCCTTCTCCTCCTAACTTCCCAATTTTTGTAGAAGACAACATTATCCTTTTGGTCATCCAGATTTGCTACCTCTGAGTCATCTTCAACTCTCAACACCTCCCTCCTCCCTCCACATCTAATCAAATGCAAGTCTTGTTGGCTCTACCACTACAACACTCTGGTCTGTCCTCTCCTCTCTACTCACTTGTGATTCAGACCTCCTCATCTCTCACATGGACTATTATAATTGCCTCCTAGTCTAGTCTCCCCACTTTTACTCTCTTCTCTCTCCAATCCATTCTCCACACCGCTACCAAAATTATTTTTCTAAATCACACACCAGATGAATTCATTCATCTCTGTAAGAAAGTACAGTGTCTCCCTAATGGGTCTAGGATAAAATACAATCTCTTCCAATTAGAAAGTAAGAGCCTTCCCAAACTGGTTCCATACTACCTTTCCATGACTCACCTTCACACATTCTACATTACAGCCACATTGCCTACCTACTAGTCCTCATACATGCTATTGCATCTTCTACCTTTTTATACATTGTTCACTGTTCTGATAATGTTACTTCTGTATTTCCCCAGTAGAATGGAAGCTCCCCAAGGGAAGGGACTGTTTTCTTTTCTTCTTTCTATCCCAAGTACCTAGTAGGGTTCAAGAGATGATTCAATTGAATTGACAGAGAGTAAAGAGAACTAGGTTCAAATCTTAGTTCTAACACTTACTATGTGACCTTAGTTGTCATTTAACCTCTTTAAATCCTAATTTCTATCTATATAAAAATGGAAAAAAAATTAATAACTCAATTTACCCTCAAAACAACACTGTGAGGCAGATGTTATGATTAAACCCATTTTACAGTCATAAACTGAGGTTTAAAAAATTGAATGACTTGCCTGGGGTCCCTCTGTTTGTTAGTATATGAGAAGAGATTCAAACCCAGTCCTTCTGGACTACAAGGCCAGGTCTATACCCACTACACTGTGGGATAATTATAGTGACATTATCTTCCTCACTGGATTGTTGTAAGAAAAGTGCTTTATAAACCTGAAAGTGCTATAAAATTGTGAGTTATTCACTGAATTTTCTTACCTATGCTCACAATCCTATAATTCTGTATTCCCAATGATTAGTATAGTACAGGGCACATAGTGCTTGATAAATAATCACTGATTGATTGTTTTAAGACAATAAAACTATTAGCTTTGAAAAAATTGATCAGGATAGTTCTGAAGAGAAGACAAAGCAAATTAGGTTTGTTCAATTTGTTTTCAATGCAATGAACCCCAGTTGATTTCTCTTGTGTTTCATACCAATAAAATGGTTGACTCTGGCCTTATTCTCTTAGTCTCTGATCTGGTACATCTCTGACAGGAGTTTTGTGTGTCTCTTTTCTCTGCCATTGGCTTTAGCCCCCACTGACTATGTTCCCTTCGTTTGTTAGGGTCAATGACTAATAGAACCCAGTTCCATTTGATCACTTAACATCAGGTAGCTTTTATTTTCTTTAAAAGTTTTATTTTTTTAATAAGACAAATATTACCATGACATAATATAATAAAAAGATGATTGTATATGAAACTAGAAATCCATTATGTGCAACCTGCTATTCCCTTTAAATATATATAAAAGTTATCGTGTAAATTTCTTTATTTCCCTTTTAAGACACAAATGTGTGTGTGTGTGTGTGTGTGTGTGTGTGTGTGTGTGTGTAAAATCATTCTATACATATTTCTATTTATCAGTTCTTTCTCTGGCTGCAGAAAAGCATCTTCCTTCATATGTCCTTTGTAGTTAATTTGGGTACTTATGACTTGTTCAAAGTTGTTCTTAAAACAGTATTGCTGTTACTGTATACAACATTCTCTTGGTTCTACTCATTTTGCTCTTCATTATTTCATGCAACTCTACCCATGTTCTTCTAAGATCACTGAACCCATCATTTCTTATGGCACAGTAGTATTCCATCACAATTATATACCAAAACTTGTTTCAGCCATTCCCCAAAAGATGGGCATCTTTGCAATTTCCAATTCTTTGCCACCACAAAGAGAACTGCTATAAATATTTTAGAACATATGAGCTATTTTCTTTTTTCCCCTAATCATCTTTGGAAATAGACCTAGTAGAGGTATTGCTGGGTCAAAGGGTATTTGGGCGTAATTCCAGATTGCTTTCCAAAATGGTTGAATCAGTTCACAATTCCACCAACAATGAATCATTGTCCCAATTTTTCCATACCTGCTCCAACATTTGTTGTTTTCCCCTTCATCATTTTAGGTTGTTTTAATTTGCATTTCTCTAATCAATAATGATTTAGAGCATTTTTTTATATGACTATAAATTTTGAATTCATCGGGAAACTGTCTATTCATATCCTTTGACCGTTTATCATTTGGGGAATGACTTGCATTCTTATAGATTTTACAAAGTAAAATGTCATTTTGGTATTTTAGGTAGCTTTTATGGAGGCATACTTACATTAGAGATATAGCAAGAACAAACATAGCAACATTTCTTCCCAATACCTCAGTAGCATAACCCCCTTATACTACCTTATTCAAGCCAAGTCACATCAGCTAGCATTTATTAAGTATTTACTACATGCCAAGCACTGTGCTAAGTGCTTGGGATACAAATATAAGCAAGAAAAAAGACAGTTCTTGCTCTCAAAGAGCTTATACTCTAACATGGGAAGACAATGCCTGAAGGAAGCTGAAAAGACTATGGATACCACATAAGATCGTGAAGACAAAGTCTACTCTAGAAAGTAAAAAGTAGAGCGGGGAGAGGACTGTCCTGGGCTTCTCAAAATGGAGGTTCCAAGCAGACCTTACCAATGGGAAAGAAAGGATATGATATGTGGGCAGAGGGATTTTCCAAGTTGAGAAGGCCATAGGGAAGGAGTAAGAGTGGAGGGGAGGACAAATAGGACCCATAATTCCTACTTACCAGTGGTCCCATCAAGTTCATGTCCAGATATAGCATGATTGCCAAATAAGCCTGTGTCTCAGTTACCAGTGGGCTACCTGTCCTTGAAGGTCACTCCCAAAAGTAGTTCCTTGCTCCTCAGAGCTCTGATGCTGCACCAGCTACAAAACTCAGACTGGAATGGCAGGATGCCAGGGAGTCCTTTGGACCTTTCAGACTCAAAAGGGCATAGGCTACACTTCCTTCACCAGTTGCCAAACTCCTCCAAAAGCACTGGAGGCAAAGAGACCCTAACTGAAGACAACAGGATTTTTTCCTCTTCAACGAATGGTTAGACAACTGAAACCAGTTACAGAATATCTATCTACACATACCTCTGTTTGTCCAAGGCTCCAAGAGTCCTTACATGACATTACAATTGTAATGTCAGCTCCCCAGAAGCAGCTCCTAGAATCCTACACATTGAGGCCCACCATCATAGGGAACACTCTGGACGCATGCCACCCCCTACCCCATTGCATACCACTAAATCCTATGAATTATTTCTTCTAAAAAACATACTATATTAATGGAATAGCCTGGCACAATCAAATACTTGAACACAAAATTTATAGGAATGGCCTTGACTACATGTAGAATTGACATCCTATTTTTAAAATGGTTAGGAATTAAATTTCAGTTGGCTAATTGATGAGTATAAAAGATTATATTTAATGCTGATGTTTATATTTTTAAATGACATGAAATAATAACATATTTGGTATAAGTTTTTGAATTGACAGTGTTTATTCCTGGTTTGAATAAATTTTTTTCTTCATATTTCCTGTCAATATTTTTCTGAGGTAGCTCATTGACTCTTAGATGATTGTTTATATAATATCACTATAATTACTGCTAATATTCATAAAATATTACTAAGATATTCATTAAATATTACTAAAAAATCTTAATATTGATGATATGCACCATAGATTTAAAACTAGAAAATATCTTAGATGTCAGCCATATAGTGTACATTTAAGGGAAATTATACTCTTTTTCTATTCCCTCTTTTGCATTATTTGGTTTTCCTGCCAAACTCTTTCTTGATCCTGATTATTGCTTTAGTTTATGCTAATTTTGTTTCATTTTTCTTTAGTTAAATCTCTTTGCAGTATTGTCTTTCTCCTCTATCTCTTCTAATTAACATACAATGGATAAAATTGAAAGCAGATTAAAATTAAATTAAAACAAAACCAGGAGACAAATAGGCTGTTCCAAATAAAGCTACCATATATCCTGCCACATGAGACACATGAAGTAATATCTTGTCAATAAAAAGAATAAAAATTAAGTAAATAGCCATTTTCCTGGGACCTATTTCTGAGGGGTCATGGCATCACCTCCCTGATGTCATGGTCCTCTTCGAGAATGAAGGACAAACAACAACAATAATTTCTGAGGGGTCATGGCGTAAGGGAGCAAAGTTATTCATGTCTTTCTGAAGACTACATTTATATAGGTATCTGAACAACTCTAAAATCACAAGAAATGGTGAAAAGGAAATAGATGACATGTATTACAGTAACACACAGAGACAGAATCATTGTAACATAAATGGAAGGTTATCTGTTTTTCTCAGCCACAACTGAATTGAATTCTCTATTATTTAATAAAGTAGAACAAGATACTATTGTAGTACGTATATAAATAAGATGTCATTTTAAATTCGTTCTCCTAAGAAGGCTGCCTCTGAAATTTGTAAGAAATCCTAGAGGAATTAAAACACTTTCTAAATAAGAAATAATTGAATCTAGTTGTAATCCCCTCAGCAAAATCAAGGATTAGAGCCACTAGAGCCGGTTCTTCTTTCTAAGCAGAATCTTTAAGAGCCTTTTTGATCAGAGAAATAATGGTATTAGAAGGAATTGCGTTTATTTAAACATTGGTACAAGACAAGGCTGAAATCTTCATTTGGAAAATCAAGATGCCTTCAATGTCTCTGGAAAACAGAAGGTCAAATTCTACTGAAGAGCCAACTACTTTATAAGGAAGAGTTGCAAATATTTGTTGTTCAGTGGTATTTGACTCTTCTGGATCCCATCTGGGGTTTTCTTGGCAAAGATACTGGAGTGATTTGCTATTTCCTTCTCCAACTCATTTTACAGATGAGTAAACTGAGGCAAACAGGGTTCAGAGACTTTCCCAAGGTCATGCAGCAGTAAGTGTCTGAGGCCAGCTTTGAATTCAAGTTTTCCTGACTCCAGGTCCAGCGCTCTATCCACTGCACCACCATTAGAGATTGTATTCTTCCATACCTCCACAACTCCAAGGAATACACACACACACACACACACACACACACACACACACACACACGCACGCACTCACTTTATCAAATTATCATGAGAAGATGGGACAAAGGGAAAGGAAACAAGCATTTATGAAGCACCTATTACATACTAAGCACTGTGCTAAACATTTTACAAGTATCTCATTTGCTCTTCACAAAAATACTGGATGCTATTATTATTATTCCCATTTAAGGAAACTGAGGGAGACAGAGGTTAAGTAACTTGTCCAGAATCACATAGCTAGCAAGTGTCTGAGTCCAGATTTGAACTCAGGTCTTCCTGACTCCTGGTCCAGCACTCTATCCACTGTGCCACCTCTAGTCCAGGCCCCTTATTTAATAGAGGAAGAAACTGAGATCTAAACAGATGAAATGACTTACCAGCAGGAGCAAGAACACAAGTCTTCCAATTTCAAACTCTTTCCAAAGTCAAGTTAATGGAACAAGAAATCTCTTAGGTAAAATAGCACATTGGGACACACCTAGAAATCAGAATGAAGACAATCAAAATGGCAGACCTAGGTAGGAAGCTAATGCTAAGTGGTGTGTTCAATTCAGCTATCATTTATCAAGGTAATACTGTGCTAGGCACCCCCAAACACAAAGACAAAACTGAAACCGTCCCCTTCCTCAAGAACCTTGTGTTCTGCAGAGCTGCTACAACATGCACCTCGACAAGTGACTTGGGGAGAGGGAGCAGGGACATCTGGCGGATATAAATTGGGATGTCTGGAAAGCCTCACACAGGAGGGACGTCTGAGGAGAGTCTTGAGGGAAGATAAGGACTGGGAAAGATTGAATGAGGAGAAACTATATCAGCTCTAGAGCTGGAAAGAACCTTAGTGGCTATCCTATCCAACCCCCTAACTTTACTAATAATGCTGTAAGGGCCCAGTGACGGTACGGTACATGATTTGCCCAAGGTCACATGAGAGTACTCAAAGATAGTATCTGAACTTACAACCTATGATTTTGGAGCCATGAGTACTCGTTACCCTGCACCAGCAGCACACACACAGGCTATTTATTGTTGTTCAGTCATTTTTGGTTGTGTCTGATTCTTCATGACCCCGTTTGAGGTTTTCTTGGCAAGATACTGGAGTGGTTTGCCATTTCCTTCTCCAGCTCATTTTACAGGTGAGGGAATGGAGGCAAATAGGATTATGTGATTTACCCAAGGTCACACAACTAGTAAGTAACTTAAGGCCAGATTTGAATTCAGGAAGATGAGTTTTTCTGACTCCAGCCCCAGCACTTGGTGCACTGTGCCACTCAGCTGCCCCATATGCAGATTCGGGGAGGTGAGAGAATAGTTAGTCCTTTGTGGCTGTAATATAGAGAGTATGAAGGGAAGAAGTATGAAATAAGGCTACAGTCAAACTGTAATGGGCTTTATATACCAGTTTGGGGAGTTTAATTTTTTATTTTTACTAGAGGCACTAGGAAGTCACTCAAGGTAGCACCCAACAGCACAATCATTCTTTCCCTTTTCCCTTAAATTTGGCTGGGGGATTTGTCTCTGGGTATCCCTGGATAGGTTCCACCCTTCCAGTTGGAGATCCCTCCTAGTTCCTGACTAGAAGAGAGAAGCAGATACATATAATCCCATGTGGACTAGGTCTTTGTTAATCCCCAAAGTGACCTAAACATCAGTCTTTGCCCTTCAAGCTACTATAGCTTCTGAGTGATTCCAGAGCTGCTGGAAAAAAGGTCAAAGACAGGCTGAGGAGGGCCCAAAAGAATAAATTTATTTGTTTAATCACTTTGTTGAGGACCTCACAATGCAGTTATTAATTACAGCAAATTGTTTAGAAATGGCTGCAATATATAATTTAGATCTATTGAGTTGCATAAATACCCATCCAGGGAGCTTATTTAAAGATATATGTGTATGCCATATATATACACATAAACATATATTTTGATACATTAACATATGTGATTTCATCCCTGGCAGTACTCTGTCCAATGATGCAGAACACAATCTATCCATAACTTAACATCCTACATAATGCTTGTCTGTGGGCCTCCAGGAATCCTTCATGGGAAACCTACCTTGCATACTTATAAAACCATACTGTAGATTTGAGTCTAAAAAGTTATGTAGAGGAAAGATACAGAGGAGTAAGTTCAAATATTTTATGTTCCAACATATGTGAATACTCTGTGGTTTCATCAATATTTGGAATTCCCAGATTAGAAACTCCCTCCATCCATCACCCCTGATGGCAATTGACTTAGTAGTGAAATTACATAAGGAATATAAAAGTGAAGTGACTTGCTCCACATGAATCACAAAGAAAGTGTCAGAGGCAGAATTTAAACCTAGATTTTCTTGTCTCTAAGACCAATACTCTTTCACCATATTGCTTCCTCTCCAAGATGATACGTTTTTCTTTTCATTCAATTGTTCTTCTCTTATCCCACAGTCACTCACATCTTCCACACCAGCCTGCCAATTCACCTTTTTGTTCTGTGCAATTGTGGGCATGTACGCGCGCGCGCACACACACACACACACACACACACACACACACACACACACTCTTACTTACATCCATAAGAATACAACTAGACACTCCCATGCTCGCTTAGTATCACCTTCCTTTTCCCCAGATCTCACACATACCACCTCCACAGTCAACATTAGAACAATATTTCTATCTATAGTACCCACAAAAGACATCTCAGCTGGGGTTCTCTTATCAAACATTTTATGTCAAATGCCTGCTCTTACCACCTCTCATAAAAAGGAATTGCTTGGGGAAAGATGTGCAGAGGAGAGAGGTTTAAACATTTTATGCTCCAAAATGTGCTTGTCAGAATGTTTGCTGAATGAACGAATGAACAAACGAATGAATGAAACTTCAATCCTACAGACAATTTATATAACCTCTGGCCCAATAGCTTATCAGGGGTAAATGAGGGCAACTTACTTTGCTAGGAGGAAGGGAATAAGGATTTGAATTTACACACTCTGAAAGCAGATTGAAAAACCCTTACCTACCAGCTGGTTAATGCCAGCCGACACCTCTGGGTGCTATGTTCTTTTGTTTACAATTAGCAAACCCTCAGGCACAAGCATGGGAAATAACATAGGCCTACAGCCATCCTTGAAGAGGGTCCTTTCATACACAGTGAAACAAAAGAATATATTTTCTTCATAAGTGTTTTTATGTCCCTTGTTCAAATTTAAATTTGGTCATTTTGTTTAGGAAAAAATAAAAGATCTTTTCTTCTGATCTGAAACCGTAATAAAAAAAAATGGTTATGTATTTTTTATCATACTGATTAAAGTAGCATTAAGAAATAAAGGAGGTATGTCAACATTCTCTCTACATTCAATTCTTTGCACATGGGCAGGAAAGGGGAACATGTCTTTGTCTTGTAAAAACACAGCAGACTTTTCCAGCATTTGCACTACAATTCTTGGTACTAATTTAACTATGACATAGCATTGACAACCACTCACCCAGTCCTGCTCATCCTAAAGGACAGGGTACTGGGGCATCCCTCCTCATCCTGGCAATTTGCCTATACCTCACTCAACAGAAGTTAACTGAATCCTTTGTAGTTCTCAGAGTGTCAGCAATCCCCTATCCCTCTTCTTGGCCTCTCCCCATCGAACAGCATCCAGCTCACTGTCAAAATTTGTAAATTCACTCAGAAATAACTTCTGATCCTCCATCTGTTACAAGCCAACCCTTCCTGCTCCTTAGTATTTGCCATATTTCAGTGAGTTTTAATCATATGACCCTGGGATAATGAACTCAGCTCCTTAGAGAAAACACACTTAGATACATATATAGAGTTGGGTTTAGTTTTCACATAGAATCAATCACTAAGTAGTGCATAATAACTGGAACACAATATATAATAAAATTATATCCCAAGAGGCTATGTGTCTGCCACTCTCCTAGAATACAGAGGTCTCAAATACAGGAACTGTTTTGAATCCAAGTGTCCAAGGAAATACACAGTTCAGTCCTCTGTTGAGCTGGCACAGCACAATTGAAAATGTAATGTTGGTCCAGCAGAAGCAGTCATCAGATGCTGATGCAGAAACTCTGGAGGAATTCTGGACCAGGGAATCATGGCATGGAGAATGGCCACCCTTCTTTCTTTAATCCATCATTGGTCACACATTGCTAAAGCTCAAACTTGAATTACTCCTATAATCTACCTCTTATATTTCTGTACTGCTCAACAGAGCTGCGGGAGGACATGCAACCATGCTAATTCCACTATAAATCTATTGCTTTTTCCCAACTAGTTCTACACTGCAGCAGTGTATCTTTGTACTGATGGTTAAACCTTCTCTTCTCATGCCTTTCCAAACCTCCTAAACCACTGTCTCCCCTCTGTCCTCAGCTAAGGACCTTGCCACTTACTTTTCCAAGAAAATGGACACCATTCACTATGGATTCCTCTCTCACAACCCCATTGATATCAACACCCACCATTTCCAGAGACTTATCCAATCTCTGATAGAGAGGTGGATCTTCTCTTCAATATCAACCCTTCTACATGTATCCTTGATCCAATCCAACTATCATCCCCTTCTGTCCAGTCTTTTCAGTCATGTCTGACTCTTCATGGTAAGAATACTGGAGTGGTTTGCAATTGCCTTCTCCAGCTCATTTTACTAGGTTAAGTGACTTGCCTCAGGGTCACACAGCTGTCTGAGGCCAGATTTGAACTCAGGAAGATTAGTCTTCCTGATTCCAAGTTCTGTGCTCTATGCACCACCTAGCTTCCTTACCTCTCTCTAATTTTAAACCACACTATATTGGTTCCTCCTCTGCTGCCTACAAATGCACCTCATTTTCTCTCCTACTTAAATAACACTTAATAGATGCTGCCATCCCCACTAGCTACTGTTCTATATTTCTACTCCCTTTATCACTTTTACTCCTTGAAAAATCTGTCTATATTCATTGCCTTCCTGTCCGCTCCTATCAAGCTTCTAAATACATTGAATTATTTTTGGGAATTCCTGGTAAATAAAGTCCTTCTATCGGTTCTTCAACAACCATCTGTAACTTATAATTTTAAAGAGGTTCCAGGGGCACTGAGTTATGTCTTGTCCATGATTACATAGCTGGTACATGTCAGAGGCAAAATGTGAACCCAGGTTTTCATTACCTTGCTGGTGTATAACTCTACTTGATGATGAAATCCTTTTCCAATTAGCATTAGGATAAGGTCTATGAACAGAGCCTTCCCTAGGGTCTGGCAAAGGAGACAATCTATTTTCTGTGATTTTCTTCCTTAGCTAAGGAATATTTAGCTAGCACATCAGCTTAGTAAACCACAATTAGTATCAGCAAGCGAACCTCCCCAGACTGTTCACGATCCTTCTGTGATACCTCTCTCCTGCAATGCCTAATAGTCATAGTTGCATTTAGACCATGCTTTTAGCTTTGCAAAAGGCTTTAAATACAACTCAGCCACAAGCCCAGGTAACACTAGCATAGTGTCAGAGCTCTAATCAGAAATTCTGGTGCCTGGAGCAAAGAGGATGAAAGAACTTGGGGAGAGACCCTAGCTCGGGAGACACAAAGCCCTATTGGTTAAGAAAATCCAAGATACCAGTTCTGGGAAGGTAATAGGAAAGGGTGGCAGGGTGGCAACAGGACCAGAAGGAGCTCACCTTTGAGGAAGGAAGAAATGTCATGGGATACGGCAGCCTTCCTCTACCTTGTGGTGGAGATGAAAAATTCAGTGTGCTATCAGATGGTTGTAATGGCAAATAATCTATTTCATGCCCCAACAATGAAGCTTGTGTACCCTCAAATCTCTCAAGCCCTGGAAGTGACGAGAAGGGAAGGGAGAAGGTAGCAGATTAGATTAAGAATCTTCTCCCTCAATTTTGTGTTGCTGCATTGCAGCAGAACCAACTGCTGGGCTCTGGAAGAATGGCATCATTGTGACTTTGAGAAGTGGTACCAGGGACTAAGAGAAAGCCAAGCAATCATGCCACAGATTCAGTGGAGATCCACCACATGGATTTGTGGTACACCATAGCCTTGTGGTCAATAAGAAGATCACTATGAGGAGAAACGGTGTTTCCCCATATATGTGAGGTACCTTCAGCCAAGGCCCCATTTCTCCACTCTAGTTACAGCCCTACAGGCTAGACTCCACCACGTATAATGCAAAGAGGATGAGGAATCAGGAAACTGGATTTTGGTCCTTCTCTTCAGAGTACTATAGCGTAAAGCACAGGAGATAAGAATCAGAGTACTAGGGGTTCCAAGCCTGGCTCTGCTACTTACTACCCATGATGTTTTAGAAAAGTCATCTAATCTCTCTAGGCCTGTCTCTTCATATGTAACATGAAGGTGTTGGACATGAGACCTCCAAAATCCCTTCAATCCCTATATTTAGGATTCTATGACCTCTTTCCCCCACAAATTTCAAGAATAATTAAAGTTGCTTCCTCCTATATAAAAAAGAGAGTGTTCCTTCTAGGGCTATACCCCAAAGAGATCATACAAATGGGAAAAGGACCCACATGTACAAAAATATTTATAGCAGCTCTTTTTATGGTGGCAAAGAATTGGAAACTGAGAGGATGCCCGTCAATTGGGGAATGGCTGAACAAGTTGTGGTCTATGAATGTAATGGAATACCATTGTGCTATAAGAAATGATGAACAGGCTGGCTTCAGAAAAACCTGGAAAGACTTGTATGGTCTGATGTTGAGTGAAATGAGCAGAACCAGGACAACGTTGTACACAGTAACAGCCACGTTGTGCGATGACTAATATTGATAGACTTAGCTCTTCTCAGTAAGGCAAGGATCTAAGACATCTCCAAAGGCCTCATGACAGAAAATGCTATCCACATCCAAAGAAAGAACTAAGGAGTTTGAATGCAGATTGAAGCATACTATTTGCTATTTTTTTCCTTCTGTTGTGTTTTATTTCCTCTTTCTGGTGGTTCCTCCTATTGGTTCTAATTCTTACCTACATCATCACTAATGTGAAAAAGTGTTTATTAGTTTATATATATATATATATATATATATATATATATATATATATATATATATATATATATATATAGCCTACAGCAGTCTTGGTAAGGGAAGTGAGGAGGGAGGGGAGAAAAATTTAAAAATTGTAAGCTTATGGAAGTGATTGTTGATAATTCAAAATAAATTAATTAAAAATTAAAAAATAAAAAAAGAAGAGAGTGTTCTCTTGGCAAGAACAAAGCTCATGACCTCCAGCCCCAGATACACAGGTTCCATACCCTCCATGCTACCTGGAGGACGTGGCAACAACATTTTCGTTTCAGCCCTATCATTTCCCTGCTCTAGGAGCACAAAATTCTTGGGTTGCTGAGGAGTTAAGTAAATGATTTGGTGAATAGAATTGCCTTTGCCTCCTCTGGGATTCTCCTCAAGTCTAAATACCATGTTTACACTTTTTCTTGTGATCTAAAACTATTAGGCTTCAAGAGCTTTGACTCACTGTTTAGAGAGATGGAAAAGTGGCTTGCAAACATTATTATCTCAATGTTTGCTTAACGGATCTTGTTGCACCTAAGTACCAGTGAGTTTATGGACGATACTTTTACAATTCAATTTATTTATTAAGTGCATGTTACGTGCAAGGCACTGCTGGGATACAAATAAGAAAACAAACAATCCCTGCCCTCAAGGAGCTTACAGTCTACAGGGGGAAGAGGACACGCAAGGAGACAGGAAAGGGGGAGGGAATAAGAGCAGCAGATGCGAAGTATAATGAGCTGAAAGTTCAATTTCTGCCCTCTGTAAAGGAAGGTTTTAGAAGGAGTTTGGTACTCTACCCTCCACCCCTCCAATCACAGGAGAGAGGAGATTGAAGGAGGTGGAGTCAATCAAAGCTTGGGTTAGCAGGATGGTGGTGAGATGAGGCAGGTAAATGGTGCGGTGGATAGAGCAGGCCAGGTCTGGAGTCAGGAAGACTCATCTTCCTGAGTTCAAATCTGGCCTTAAGCCACTTATTAGCTGTGTGATCCTGGGCAAGTCATTTAACCTTGTTTGCCTCAGTTTCCTCATCTGTAAAATGAAGTGGAGAAGGAAATGGAAAATCACTTAAGTATCTCTGCCGAGAAAACCCCACAAGGGATCACAAAGACGAGTTTTGACTCAACAACAACTGGTGAGGTTAGAAGGGATGAGCTTATCCTGGGACGGCCACCTTGCTCCCTGGAGTTGTAACCAGGCAGAGCAGCAGGTGCAGAGAGGAATGAGCTGGAAGTCCTATTTCTGGATTATAAAGGAAGATTTGGGAAGGACTCTCAACGCCTCTCAGTACTTCCTTTCTATGTCCATTCCGTGCCTTTTCCTTCTCTTTCCTCTAATTTTGTCTTAAAAGTTTTATTGACACCCTCTGTTTACACATCACATTAACTTTTTTATGTACTCCACCCCCACCCAGTGAACCTCCCCAGCATCAAAACAGAACAAAAACAAAACTCCCAAGCAAAACCAAATGACATCGCCACCACTCCGAGAAGCATGTGACATTCCATACCCACAGTCCCCATCTCTTCTCCAGGTCCGACCCTTGCTCTTTCACGACTGAACTTTTGCAAAAGTCTTCCAGCTAGTCTTGCCTTTAGTTTCCAGCCTAATTAAATTAATCTTACTGAAGAAAAAGGCTAGCCAAATCAGGCAAGGGGTGAGAAGCTTCCAGTGCCTCACCACTGCCTACAAAAGTAGTTGTTATAGTTGGTTGTTCAGCTGTGTCCCACTCTTCGTGACCCAGTGGACCAGACTGTCTGTGGGGTTTTCTTGGCCAAAATACTGGAGTGGTTTGCCATTTCCTTCTCCAGCAGATTAAGGCAAACAGAGGTTAAGTGACTTGCCTTGGGGTCACACAGTTAGTGCGCGTCTAAGGCTTGATTTGAACTCAGGTTTTCCTGATTCCAGGTCTAGCTCTCTATCCACTGATCTATATTTCATTGCATTTTTGCTTATTTTGTTAAATATTTCCCAATTTCATCTTAATCTGTTTTGGGCCTCACTGAGTAGTATTATGGGCCGCATGTGGCAGCTGCAGTGTATTTGACACCTCTATCTAAAGCACTTTTAGAGCTGACAAAGCAGCTTCCTCATAATGATCCGATGAGATGATAGGTAATGTAAATATTTTTACTTGGTGATGGGAAAATCAATCAGCCAACCAACAAGCATTTATTAAATGTCTACCGTGTGGTAATACTGAAACGGAGACTAGCAGCGAAGTTAAGTGATTTCCTTAAATGCATAATCTGTTAAGAGGTAACTGCAAGAATTGAAATAGGATCAAAGATTTAGAGCTGGAAAGGACCTCAGGGGATCACAACCCATTCATTTTTCAGATAAAGAATCTGAGACACAGAAAAGGTAGGTAATTTGCTCAAGGTCACATAGAGAGTAAGTATGAAAGACAGGATCTGAACCCAGATTCTCTGCCTCTGGAATCACTGTTCTTTCAGTGGTACCTCATTGTTTCTGACACAGTGGACAGAGAACCAGCCCTGGAGTCAGGAAGACTTGAGTTCAAATCTGGCCTCAGACACGTACTAATTGTGATTCTAGGAAAGTCACTTAACTTCTGTTTGCCTCAGTTTCCTCATCTGTAAAATGAGCTGGAAAAGCAAATGGCAAACCACTCCAGTATCTTTGCCAAGAAAACCCCAAATTGGTCACAAAGAGTTGGACACAACTAATCGATTAAACAACAATACCTTCACTACTGGTACCCTTTCTGTTCACACTGTTTTCATTAAAAACAAAAACAAAAATACCCTTTCAGTAAATTCTTTTAAAATTATTTTTAGAGGCTTGGGGATAATGGCATCGAATAACAAGGCTTCCCCTTTTTTTTTCATATGTTCAGATCAATTTTATACCGAAATTAACAATATTACAAACAGATATTTACTGAGAAGAGTATGATTACTTGCTATCAAAAAGTTGTTTTAAATTGAGAACAAGATGAAAAATGATGGTTCATCTTACCAGATGTTTCACAACAATTTTCATGTTCCCCTTTACTCACTTAAGCCAATATTTTGGGAGATTTTTTTGAGCCCATCACATTTTCACTTAAAAAAATCGTACAACCTAGTCTTATTTGGTACCTGCCCTGCACAGAACATTGTGCTAGAGGTGGAGGAGATACAAAATTTAGACAATAATTAAGAGGATGAAGGATGCCTGTTGTCCAGATTAGGCTATGCAGGAGGATGGACAACCAATACAGAACCTATATCCTAGACAGATGCTGAAAATAAACAATAAGCTGAGCCCAGAATTGAACAGGAAGAAGACAACAAGATGGATTGCCTTCAGGAAATTGCAACGTTCTTTAAATGACCCCAAGCTTCTTTCTGAAGCAAAGTCCCATTTTTTAAAACACCAATATTCTTTTGGTGAGTTGTGTAGCTGTGAGTATTGGAACACTAAAGTCTTCAAATAATTCAAGTCGAGCATCCTCCAAAGGGAAATGGAGAGGCTATGGTGGACAGGAGCAAGTTGCCACCCTTTACAAATGAGAGATAACTCAGCAGAAGTGACATGAAAGATGACATCAAAGAAACATATAATGTCTTCCCAATCCAATTCTACTATTAGATTTTTGAAATACATTGGGGGGATGGAGCAGGAGAAAGGAGAAAGGAAACAAGGCCTTGGAAACAAGACAAAGGCATATAGGCAGAAAAGTATGGATGAGTTTTAAGGATTGCAAATAGTCTACTTTAGCTAGAACATAAATTATGTGGCATGTTGTAGTAGTAGTAGTAGTAGTAGTAGTAGTAGTAGCAGTAGTAGTAGTAGTAGTAGTAGTAGAGGTAGAGCTACTACTGCTACTAGTGGTGGTAGAAGTAGTGGAAGTAGTAATAGCAGTGGTAGTAGTAGTAGTAGTAGAACTAATAGTGGTACTAACAGTAGTAGTAATAGTAGAAGCAGTAGCAGTTAGCATTTATATTATTTTGTTATATTATTTAGCACCTTAAGGTTTGCAAAGCACTTTTTATATGTTATCTCATTTGATCCTCACAAAAACCCTGAGAGGTGGGTGCTATTATAATAATATAACAATATTTCCCATTTTGTAGAGTAGGAAACTAAGACAGAGGTTAAGTGATTCACTCAGACAGCAAGTAAGTGTCTGAGGATGGATTTGAACTCCAGTCTTCCTGACTCTAAGGCCTGCACTCTATCCACTGAAATAACAAAAGATTGGAATATTGAGTGCTACATCAGATTGTAGACAGCCTTGAGTGACAGATTAAGCTTAAATAGAAAGACTATCTGTGAGAACCCCTGGAACACAGCCTCACGCCAGCACCAGCAACCAAATAACCCAATACTCCACAGCCCTTCTCCTCCTTGCACTCAGGAAACTTGGCCCACCCCAAGCCACCTCCCATTGGCATAGGTGTTGGCCATCTGGCTTCTCATTGGACTGTCACTGATGTCACTAAATACCCAACCATTTCCTCTTCACCAAGAGGAGAGGGGAATGCCTATTCTATGATGGATATCTTTTTTTTTTTTGGCTAGGCAATGGGGTTAAGTGACTTGCCCAGGGTCACACAGCTAGAAAGTGTTATGTGTCTGAGGCCAGATTTGAACTCAGGTCCTCCTGAATCCAGGGGCGGTGCACTATCCACTGAGCCACCTAGCTGCCCCAATGATGGATAACTTCTTAAAGGGCCAGCAGCTTTCCCTGGCTCCCAAAAAAGGGAAGGCCCGAAGCTACAGCTGCTCAAGTGAAAAGAGTGGTGACCACACCATTTGCTAATTTCTCCTAGAAGAATTGGTGGATGAGGGGCAGCTAGGTGGTGCAGTGGATAGAGTACTGGCCCTGGATTCAGGAAGACCCGAGTTCAAATCCAGCCTCAGATACATAATACTAACAGTATGACCCTGGGCAAGTCACTTTACCCCATTGCCTAAACCAAAAAAAAAAAAAAAGAATTGGTGGGTGAGAACTATTTGTTCCAACGGCCATGAAGGAGACTGAAAGCAGATGCCATGGAACAGTTAGAGGTTGGTCAGACATCGAAGACACCAAGGTCATCCACTGCATCATCCCAGGCCATCACCAGTCATTGTGACTTTTGTCTTGCCATTGAACTTCAATGACTTTGGAAGTGCAAATAAGGCTGATGACTGTGCAACTCTGCCTCACTTAAATCCAATTCACTCGGCAGTCAAGACATCACTCTGTGATGTCATTGGTCCTCTTCAAAAAGGAAAGATGAACAACAAAGCAAAAAGTACTATATAATCAAAGAACAGAATGTAATTGTTAGAAGGGACTTCAAAGGACTTACAGTACAAACCATATCTGACCAAAATGACTCCTACAAATGGTTGTACTGCTTCTGCAAGAAACCATATGTAAAGGGAGAACACTATCCCAAGGTAACCTGTTCCACTTGCAGACAGCTCTGATTGTGAGGACTGCTTTTCTATGTCAAGCCTCTGCAATGTGAACCCCTTGCTGCTGGCTATGCTCTAAGGGGACAAACCGAGCGAGTCCAATCCCTCTTCAGTATGACAGTCTTTTAAATATTTGAAGACCTCTCTCCTATCACCCACTAAATCTTCTCTAATGCAAGGTAAATATCCACAAGTCCTTTAAAATAGAAGGGCATGTTTTATGACATATTCTTTAAGACTGTCACTATCCTGGTCATCCTCTTCTATATGGTCTCTAATTTCTTAATAAAAATTACCTAAAATGTGGCTCCTAGACCTTGATATAATATTCCTGACATGGTTTGACAAGAGTAGAGTACAGTGGAACAGTATTCCTTGTTCAGAACATCACGTCTTTCTTTATATAACATAAGTCAGCATTTCATTTTCTGACAACCTTGTTGTGATGTTGGCTCACCATTTGGGCCAGCCTTCTGGTCCTCTTTGTATTTAGCCAGGCTGGTCCTGAGAAAAAGAGATGTTGTTCTGTGCTTAAAGCCTTCCCTGTGACCTAGGAGAACATGGCAGAATTTTCACTCCACTGGGATAACCTTTGAAAACCCAAAGTCACTTCCAAACCATGATTGTGATTCAGAATCAGAACTTTGTAGAAATTTTTACACAAATCCCTACATAAATATTATCTTACTTTAGTCCATCATTCTAGCCTGTCAAGATATTTTTGGATCCTGTCATGCAGTGTGTTAGCCAACCCTCCAAGCTTCATATCATCTGCAAATTTGACAAGCGCATCTTTGAAGGCTTTCTCCAAGTCATTGCTAAAAACGATGAACACCATAGGGTCGTTAGAGACTTCTTTCCAAGCTGACATTAACCCATGAACAATTTTTTGCGTTTCATCATTCGATCATTTCTGAATACTTAGCGGTGGTCTCTTTTAGTCTGTATCTCTATTTTATCCAGAAAGATAGCACAAGAGATGTATTTTAAAACTTAGCTGAAATCTAGGTATACAATATCTATTACATTTTCCTGATCTGTCAGTCTAGTAAGCCTGTCAAAAAGTGAAATGAAATTGTCTGGCATGACCTGACCAAGAGGATTGTTCTTTTATAAAATAAAATTTATCGATAAAATTTGCTTTGTACATCACTTAACATTTTCTACTGTATCCCTTCCTTCACCCTGTCCCAGAGAGTCATCCCTTATTTAAAAAAAATAATAAAAGAGAAAGAAAAACATCAGAAAAACTAACCAACATATCCGAGAAGTCTCATGTCTTATGAAATGTTCCAAACACATGGTCCTTCACCTCTTCAGAGAAGCAGAGGGAGATGGCTCTGCTATCTCTTCCTCTACCAACCTTTGGAAGCTTGGTAATTATAATTTCTCAGCATTCAGTTTCTATTACTTCATTGTTATTCTTTCCATTTCCATTGTTATTGTCATTGTGCACACTGTTTTGCTGGTTCTGCTTTTACATCAGTCCATTATAGGGATATCCATGCCTTCTCTGTATTCATCATATTCATTTCTTATAGCACAGTAATATTGCATTACATTCATTTATTTCAATTTGTTTAGTGGCCAGGGGTGGGGAAAGTTTGGCCACATGTGGTCTCGAGGCTTCAGGTTCCCCACCCCTGGAGCCATTTCCCAACAATGGGCTTCTACTTTGTTTCTAGTTCTTTGCTACTACAAAAGTGCAAAGATAATGACAAAACAGAAAAATGATAAATGTTGGAGAAGATGCAGGAAAATTGGAATGCTAATACATTATTGGTGGAGTTGTGAAATGATCCAAGCACTTTGGAGAGCAATTTGGAACTATGCCCAAAGGGCTATAAAAATGTGCATACCCTTTGATCCAGCAATATAGCACTTCTAGGGCAGTATCCCAAAGAGATCATACGCATGGGAAAAGGACCCACATGTACAAAAGTACTTATAGCAGCTCTTTTTGTGGTGGCCAAGAATTGGAAATTGAGGGGATATCCATCAATTGGGAAATGGCTGAACAAGTTGTGGTATGTGAATGTAATGGAACACTATTGTGCTGTAAGAAATGATGAGCAGGCAATCTTCAGAAAAAGACTTGTATGGTCTGATGCTGAGTGAAGTGAACAGAAGCAGGAGAACATTATACACAGTATCAGCCACATTGTGTGATGACTACCTTTGACAGACTTAGCTCTTCACAGCAATACAAGGATCTAAGACATCTCCAAAAGTCTTATGATGGAAAATGCTATCCACATACAGAAAAAAAACTATGGAGTTTGAACACAGATTGAAGCATACTATTTGCTCTTTTTTTTTTTGCTTCTGTTTTATTTCTTCTTTCTTGTAGCTCCTCCTATTGGTTCTCATTCTTCTTTATAACATCACTAATGTGAAAATATGTTTAATAGGAATGCATATGCAGAGCTTATATCAGATTGCATGCCATCTTGGGAAAGGTGGCAGGGAGGGAGGGGGAGAAAATTTAAAATTCAAAAGCTTATGGAAGTGAATGTTGAAAACTAAAAATAAATTAATAAATTTTTTTAAAGTGCAACAATAAATATCTGGTGTAAATAGGGCCTTTCTTTTTTGTCCTTGGGGCATATGTTGAGCATCAGAACCTATCTATCAAAGGGTATGGGCATTTTATTTACTCTCACCTCATAATTACAAATATTTTCCAGAGTGCTTTGGCCAAGTCATAGATCCATCAATGATGTATTAGTGCACCTATCTTCACAAAATCTGATCATCATTGATTTTTTTCCCATCTTTTTGTCATCTTTGCCAATTTCCCAGGTGTGAGTTGGAAACATTTAATTGACAGTCAGCATATTCAGGCCACGACCTAATACAGATAGAAGGAAACAGAAACCAATCTATAGACAGAAATTCAATTATCTACTAAGTTCTAACCATTTTGTGTGTTTTGCCATTGAACTCTGTCTATTCCCTTCTGCTTTCCTAGCCAGAAGACTCTTCTGGATGTCTGTGGAGCCTGGTGAAGTTAAATTTTCTTTAGCAAACAGTAAATACTAACACAAGATACAAGGACATTGAAGCAAAAGAATCCAGTTCATAAAAAGAAATCCATTTATCCAAGTAGATCTATCTAACTTTTAAAATATTTTAAATACATTTATTTTTATAAGTATAACCTGTCTCTCCTAGGACTTCCCTATTCTGAAACTTTGAACAAAGAAAAAAAGAAAGTTAAAAAGAAAAACAAAACCCTCATTATAAATACGTATAGTCCAGAAAAACAAATTCTTACATCCCCAGAAGTGTATGTCTTTCCCTACATAACTAAGTTCATCAACTTCTCAGGCAGGAGATGAGTGCTTTGTTTCATCTTCATTTTTTTGGACTCCTACATTGATCAAAGTTCTAAAATCTCTCAGAGTTGCTTTTCTCTACAATGCTGGTGTCATTATATAAATTATTGTCTTACTTCCGGCCAGCCTCACGATCTTCTTTATATTTAGCTAGGCTAGTCTTCAGAAAAGAGACATAATCTTGTGTTCATAGTTACTTCTCTGCATCATAGAGCTCTTTTCAGTTTCCTCTGAAAATGTCCATTTCATCATTTCTTATGGCATGATAACTTTCCATTACATTTATATACCAAAATTTGTTTAGCCATCCCCCAATGGGAAGCTAGACCTTAGTTTCCAATGTTTGACTGTCACAAAAATAGCAGCTATAAATATTTTTGTACATGTAGCTCCTTTTCCTCCTTGTTTTATCTCTTTGAGTTTTAAGCCTTGTTGAGGTATCACTGGGTCAAAGGATATAAACTGTTCAGTAACTTTTGGGCTACAGTTAAAAGTTATTTTCCAGAATGGCTGGACCAAATCATAATTTTACCAATAATACACTCATGAATCTGTTTTCCTGTAACAACTCCAACATTTGTCATTATCTTCATTTATCATATTTGTCAACCTGATGGATGTGAGGGAGACCCTCAAAGTTACTTTAATGCATTTTTCTAATTTTGTTAGAGCATTTGTCTCATGTAGTTATTAATAGCTTAGATTTAATCCTTTGAAAACTACTATATCCTTTGTCTGATTATTGGAAAATGGCTCTTTTACAAATTTGAATCAGTTCCTTACATATCTTGGGTATAACACATTTATACAAAGAAATTTGCTGCAAAATTTTTTCCCATGTATCAATTTCCTTTCTAATTTTAAGCATTTAGATTTGTGCAAAAATTTTGAATTATTTTATCAAAATTATCTATTTTATCTTGTCTGATCCTTTCTATCACTTATTTAGTCAGGAACTCTTTCCTTATCAATAGGTCTGAATGGTAATTTTTTCCCTTGCTCCTCTAATTTAATTATGAACTTTTATATCTAGTTCACATATTCATTTAGAGCTTATGTTGGTGTATAATGTTAGATGCTGGTTTAAACCAAATTTCTACCAAAATAATGCTTATTGCTTTTATTATTGCTACAGCTAGAATTATTGCTACAGCTAGAATTTCTGGCACTATGTTAAATAATAGTGGTGTTAATGGATATTTATATTTTATTCCTAATTTTATTGGAAAAGCCTCTAACTTTTTTCTATTATATATCCTTGCTCTTGAATTTAGATAGATATTTGCTACATTTTTTAAAAGTTCTATTTATTCCTATGTTTTTTAGTATTTATAATAGAAATAAGTCCTAGATTTTCAGAAAGCCTTTTCAGCATCTATTGATATAATCATGTTTTATTATCATAACAACATTCAATAATAATTATTATTATGTTTATCATAATCACATAATTTATTATGGTGTGTTTATTTTCTATTATATTATCTTTATCATATTTATATGATACATAATAATCTAATATCTTATATTCATTATATAATTTATAATCTTCCATATGTTGAATTGACCTTGCACTCCTGGCATAAACCCAACCTGGTCATAGTGTATAATCTATCTAAAATGTTGTTATTGCCCACTTACTATTATCTTATTTAAAATTTTTGTGCCTGTGTTCATTAGGGATATTAGTCTATAATTTTCTTTCTCTGCTTTGTTTCTCACTGGTTTAGGCATCAAGACCATATTTGTATTATAGAAAGAGATTGGTAGGATGCTAAAAAACAGTTTGTGTGGTACTGGGTTGATTGTTCCGTTATGGGAGCAATATCCACTCTAAGTTCATGTGGTATGTAACTGCTGCCAAAATATATTTACTACAACACAGAAATTGTAGAGGTAAAACCTACGTTTTATTATTATGCTCAAGCATAGGTTCAGACCTCAGAGAAAACAATAAATCTTAACAATCATTAGGATTCTAACAAGTTCTTTTATAGGCAAAAATCATGTCAAAGTGACAGAGAGATAATTCTTTTAGATATTGTAATCTTATATATTCTTCTTGGGCCATAAAAATTGAAGAAAAGCTACATCCATAATCCCAATGTATCCTTCAATGTCATAAAAGTGGAACAAACTTAGTTAAACAGAGTCATAGTCTCCTACATTAGCAAATCTAATTAAACTCTATAGATAAACTAAGTCAGGTTACAGATTCAACTACATTTAGGGTTCATAAACAGGCTGATTGAGGGGAAAGATTTACAAGTCACTGAGGAGTAAGGAGTTGAGATTCTTCCTGACTTCTTATCTAAGGAATGTTTAAGGTTTTAAGTAAATTTTCACTTCTTATGGTATAGGTTTTAGTCAGGTGAGGTTAATATTAACAGAAGACAGGCTTTCAGTTATCAAAAGTTGTGGGAAGAATAAAAGGAAACAAAAAAATCAAAAATTCCCATTATAATTCTTTGAATGATTGATAGAATTCACTTGTTAATCAACTCTATCATTTTTTATTTTGCTACTATCTTCATTCTGTCTCCTTATATTCCCTGGCCACTCTGACAGGTAATATCAAATCTGTGATCATAAAGAAGTTAATGAATGGCATTGTCACTGACGAAATTATTGAAGAAGAAGTTTTTTAGGGGAAGGAAGGATAATAAAATTGGTTTTGAACAAGTTCAGCCTAAGTGCTGATGTGACAACCAGGTAGCAATGTCCTTCAGACACTTGATAATGCAAGTTAAGAGTTAAACATCTAATCACAGCATATTGTATACATTTAGTAAGTATTTCTTGAATTGAGTTGAATTGATTTGAAGATACAATTCTGAAACTCAGAAGAATAATTAGAGGCTGGAATTCAGGAATTATTTGCCTGGAGCTGATAGCTGAAGCTATAAGGAAATGAGATGGCTGAGGAAAAGAGCAGAGCAGAGGAAGGAGCCCTTGCCTTGGGTAACATCTGCCTAAAGGAGTCAGGAAGAAAATCATAAGCTCTAAAGTAGCCAGAGGGAACTTTTGGGCTAAGCAGAAAAACCAGAAAACTATGAAATCTAAGAAGCCATAGGAACTAAGAGACTTGATTAAATACTTTAGACACTTTGAGAACAAAAACACTGAAATTTAAGTGTTTTGTTTTTAAATTCCCTGTTTTGTTTGCCAATGCCCTTTGGTAGCTAGGTGGTACATTAGGTAGAGTACTGAACCTGGAGTCAGGAAGACATGAGTTCAAATCCAGTCTCAGACATTTACTAGCTGAGCCATCACTTAACCTTGGTCTGCCTCAGTTTCCTCATCTGTAAAATGGAAACAATAAGAACACCAAGCTCCCAGGATTGTTGTAAGGATCAAATGAGATAAAATTTTTCAAAAGCACTTAGCATGGTGCCCAGCACATAGCAGGTCCTTGAATGCTTGTTTCCTCCTCCTATTTTTGAAATTTTGTTGCAACTAGAACTATTTCTTAAGATTTGGGGAAATGCATGCTACACAACAGGATCCCTAGAAGAAAACTCAAATCAGAGGTAACTAACACTATCTTTGCATTTCTTTAGTATTGAAACTATGTTCATAGATGTACTTTATCATTTAGGTCTCAGTCATTTGTTTTCTTGTTTTTTTTCAATTTCCCAACTTCATGATAAAGGAATAGTTAACAAAAAATTTTACATGAAAAAACAAATTGTGTATATAAATAACAGCAACAACAACAACAACAATAATAATAATAACAGCATACATTTATATATAAAATATTTAAGGTTCACAAAGCACTCTTAAATATATATCATTTGATCTTCACTACAACCCCATGTAGTAGGTGTTATTTTTAATCTCCATTTTACAGATTAGGAAACTGAGGCCAAAAGATTAAGTGACTTGCCCAGGGCCACTTAGTAGAAGTGAATGTCTGAGGCAAGATTTGAACCCAGATCTTCTAGAATCCAAATCCAGTACTCTATCCACTGCCTCATTCACACTAACTATATTACTTGCATTTTGACAACACAAATCATCAGTCATGTAACATAGTGTTATGCATATTGAGTGTTTTATGATTGATTTGAGACCACATTTAGTATCTAAGTTTTTAGTAACCTGATTGATTTCAAACAATATTCATTGCATGTGACCAATATAGACAGTAAAATGAATAATTTTACTATGCGTGCTTGTCAACCGTTACAATATTTTTCTCCAAGGACCTCCTTAGACGGTTTTTTTGGAGCCCAAGAGTACCACAGGACATAGTTCAAAACACATGAAGCTACAGGATTATTCTTAAATATGTCATCAAAAAATTCTAGACTTTGTAAAATCTGGCTGAAGCCTATTATTTCCAGATTTATTGCCAATAATCACATGACTGTATCTAGGCAAGCTGAACTATTAGGTATTACGTTATACCTTTCACTTCTTTGCCTCTACACTTTTGCTCATATCATTACCTTCTGCCAGGCAGCCTTTTATACCTACTGTAGGTATTGCTAAGGAGATCACTATGCTGGAGATGGATGCTTCCTGGCATGGGCAGAAATTTACCAGCTACCTCCTCTCTGTAATATTTATAAAGCACTTAGCATAGGTGCTTAATAAATGCTTTTTCCCATGCCCCTCCTCCCTGGTAACCTCTAAAGGGAGTTTTGTCCTGACTTTGGCATTGGAAGATGAGCTGACTTTGACTAATAGATTCAGCCCTCCAATTTTGGAATTGTAGAAAGAAGAGATGAAGCTACAAGAAACTCAGAAGGGGAAAGTAGCAGAGTCTCAGCCACAAAGGAGGATTTGACAAATGAAGTTGCATCCCAATCCACTCTCTCTTTTCCCCAATAAATATATTGTCATTAAATCTGATATGTGACCTACTATTAAACTATTTCTCATCTCTGTGTAAATCATATTAATTAAACTGAAACCACTTTCATCTTCAGGACTACTGAGTAGGGGTTTTTTTTAGGTTTTGTGTGTGTGTGTGTGTGTGTGTGTGTGTGTGTGTGTGTGTGTAATTACAGGGTATTGG
Source organism: Phascolarctos cinereus (assembly GCF_003287225.1). Lineage (NCBI taxonomy): Eukaryota > Metazoa > Chordata > Mammalia > Diprotodontia > Phascolarctidae > Phascolarctos > Phascolarctos cinereus. The sequence continues at coordinate 96,112,289 of NW_027556098.1, forward strand.
AACATTGTGTGAATCTACATTTTTATTTAAAATCCTCCCAAAATTCAAATCAATTTCATGTCTTAAAATTTCACTTAAATGATCATTTTTTTCACCATCTATCCAAGGTAAAGTTAATTCTTTTGAAGCCCAAGTAGATGACTTTAATAAATCAAAATAATTAAAGTGCTTTCATCATTGTTTATGTCCCATAAAAGATATAAGTTCATGTGCTCTATCATATTTTTGATTAGGTTTTTCTATAGATTCTTAGTAAGAGCATCAAATTTATTATTTTATTAAATAAAGTGTCTTTAAACTTGTCTGACTTAATCAGATCTTCAACTCGAGATTCATGCTTTCCTGTGTCAATCTCTAAATTCGTCAAAGCTCTTATGGTGTGTTTGATTAATTTTTGCACTTTCCGAATGTTAGTTGATCTTGACTGCAGTGCAGTTGAAAGTAATGAAAATTCTTCAAGAATGTCAATCATTAAAGCAAGGTCTTGCAAAAAAAATTAATGTTAGCTAGTCTCTTTGCCAAACCAGAATAAGAAAAATTCATACAAAATGTAGGATACACATGCCATGTAGCAATAGCAGCTCATAATAAACTGCATGCCACCCCAGTGCTTGACCAATTTTAATAATTTTAACTTCAAGTTGTTTAGCTATAGTTGCTACCTTGGTTTGATTTCTTATTAGATTGGTAATAAATAAAATAAAATTTATCAAAAAATATTTTTAAATGATTGTTTTATTTGAGATATTGAACCATCAAATGAGAAGTACAATCATGATTTAAATGATACAAAATTGTTATTTTAGGAAATTTTTCTACTCCAGACTTTCTTCCAACATTGTATTAACACTGTAAGAACAAAATGTGATTTAATTTGCTTTCAAATATTCATTTTAAAGCCACAATCATTTAAAGCAGACAATAACATACTGAAAATATACTCTGGTGTGGTTGACACCCATTCTTGTAAACAACAATAACTTTACTAGGTAAAGAAATCAATTGAATTGAACACTGGCTACGTTTAACACCCTGCTTGAAAAATTTCTGAAAATTTAACAATCAATTGATATAAGCCAGTTTCTTTCTTTTTTTTTTAACTTTTATTTTTAGGCAGTTGGGGTTAAGTGACTTGCCCAGGGTCACACAGCTAGTAAATGTCAAGTGTTTGTTCTGAGGCCGGATTTGAACTCAGGTCCTCCTGACTTCAGGGCCAGTGCTCTATCCACTCCACCACCTCACTGCCCCAAGCCAGTTTCAATATACTACTGATTCCAGTTCACAAAAAGATCTATTATGAGTGTCAAAAGGGTGACTGACATCACTGATAGACTACTTACAAGCTTGGCATATAGCCATCACCATTGCTATACATGAAGTCCTATGACAGGCAGATAGGTGTCAGTGGATAAATCATTGGGCCTGTCAAGACTTTGAATCAGAGTTCAAGTCTGGCCTCAGACACTTACTAGATGGCACTTACTAGGCACTTACCCTCTGTCTGCCTCAGTTTTTTCAGCTGTAAATGGGAATAATCCAGCACCTAAGTCTTAGGGTTGTGAGGTTCAACAGATAATATTTATAAAAAGCTCTTAGCTCCACATGGTAGTCACTACATAATCATATGAACTTTTTGTTCATAATCTCTCTGAGCCTCAGTTTCTTTACCTGCAAAACGGCAACCAAACTGCATGGCCTAATAGACACAAGGTTACAGAGAAGATCAAATGAAATAATTCATACGAAAGCACCTCATAAGTTATTTTAATTCAACTACATTTATTAAATGCCTTTTATTTGTCAGATCCTATGCTTATACAGGCACTACTTTTTGGTGTAGTTTAACACTTAAGACCACTTGTTGAGCTTTAAAAGCAGTTATAGGGGCAGCTAGGTGGCGCAGAGGATAGAGCACCGGTGCTTGAAGTCAGGGTTACCTGAGTTCAAATCTGGCCTCAGACCAAACACTTGACACTTATTAGCTGTGTGACCCTGGGCAAGTCACTTAACCCCAATTGCCTCACCAAAAAAAAAAAACCAAATAAAATAAAAAGCAGTTATAGAAGTCAGTTTGATTTTCCTCAGGGGAAAAAAAAGTGCAGGTTACCAGAATCCCATTGAGTAAATGACTATATTGGAAACTAAAACATTATTGTTTCAGAGTGAACTACAGGATAAGACAAATCTATCTCAGAGTCTAGCTAAGGAGGCTTATTTACTGAAGTACTCGATGGGCTCCTTAGAGAATTGCCTCACAAATTAGACAGTCCCCTAGATACACCCCAATGGCACTACTTTATCATGGCTCCATAGTACTAGTTATCAGTGGGTTGATAAAGTTAATCAACATTTCAGTTTTGCCCAGCTAGAAGAAAACTAAAAGAAACAAAGTAAATCCTTCATACTGATATGGTTCTGAGGGACAGTTTGGTATAGATAACAAGTTGGACTTGAAATCAGAAAGACTTGGGTTCAGACCCACCTCTGATATACACCATCTCTGTGACGTTGGACTAGTTACCAAATCTCTCAAGGCTCTTGGCAACTCTCTAAGACTGTAAGTTACAGAGGAGATGCTAACTTGCATCAGTGGAGGGAGTTTCCTCTCATAGGAGTTCCCAGGAAATCACAGATCTAGCCCCTATCTTCATGGTTATAAAGTGTTTTGTTGACCAGGATCTTGGGAGGAAGCAGTGAAAGGATCATCCTTATCATACAGAGGAAGAAACAAAGATTCAGAGTCAAGGACAACTTGGCCAAGATCCCACAGCTAAATGTCACAGTCAGAATTCAAACCTAGCTCCTTGGACTCAATGGACTTGATACAACTCAAGCACTTGTACAACACCAAGCTGCTTGGAGAAGTCATCTATTTCATCTTCCTTCCCCCTCCTTTCAGTTAGAATCCATTCATTCTTAATTTTATAAGCAACCCAGGCTCAGTAAAGGTAATTATTAAGGTCAAGTAACTCTTTACTACAGAGTTAAGTTAGCATTTGGTTGGAGTATAACTGGAGACAGTAGAGAATGGATCAAGTTAAGTTATTAAGAATTTATTAAGCACTTACTATATGCCAAGAGCTCTGCTAGGTTCTGGGAACACAAATACCAGCAAAAATAAATAGAGTCTCTGCTGTCAGGGAGCTTAGATTCTAATGGGAGAGACAGTACATAAAAGTGAGCCGAGAAGTAAGAGTGTGTGGGAGTGGGGCACAAATAACTTGGTGAAAATGTGAAAGGGAGATAGGAAAAGAATGAAGGATGGCTGAGATGGGCTCTTCCTCAAAATGAAGATTCTGGGAGAAAGTCACATAAATGGAGCCCTTCAGGAGTGAAGGGCTTTTCGAGGATAAGAAGGTAGCTGAGCCATAGCAGTAACATTTAGAGAGTCAGTAGCTGAGCTGGGAGAGGAGCAAAGGAAGTCAATGAAATGATTTTAATGTTCATCAAGGCTTTGTTTTCTCAAATCATTGCATCATTAATAATGTGTTATAATAATTTTTTCAATAGTCTCTGAAATTATCCACACACAAAGTCTGAATACAGGAAAATGAATGGGATAATTATTTGTAGAGACATTTTTCTACTATGTCACTAAAATTATCTACAAAAGACTATAAAGTTCATAGGCTCAGAGACTTACAACTGGAGGGGATGTTGGGGCTCTTCTCCAACTCCTTCATTTTATTGATATAGATTCTCTGAGACCCAGAGAATAGCTGAGTCAGAGTTTGGGCCCAGGTCCTTTGACTCAAAATCTCACAATCTTTGGACTGTCTCTCTGAACTGTTATGAAACCCTGGTTATTTCTACCGACGATGGTTAAAAATTAAACACATTCTGTTTTTCTTTCCCCTAGACTACACTTTTCCCCCCATTTTACTGAATTCAAATGTGGCTCTTTATCAATTCATGGGACTGAGTAGAACTAACCTAGACAGATTTCAACAAAGCATTTGACACAGACAGCAGCTGCCATCAAAAAACTTAAGTGCTTTGGAATGGCATCTGAATTCTGACAGGGAGACTAGAGAGAGAAAATGGATTTCACTAAAAATCACTAAAAGAATGTCAAAAAAAGACAGAAAGAGAGAGAATGAGGGAGGGAGGGACAGAGGGAAGGTGGAGTGAGAGGGGAAGAGGGAGGGAGGAAGGAAGGAAGAGAGGAAGGAAGGAAGGAAGGAAGGAAGGAAGAAAAGAAGGGAGGGTGAGAGGGAAGAAGGAAGAAAGACTTCCATGACTTTGTACAAGCTGTGCCCCATGACTACTGTAGCATCCTTTAATGGCACTGACATACTTCTTATGATCAGTCAACATTCCATTCAAGGCCATGGATTTCCCTTCAACGCCCTGCAGGGTATGCACAGATATTTTCCAAATGTTATCAAGTGGCTGTTATGGCTTGGAGGTTCATACTATATGATGAGGGGAAGTCTTAACTGACTCCTGAGTCAGAATTTTATTAATATATTTAAAGGTTAACCCAACCTTCAGTACCCCTTTTCTTCCCATGTAAGGACAGGCAGGTCTGGGCTGTCTGGGGAGTCATATAAGAGAGGGAATCCTGTCCATCCCCCACCTGGCTCCAAACTTTTAGTGTACAACCTGCCTGGCATGAAGACCCTCCCTACGTGTGTCTTCTTTCCTTTTTCAAAGACCATGTGAAATCTTGAAAGGCAGTTGGCATCTTCCTTCCTTCCCCAGTACCTTAGTAGCAGGCATCAGCAGGAGCTATCTGGAACCTGGAGACCACCAGACTGTGACTGAGGCCTACAGGCCTACAGCAAAAGAATTGTCAGGAGAAAGGGACCATCAGAGCATCCCTCTTGCCTGTTCAACTGCAGAATGCTAGTGCAGAGATGAAATGTGAATTTAACAGCCTTGTTGACACTGTTTATGCTCCAGCAAGGCTTATGCATTAGCCTCTCAGCTTATTGTACTAGTTAAATTACTGAATTATGTTCTAAATTCCTGTGCACTATCACCTTTACAGCTATCATCATCTTCATACAGGAATAAAAGGAGCCATCCTATGCCTGATTCATGACTATACGTTGGATATCTTTTTAACTTTCCATTTTGCTAAGCACAGCCCTTAGTCTTTGAGCCCATAACCATCTCTATAATTAGCAACTCTATAAGTAGCAACTTTCCCCAAAATAGCCTGGGTAGGTAAGGATGAAGAGCCAATGAATGTGAGAATTAGGGAGGCTAGTTCCTCTATTGAGAAGTAAGGAAACCGCAGAGCAATGAATCCGGGGCAAACTTCAATGACATGTGAAGGACAGGAATTCCTGCAAGTCACCAGCCCTTGTGTCTTTAGGAACACCTGCAGGTCACCAGTCCCACGTCCTCAAACAGGGACTTTTTCAGGTCACTAATCCTTGTGTTCTCAAACAGAGACTGCTGCAGGTCACCAGCCCTGGTAGCCTCAGATTAGCACCTAGATAGACATTGTTTAAGATAGTGGTATGTTCTCTCTCCTTGTCTCACTCTCTTGGGACTCCTAACTTCCTTCAAGGCTCAGCTCCATCAAGAAGCCTTTCCAGATTTCCTGAATTCATTTATATATCCTGTAAACATGTACCCCTCCAACATGTAGAGATTCCCAAATTGGGTGATACAACCCCCTGGAGGGTGCTGGAAGGATCCAGGGGGTTGGTAGTAGCCTAAGGTGCAACTGGGGGGGCATTGAATAAAAATAAGAGGGCAGTGGAAGCATAAGGAAAGAAGAGAAGTTAAGAAAATTTTGAAAAACCATTCGCATATTTTTATCAGTTGTGTAACAGAGTTAAAGTCGTTGTGATTACATTATTTTCCAAATAAGCAGACAAAATGCAAGTTATAACCAATTAGTGATCAAGTCTGCTAACAGATCTTAATAAGCGAGTGTTGGCAGGCAAGTGTGTAGTGTATTGTCAGGAAGACCAGCAGGAATATTTATATGTAACAACATTGAAAATATGATACTGTACAGTAATGTGATGCAATATTACATCATCAAAATTTCAATGCAGGAAAAACACAAATTTACAATAAATTATTAAATTTAAGATGCATCATTTTTAAAAAAATTATATTTTTTGAAATGACACAAATTTCAAACAAAGTTAAAGGGTTAAAGAAAGTAGATTTCCAGGAGGGTACTGAGTAATTTTTCTCTTTGAAAAGGGGGGAGTAGGCCAAATAAGTTTGGGAACCTTTGTCCTACAGTTTGGATTTTTCTTTTATTTTGTCTTTGTATCCCCAGAACCCAGAGACTGTGAGCACACAGTAGATGCTTAATAAATGCTTGTTGATGAATGGATCAATTGATTCTAAAATTGTGCTAGGCCAGATGGTTTCCAGAGCTACACAATTATATAGGGTGTGGCTAAATTATTTTTCCTCTTCTTAATAGAGGTTTAGGAAAGATAAATCATGAATGAAGTTTGCACCATTTTTGCTATCTAATTTGAAGAGTCTTTAATCAAAGCTGTTTCCTTTTTTTTTTTTAAGTAGGCAGTTGGAGTTAAGGGACTTGCCCAAAGTCACACAGCTAGTAAGTATTATGTGTCTGTGGCCAGATTTAAACGCAGGTCCTCCTGACTCCAGGGCCATTGCTCTAACTACTTCACCACCTAGCTGCACCAAAGCTGTTTCCTCTTGAACAGTAATCTAGTAGCTACAGGAAACATATCTTCCTATCTTCAAGCTTGTAAAATATTAGTTAAATTTGTTTAAAACCACTGGTGTTGATATTTGAAAGTTGCCTGAAAATCACAGAGCCAAGTTCCATGGAGCAGGTCATTTGAAGTGTACCTGCACAGTCACTGCAAAGTCAACCAGCTGAAAAACTATGTTTTCTGTTAAAGCATTATGACCATCATAGCTTAAAATAATATATATTATCACTCAACTTGGGGAAAACCAGCAACTGAATGGAACTATTCCTGTGTGTGTGTTTGTTGGCATTGAAGCCAAGTGAGAATTAGAAATATACCAAGATGTCAATCTCTACTTGGAGAGGGAACTGTCATAAAAGTGTGGATTATTGTGTATAAAAGTGAATCCATTTTTAAAAGTTCAAAGTTTTGGTTTTTTAAGACACATTTCCTTAAAATTTGTATGTGTTAAAGGTCTACAACAGGGGTCATGCTTTGAAACAAGGGCAATACCCTTTCCAGAGGCTGGCAAGAGCTGGGAGGCATAGGTACTTCTGGAATGCAGCCCCTTCCCACTTGAAAAGGCTTTTAAGAACCTCATAGGATTATTAATTTAGAGCTGGAAGAGACCTTAGAAGCCACTGAGTCCAATCCCCTTAATTTTTTAAATTGGGCCTACCCATCACATACAGCTGAAAATGCTGCCTACACCCTCCACCTCATCCCAGGGACTTAACTAAAGTTAGTTCAGACACCCAGAAAGCCAATTGGGAAAGCACACTGCAGCTCAGAACTCTGGAGCTAAAGATAACTTTTATTGCAGATATGCACCACCACAGCGAAGCCCCTTATTTTTAAAATGATGGAGCTGAGGCACAGAGAGTCATTTGCCCAGAGTCACACAACTAGTGCCTGAGGCAAGAAGTGAACTCAAGTCTTCCTGACTGAAACAACTCCTAAGTAGGGGGAAGGTGAGGTAGCCTACCTGGAGCAGCAAGGCACGCAGAGGGAGAGAAAGGAGACAGTAGGTGCTAGGCAAGTCAAACCATCTTGAACATCATCTGCCCTTCAACCTTCAAGGAAATAGCTTAGAACTCTGAACCTAAAGGCCTTGGGTGCCTGCAGACCACCATCCTGGACCCCATAACCATACCTGTGGAAGGGAGGCCTACCTTCCTCAATGTCACCAAAACCAACTGCTGAGCAATTGTCACTGATGGGTAGGTAAAGCCAAGAGCCCTGGAAGTAGCAGCATGCCCCTCCCTCCAAATCATAGATCCTGCTGCCAGCCCAGCCCTTATAGTCAACACTCCAGGAAACAATCCCCATGGAGATGTAGCCTGGCAATGACTGGCTCCTATAGACGCTATAGCCATAGCTACTGAAGACCTGGAAAAGAAGGACCTTGCCACCAGAGTCCTTGGCACTATTAAATGGTTTAGCATAAGAAATGTAAATAATTTGATCAATGAAAATGTCATTAAAGATGATATATTACCATTTGCCTTACCTTAAGGACCATGAGACCTTTCCATATGACTTGATGCTAATTGAATTTTTTAACCTAAAAAATAATATCTCATCAGGCTCCACTTGGACCTAAACTCTAGATTTCCATATCCACTAATACACACCTTTTGAAAGGTAGCCAGAGAGAGATGTATCTACATAGCTATCTATATATTTATCTCTCTATGTGTGTATATGTAGGTGTGTGTATGTTGCTTTCCTATTAGAATGAGAACTCCTTGAAAAAAAATGGATTGTTTTCCTTTTCTCTTGTATCTCCAACACTTAGCACTTATTAAATACTTTTTGGTGCATTCATTCATTCATTCAATTCAATCAACACTTATTAAATGCCCACTATGTGCCAGGCACTGTGTTAAGCACTGGAAATAATAAAAAGCCAAAAAATAGTCTCTGCCTTCAAGGACCTTACAATCCGATGGGGAAGGCAACATGCAAATATAGATAGATAGATAGATAGATAGATAGATAGATAGATAGATAGATAGATGGATGGATAGATGTGTGTGTATATACACATATATATATATGTGTGTGTGCGTGTGTGTGCGTGTGTGTGTGTGTGTGTGGTGTGTGTGTGTGTGTGTGTGTGTGTGTGTGTGTGTGTGTGTGTATACAATGCAAGCTGTGTACAGGATAAATAGGAAATAATCTAAGGAAGGAAAGCACTGGGATTGAGGTTGGGGAAGGTTTCCTGTAGAAAATGGGATTTTAGGTGTCACTTAAAAGAAGCCAGGAAGGTCCATAGTCAGAACAGAAGAGGGAGAATCTTCTGCACGGGAACCGCCAGAGAAAATGCCCTGAGTCAAAAGATGGAGTGTCTTGTTTGAGGAACAGGCAGGAAGCTAGTGTCACTGGATCAGAGAGTATATGTTGTCTTGGAAGGTGTAAGAAGGCTGGAAAGGAGGAGGCTGAGTTATAAAAGGCTTTGAATGCCAAGCAGAGCATATTGTATTTGATCCTGGAGGCAACAGAAATCCACTGGGGTTCATTGAGTAGGTAGTGACATGGTAAGACTTGTGCTTTAGGGAAATTATTTTAGTGACTCAATGGAGAATAGATTGGAGTGGGGAGGGAGAGACTTGAGGCAGGCAGACTTATAAGCAGGCTATTACAATAGTCCAGATATGAGGTGATGAGGGCCTACGCCAGAGTAGTGGCAGTGTCAGAGGAGAGAAGGGGAAGAATTTGAGAGATGTTGCAAAGGTGAAATCAATAGGCCTTGGCAACAGATTGGATATGGGAGAAAGAAGATTCCAGGATGACTCCTAGATTGGGAGCCTGAGGGAGTGGAGGATGGCATTGCCTTCTACAATAATACAGAAGGTAGGAGCTGTGGAGGGTTTAAAGGGAAAGATAATGAATTTCATTTTAGTCATGTTGAGTTTAAGATGTCTACTGGACATCCAGTTCAGGATGTCTGAAAGGCAGTTGGAGAGGAGGGACTAGAGGTAAGCAAAGAGTTTGGAACAGGACAGGTAGATTTGATAATCATCAGTATAGAGATGGTAACTAAATTCAGGGAAGCTGATGAAATCACCAAATGAAATACTGTAGAGGGAGAAGAGAAGAGGGTCCAGGCCAGAACCCAGAGGTATGGCAGACTGAGAAGGAGTGGTTTAATAGGAGAATCAGGAGTGAGTGGTGCCCCAAAAACCTAGAGAGAAGAAAATCAAGGAGATGGTAAATGAGAAAAGGCCAGTGGGATTCAGCACCTAAGAGATCATTGGTAACTTTAGAAAGAGCAGTTTCCATGGAATAAGGTCAAAAGCCAGATTGGAAGGGATTAAGGAAAGAGTGAAAAGAGAGAAAGTGGAGGCACCTTTAAATAGACAGCCTTTTAATGGAATTAGTTTACAAAGGGCAGAAGAGACATATAGTTACCAGGGACAGAAAGATGAAGTAAGGATTCTTTGAGTATGGGGGAGCATGGGCATTTTTGTAGGCAATAGGGAATGAGCCAGTAGACAGAGTTTATTTGTATATATGCTGATTCTTATGCATGTTCATTATTATTCAGGTCTATTGATGCTGTTATTACTTTGTTATTATGCTCATTTGCTTGTGTTCTATGAATATCTCAGTACTGCTGTGACATGTGTATGTAATATATCCTGCATGAAATTCATATTTGTAGTTCCTGAGGTTTTCTGTCAAATAATGCCTCATATATTATACAGCAATGTGTTTATCACATGTGTGGTTACCGTATTTTTTTAACCATTATATTTACCATGAATGTCACCCTAAGATGATTGCCTTGGATACTAGGTTAATTATTCCTGTTATTTTGAGTTTTGATGCTTCTTTGATACTTAAGTTGTATCTTTGTAGATGTTGAGTATTCTTCAGGATTTTGCAAGGAACAGCAAAATATGTGGCCCCTAGGAGGCAGAGTAGATTACACACAGGGACTCTTGGCATCTGCCCTTGGCTAGGAGTGGTTTGGTGAAAGGTGATAGAACCCCACCCCATTAAAACAACCACAGAAGGGGAAAGAAGAACTTGATTCTAAACAAAGCACATAGCTAGAGGAGGAACAGAAGCAATAGACAGTGGCATCAGATGTTCATGATGACTATGCAGAAAGGAAGAATACAAATCATCTTCTGACCCTGCATTGGAGGAGAAGGAAGAGCAGAAGCCTGAGGAAATGCTCTAAGTATAGCTGAATCCTGTGATGGAACACTGAGGCAGGTGATCGTCCAGAGCAAACCCATGTGTGCCTGGTGATAAGGGGATCATTCTAGCCCATAGAGCAAAGCTCCTCCCCTTTTCTGTAGCTCTTGGGAAGAGAAATTAACCTTGCTGTCTCTCAGAGGATTGCTAAACTGTTAGTGTTCAGAATTTCCTTTCGTCTAAGTTAACTTTAATCTTTATACTATTAAAAAACCCCAGTTAAATGTTCAAATGTGCGTGCTAATGCTTGAACAGAGCATTGAGAGGTGATTGGGAGTGACCTGGAATGAGAGAAATTTAAAATTGCTGTATCTGCCAGAGTGAGATTTTTGGCTAGGGGCTCATATCCAAAGGAGAAAGTTATTGATTTATTTTAACAACTTCCCAGAGCAAAGAAAATACATCTACTGTGGTTTCTCAGGGCATCAAAATGAGTCAGGAACAGTGTGGGAAGCAAACTAGCTAAACGAGTCAAGCATCCCCCAATTACCTGTGGCCTGGGTGGAAAGGAAAACCAGCTGTGATCCCAGAGGGGACGGCCAAGGGAGTGGCTAAAGGGAAAATCTTACCCCAAGGGAGGAGAAGTTCCACCCACACAGAAGTGTAGGGAAGTCAAAGTGACTGACAGCTCTTCCTGCCTGCTCATGAACAGCTGCAAGAACCCCTGTTACACTAGAGAGAATCTTGTATAGGTTATTAAAGAAATATTGATGCTCTGAACTTGGAAAGATCTATGATTTCCTCAGTGTTAATAATGCCATCTTGGGCTGCATTAAGAGAGACACAGCCTTCAGGAATAAAAATGGGTTAATTCTGTTGTATTCCGTCCTCATTAGACCTGTCTGGGGACATGGGTACAATTCTGGGCACTGTAAGAACGACATTAAAAAGCTAGAAAGTGTTCAGAGGTAGGCAAACAGCGTGGAAGAATTTGAGTCCCCACCATGTGAGGATCAGTGAAAGAAACTGAAGAGAGAAGACTCAGAGAGAACATGATGGCTATCTTCAAGTATCCAAAGGGCTGCTATTTTGAGGGATAAGGGGATGGATCCGTTCTGCTTTGCTCCAGAGGGTAGAACCAGGGAAAATGAGTAGAAGTGACAAAAAGGCAAATTTAGGCTAAAATGTCAGGGGAAAAAAAATCCTATAATTGGAGCTATCCAAAAGTAGAATGGGCAGTTTGATAAATGATGAGTTCCCACCCTTTTGGGTAGCAGTGGATAACTACTTATTGTCTATATTATAGTAAGGGTTGTACTAGGTTGCACTAGATGGCCTTTGAGGTCCTTTCAACTCTTAAATTCCAAAACATAGATAGACTTGCACTAAATAATGAAGAGCAAAATGAACAGAACCAAGTGAACACTGCAATATTGTTTTAAGAACAACTTTGAGTGACTAAGTCATTTTGACTATTATAAATACCCCAAATTAACCACAAAGGACAGATGCTATCTGCATTCAGAGGAAAAAAAATGATAGATAGAAGTATGTATTGAATGATTATGTATATGCATATATATATATATATATATATATGTATGTATGTATATACACACACACACACACACACACACACACACATATTTGTGCCCTAATGGTAGCCATCTGGGGGAGTGGGGGAGAGAAAGGGAAAAAAAAGAAAGTTATATGATAACTTTATTATATATTTAAAAGGAATAGCAAGTTGTACATGATAGATTTGCAGTTTCATGTACAACCATCTTTTTTATTATGCTATGTTATGAAAATGGTTGTTTATTTCATAAATTAAAAATAAATTAAATTAAAAAAAAGATACTGTGACTCTAAAATTTTTCTTCTGCTGACAAAGATCCTGATTATTCCAACCTTTCTTGAGCTGTCTTGACTAAAAAAGGTATCACCCAATGACAGCCTTCTAGTGATGAGTTCTTCATAGTTCTCATTATACATAGACAAGATGAGGCATATGAAACTAGTGGCACAATGAAAAGCACACTGACTCTGGAGTCAAAGAAGCTGAGTTCAAAACACATCTCTGACACTTAACTATTATATGACCTCAGGCTATTCATTAACTTCCCTGGGTGTCCGTTCCTCATCTGTAAAATGAGGAAGTTGAACCTAGATGGCCTTTGCGATCTCTTCCAGATCTGAATGTAGATTCCACGGAAGAGAAAAGAAGAGAGGAGAGGAGAGGAGAGGAGAGGAGAGAGAGAGAGAGAGAGAGAGGAAGAGAGAGAGGAGAGGAGAGGAGAGAGGAGAGGAGAGGAGAGAGAGAGAGGAGGGAGAGAGGAGGGGAGGGGAGGGAGGGGAGGGGAGGGACGGGAGGGAGGGAGGGGAGGGAGGGAGGGGAGGGAGGGGAGGGGAGAGAGAGACAAAGAAAGAGAGGAGAAGAGAAGAGAAGAGAAGAAAGAAAGAGAGAGAAGAGAAGAGAAGAGAAGAGAAGAGAAGAGAAGAGAAGAGAAGAGAAGAGAAGAGAAGAGAAGAGAAGGAGAGACAAAGAAAGAGAGAAAGAGACAGAGGGAGGAGAGAGAGAGAGATGACAAGAGACAAACAGAGAGGAGAGACAGAGACAGAGAAACAGAAAGGAAAGACAAAGGTAGAAAGAGAGAGACAAAGCAATATGAAAGCTTGTACTCCATTGGCACATAATTTGTGAGAACTGACCTGCCATGAAAAGGCATTTCAATAGGATTTAAGTGGAGAAAAGATGTGTTAATTAAACATTTTTACATTAATGTCAAGACCTGGCATCAAAGGGCAGTGAGTTAGGAAGGAAAAGTTGTCAGGTGGAGAAAACCTCTTTCCATTTGATTGTAAAATGATTATCACATAGAATTTATATAGGAGATATGTACATATAGAGTAGTAAGCCCTTTCTCTTTCAGCTTTTACCAAACATGGAACAGAAGCTTCATGGGATGGAAGAGCCAGTTTCTGCTTCAGCAAAGACAGAGAAGAGAACTGTTTAATGGAGAGTGCCGAGCAAAGTGAAAGGAGATTAACAGTAAGGAATAGAGTATCCATCCTAGCCAGGCTTTTCATACTGACTTGTACTTTAAGTTCCAAATTTTCAAAGCCAGAACTAGAGAAGTAAAACCAGATTTCTGACTATGACAAAAAGTTAATGAGTGGTTTTAATCAAACTTAAGACAAAGAAAGTCAGGGTTAGAATCAACAGTGACAGAGAGCAATTGAAGTTGGGTAAGGTTACCCAATTGTACTTCTTTCCATTTGTATAAAAAAAAATTACGGAGTGTATTGCATATTCAGAGAGGACTAAGACCTCTGCTGTGAGCCCTTTTCATAGCTGCTGATCCACCTTTGCTGTCCACCTGTCACCCAATCGTCACCTGTGGCTCCAAAAAGCTGTAGCATGTGCAGCAGCCATAGTCTAGTAAAAACCATCTTGGCAGACAGGCTAAACCAGGTTCAGGGTAACCAATGGGCCTCAGATCTATTGGTAAGTTAGGGGGTTGTCTATCCCAAGCATATGAAGATTTCCTTCTGCAGAATAGGCAGATAAAAACAATTTATTTCAGCCATGAAAGAGGCTGAAGCAGATACTCTGGAGCGCTTAAAGCTTGGTCAAACATGGAAGATGCCAAAGTCATCCATTGCACCCTGGGCCATTACCAGTCATCTTGACTTTTGTCTTGCTACTGGATTTTGATGACAGTGGAAGAGACAGGCTGACAATTTTGTGCAACTCTGCTTCACTTAAATCCAATTTAGCCATGAGTCGAGATATCGCTCTGTGATGTCATTGATCCTCTTTAAAAATGAAGGATCAACAACAATAATTCATGTTATGGGTATTGTTATGCTTGATTATTTTCTTAAAGAGGTCCATTTTAACTTTAAAAATGCATTGATTATATGAAAAAGCATGACAGTAATCTAAACTTCAGTTAAGCCTACTTAGGGGATCCCTGGTCATTTAGACAGGAAAACCACACATTAGGTACCACAATCTGGTAGACTTAGAATGTTAGAACTGAAAGCAACCTTGGTGATTAATTATATGGCCTAATCCCATCTTATAGACGTTTGAACAGCTTGAGTACAGTTTCTAAAATGAAATAAATAGCCTAACTTAATCTCCCAGTGATGAAGTAATGGCAAATATCATATCTTGTCTTAAGGGAAATATTTACATTTTAGGAAAATTTAATTCCTATTAAAATGTAGGCAGTTAGGTGGCACAGCGAAGAGAGTGCCAGGCCTGGAGTCAGAAGACTCATCTTCCTGAGCTCAAATCAGGCCTTAGACACTTACTAGCTATGTGACCGTGGGCAAGTCATTTAAGTCTGTTTGCCTCAGTTTCCTCATCTGTAAAATGAGCTAAGGAAGAAAATGTCAAGCTCCTCCAGTATCTTTGCCAAGAAAACTGCAAAAGGGGTCATGAAGAGTCAGACACAACTGAAAAACAACTAAACAGGAAATTATAATGAAGCCAATTTTTAAAAACTGTCTCTATTTTTCATAGGTAAGACCAAACACTGGGATTTTCTTATCTCAGGAAGAGAGGTAAGATGGCTTCTAGAGCAATGGATTCAGTGTCAGAGGGCCTAGATTTAAATCTATACTAGTCACTGCTGCAAAAACTTTAACAAATCACTACAACTCTCAGGACATTCTTTTTTAGTGCAGGTATTGGACCAAATCCAACTAAGGAGCAACTAAGGTTGCTTCCAATTCTAATTACTCTCATCCTATAAACCTATGGAGAGGGGCAACATGGTACAGTGGGAAAAGGCATTGGAGCTAAGAAGTTTTCTCTGCCAGTAAGTAGCATTGTGATCTTGGTTAAGTACAATGTCATTTAATTTCTATTTCTTTGTCTCTAAAATAAACGGGTAGAACTAGGTGATCTGTCTGTTACTTTCTAGCTCTAACATTCTATGATACTTTAATAATTGCAAGCTAGATAACATTAAAATAGATAAAAGAATGAAATAATCAAAAAGGCAGGCACTAGAAAGGGCATATCGTTTGGCCCATGTTTCAAAGAGTTAAAAACATTCGATTAAAAAAGTAGGTAGTAATGGATAGGACATCAAAGGATATCAACAAACTGTTCTCAAAAGAAGAATCGCAAACTCTTAATAATCCTATGAAACAGTGCTCCGGATAACTAACAAAAGGAATGCACTTTGGTTTAACTGATTTTTTACCTCACTATCAGCAATTAGGAAAAGAAGAAAAAAGTTAGAAACAACCAGTGGTTGAAGGTCTGCAGAAAGACAGGAATACTAATACACTGTTGGTGGAGCCATGAATTGGTCCAACCATTTTAGAAAGCAATTTGGAATTAGGCTTTATTAGTGACTAAAATGTCCATACCCCTTGACAGCTAGGCTTATGCCCAAAGTAGGTCAAAGACTTCTATATACACCAGAGGATTCATAATAGAACTTTCTGTAGTAGGAAAAAATTAGAAACAAAATATATGTCTATTGATTGGGGACTGGCTAAATAAACTGTATTACATAAATCCAAGGGCATCTTGTTATAGTGTAAAAAAATTATTGTAACCTTTATAAAAACTCCAAAAGCTCCCTATCCAAATTCTCACTTATACTGATCAGTTGGGTGCCCAACTGACCAGCTACATTTTCCCATTAGGAGTCAAGGGGATACCCCCTTGAAGGCCTGGACGATTTTTCTAATGCCATTTGCTCATGCTCTCATTCCAATGCCTTGTCCCCAATATCAATTGCCAGTTACAGATATTAGCTACCTTATATCATTGATCAACACAGTGATTAGCAACCCCTTAATCATTTATAGCTTTACCATCAACAGCTAACTATGATTAGCTTTTACAAAAAGATATTTACTGAGAAGATATATCAAAGAAGTATGAAAATATCCCTCCAGTCCAGAGGAACACTCTCCCCTATGCCACCCTGGTCCCTAGGGAGAAAAAGTTCAAACTTAAAATGATCACAGCAAAGCATCCCCACTCCCCCAGCCCCCTAAGTTCACTTCCACATGCAGCATAGCAAGCGGACAAAATCATTCCAGAAAATAGCTACTGGTCTGATTCACTGCTGAGACAGACCCTGCAGGTCACTCCTCCCTGGGCTTGGCTGTTAAACTCTGCTATGGACTTAGATTCCTAGACTTCTGGCAGCTTTTACTTCTGACCTTTCAGATCTCACAGAGGTGTAGCCATCTCCAACACTGCCTCATCTAAAAACAGTGAAGAATAGGCAAAACAGAGACAGGAGCAATTTCAGGGCCAGGCGTTCACAGGCATGCAACCCAGGAAAGAGAAGGTCCATGGCCCTTCCTCTGCCAGGAGGTCCACAGCAGTTCATCCTCCTCACTTGAAAGAAGCCTTCTGAATTCACTCTCAGATCCATCTCAGCAGTCATCTAAAAGCGTTTTTCTTCATCATGCAGTACACAGTCAGGAAAGAGTCATAGATTTCCTGTTCATTCTCTAAAGTCCACCTAGGGCATAGCATCAGATAGAGAACGCTCAGCATGCTCATAAGGACTGAACTTTCATTGGACAGTTCTCTGTTATATTATGAATATGAGGAATTCAAGGATTCATGGGAAGACTTACATAAACTTACAGCATTCAGAACCAGGTAAACAATATACACAAATGCTACAGTAATATAAATCAAAAGAACAAGTACAAAACTAAATTCTATATAATTATACTGCCTAGACTTGGTCCATGAGAAGTGATGAGAAAATAAATCTCCCTCCCTTCTTTGCAGAGATGTGGGACATTGTAAATAATATGGTTGTGGGACATTGTAAATAATCTCAAACTCAGCTAACATGCTGATTAGTTTTTCAAACTGTTTTTTTTTTCCTCATTACAAAAGCTATCTTGCTGGGTAGGGGAGATGAAAGGGATATATTCAGAAATGAAGGTGTAAAAGAAAGATATAACAAAAAAATTAAAAATAAAAAATAAAGTGGGGGTAGACAGAAATCAAGATGGCTAAAATATAATGACATAGGAATCCAGTGTTATTAGGAACTCCCAATATACGTTTAACCACCAGCAAACAGAGCATGCTACTTGCCAGATACTGTTCAACAAGGACTAGGCATCAGCATTCCCATGCTCAGCCTAATGATTATTTATTCACGCCATCCAATGTCAGAGGGTACTTAGTAGAAATGCCAATGTTACTCTGGTTCTCTGTAATCTGGTAAATTCTCTCCCCTCGTTTTTTACCTTTGTTGGGTGGCAGAGTTTTTCTCATTAATCTAGGGGAGCAGCTCTCAAAGTGTGGTCAGTGGGACTCTGGGGGTCCCTGATACCCTTTTTTGGGAACTCGAAGATATTTTCCTAATAATAAGATGTTATTTGCCCATAAAATTGCTCTCCCCTTCTCCAACAACTTATCTATGTGAGTCCAGATTTTCTTCACATACTTCAACCTAAACAACATATTGCAACAGATTGAATGCAGAAGCAGATACGAGAATCCAGCTGTCTACTATTAAGCCAGACATTAAGGAGATTTGCAAAAATACATAAAATAATGCCATTTTTCTCACTATAGTTTTTGTTTTGGAAAATATTGAGTTTTTTCATAAAAATGGTATTTATGTTAACAAGTAATGGGTCCATCATTGTTATTTTAATGAATTATTAAATATTTTTAAAATATATCTATTTAATTTCTAATGTAGTAAATATACATAGATAATACTATGTAAACTAAAGCTCTTTAGGGTCCTCAATAATTTTTAAGACACTAAAGGGGTCCCTAAAACCAAAAACTTTGAGGACCGCTGGTCTAAGTGAATTTGTCTGGGTGGATTTATCAAATTAATTCTTGATTCAATAGCCCACCCACTGAAAGACTCTGCCCTCTTCCCTTGCTGCTGAATTTCAATGGACCCTAGTCACACAAAAGTAGCCTGATGGGGCTGATCAAACAAGCATGGCTTAACAGTAATCATCTTTTTACTCTTACCTGGGGAAGCAAAAGAAACAAAGTTAAATATATCCAAAACAGCTGCTGTACCAGCTGCTCATGTCCATGGTTTCTCCTCATTTCTAAAGACCAAACTCACTCTAAAGGTATTCCTCAAAATCAAGAGTTCTAGAAACACAATTTGGATACTTAGAGTCAAACGACTTCTCTCTTCTTCTGCAAGAAAACTTGAGTGTTAATTACTCACTACTCACAGGGTCCTACCTTTATAGGAATTCTAGATGCTTACTAGCTTCCAGTGCTGCTCTACTCAGAGTTCTCTATGTCAGTGGATAAGGATACCTACAAGGCCTGACTTATCCAATTTTCCTATCCCAGTCTAGCATCCAAGGGAAAACAAGTGTAAGTGCCCTGTTGCCATTAGCTAAAGTTCACTTCTTTCTGGACTTGTTTTCCTCTTCCAAGCATCCATATTCCTGCCTAGTTCTCAATCCCCAATGTCCTCCAACACGTACAGCCCCACCAGAGCACAGTCTAAATAGAGGCAGTAGATGCAAAGTGACTGGAAGGGAGTTAGATACAATTTATTTTTATCCAAGGATAAAGATCTAAAATTTTCTAAGATGAATTATGTCCTAAGTGAGAACAGAATTTACTCAATATCCACCAAACATTTGCTGAGTGCCTAATAAATGCAACACACTGTATGATATGAGGGCTATAGAAATGAACAAGACCAAATCCCTACCCTCGAGAAACCTTTAGTCTAATATTGCCTCTAAAAAAAAAACCTCTTAGTTGGATACAAGAAATGAGGTAATACAAGTGATTTAGACTCATGATTTGTAGTCATCTATTCCTTGGCTATTTCTGTATTGATCAGAGTCAGGAAAACTATATTTGCTGTTTACCAAATTTCAGAAATAAAAGATTTTACTGAGGGTATGAGGAAATATGCCAATCTAAGTGGGATCCATAATCATGACTCTCTCTTGGCCCTCCCCATCATCATCATTTTACCTCTATGGTAAACCCAGAATCCCAAACGTATCTGGAAACCAGGGATTACATCTGCCATTACTACAATCATGTCTCTAGAAGCATTCTGAGTTCTAGTTCATTGCTTCTTCTCTTAGTTCAACCAAGATATGTTTAGGGTATTTTTTTAGTAGGAGCTCTAGTAGGTAACCAAGGGAAAAGTCAAATAAAGCTTTCCAGGCAAGATGGTGGAAACCAAGTTTCTCATATAACTCAAAAAACAGCAATGGAGCATCAAAGAATTATAAAATGTGGGGCAGCTAGGTGGTACAGTAGATAGAGCACCGGCCTTGAAGTCAGGAGGATCTGAGTTCGAGTTTGGCCTTGACAAGTACTAGCTGTGTGACCTTGGGCAAGTCACTTAATCCTGATTGCCTCACTAAAAAAACCCCAAAAGAACAAAAAAAAAAAAATAAAATGCCTAAAAACCAACCAGAATCAACAATGAGCAAAGCAAAAGAGAAAGCAAATGTGTATGTATGTGTGTATACACATATATACATATATATATGTATGTATGAATATGTGTATATGTATTAACACGTATATACCTATTTTAATACTCTAGAGCAACTAATAGCTAAAGTGTCAGAAGCAATGCCTATGGGAAAAGAAACAATACAAAATGTAAGAGATGTCCTCACATGGACAAATGACACCCTTAAAGAAATTAATCTGGGAATTAAGACCAGTTTTATTTTGTTTTTAAGCCACAGAAATGAATAAAATTAGAAAGTTTTTTTAAATGAGATAAAGTCAACATTAAGTTTTTTTTAAATCAGGAAGAAATAGGTTATATTGTAAAAAATCTCCCCTGAAGCAATAAAAACAACAAGCAATAGTCTTAATACAGCAGAAAACAGAATTGCAGACAATGCAGACCAACTAGAAGAACAAGCTCAGAAAATGTCTGAATTATTGAAAAAGTTAGAAAACATGCAGATTCAAGTAACACACCTGGAGGATAGGTCAAAATACAGCAACCTCAGGATTTACTGATATCCCAGCAAATTTAGAAAAACAAAAGAATCTGAATAGCACATTCCAGGAAAGCACTTGAGAAAAATTTACAGAATTTAAAAAAAAAACAAGCAAACGTATACAAATAAAAATAAGCCATAGGATATCCAAAAGTGTATGTTGGAATAGAGTTGTGGGGAAAGGACAACCAAGTTTTGTGTAAACCTTCCTAGACACTTTCTAAGTGTATTATTTTTTTAAAAATCTATAAGCTATAAGAAAGAAAGAAATAACACCTAAGAAACAGTAAGCAGGATCACAGCTGATTCCTCAGAGTTAAAAAGGGATAACTGAGAAAGTAGACTACTACATATAAAAGATTAAGAAGTATGGACAATGAACTCTGAATTATCTACCTTCTGCACTTAGAATGCTGTATGGAAGCATGAGGTAGATGTTGAAGCATTTACACTTTGAAAAGTTTGCAGGAACTTATGTCTTTGAACAACAAGGCTTCTAAGCCCAAAGGATAAGTATTTAAAACAAGTCACACTTCTAAAGACCAGATAAACCAATTGCTAACAAAATGTGAGAATCCTCGGAGAACTTTATTCAATAAACCACTAAAGGTTTCAGAACTGCTTTTCAGATCCACTAAGGAAAAAAGGGGGTAGGGGAGGAATAGAGAGGAAAAAATGAGGGAAAAATAATCCCAAAGCAAAAAAGGGAAAGAGCAGACAGAATCCAGGTTAAAGAAACTTAGTTACTCTTAAAAGACAAGGTAATTGTTTATAGAGTAATGTTATTACATCTGGGTTAAATAGCAGAAATAGTAAGATTAAGAAAGTTTGTATTTCCATCTAGTATATAAAATGCTTTTTTAAAAAGGTCTATTTTAGATGGTGAAGTAAAAGCAGTGACTTGCTTGAGCTCTCTCCTAAACCCTTCGAAATACCTGTAAAAAATGGCTCTAAACAAATTCTAGAGCAGCAGAAGCCACAAAAAGACAGAGTGAAACAAATTTACAGCCCAAGACAACCTAGATAGTTGATGGGAAAGGTCTGTTGCACCAGGCTGGTAGAGGAGCACAGTTCAGTGTGGGCGTGCAGGCAAAGACCAGGCCTCAGCGAACCTGGAGCAGGCCTCAGGGGACTGAATGACTAGCTGATTTCCAGACTTCTCAAACCACAAACGCCAAAGACAACTTAGGAGGTCAGTGGGAAAGGTCTGTCAGATCTCAGTGAGACAGGAGAAAGGTCAGGCCTCAGTAGCAGTGCAGCCACAGGACAGCAGCTGCTGCTCAAGCTCTTGGCCCACAGTTGGTGGGTGGAGGAATAGAACAGCTGATCAGAGGGGGATAGCAGGCATCTTTTTGCTGGTGCTGAGACAAGATTCTCTTGCTTTGCCTGTGCTTGGATCTGAGTTGCTGTCTGGGTGGTGGTCCTGGGGTAAGGAGGAGCATTGTCATGGTGGAACTTGTAGCAGCAGTAGAGAGAGAATCCTCCTCACAGTTCCAAGGCAGAAAAGAGTGCTTTCGGTCACTCATAGACCAGAGCACAGGCCAGGAAAGGAGTAAACACCTCGCCTTTGATCATACCACCTTGGAAGAACCAAAAATTTACAGGTCCCTAGAAGTATTTCCCCTGAAGTTTGGGACAGTATATCCTCCACACTGAAAGTAGACCTCTACCTTAACAAAGAGTTTAAAAGTCAAATAATTTGCTGGGAACATGAGCAAACAATGCAAAAAAACTCATACCATAGAGTCTTACTTTGGTAGCAAAGAAGATCAAAACATATAACCAGAAGAAGACAACAAAGTCAAAGCTCCTACATCTGAAGCCTCCAAGAAAAATATGAATTGGTCTCAGGCCATAGAAGAGCTCAAAAGGGATTTTGAGAAGCAAGTAAGAGAAGTAGAGGAAAAACTGGGAAGAGAAATGAGAGTGAGGCAAGAAAATCACAAAAAACAAGTCAACAGCTTGCTAAAGGAGACTCAAAAAATAGTGAAGAAAATAACACCTTAAAAAATAGACCAACCCAAATGGCAAAAGAGCTCCAAAAAAACAATGAGAAGAATGCCTTAAAGAGCAGAATTGGACAAATGGAAAAGGAGGTCCAAAAGCTCACTGAAGAAAATAATTCCTTAGAAATTAGAATGGAGGGGCAACTAGGTGGCATAGTGAATAGAGCTCTGGCCTTGGAATCAAGAGGATCCGAATTCAAATCCAACCTCAGTCACTTGACACTTACTAGCTGTGTGACCCTGGGCAAGTCATTTAACCCCAACTGCCTCACCAAGCAAAAAAAAAAAATTTAAAATGGAAGCTAATGACTTTATGAGAAATCAAGAAATTATAAAACAAAACCAAAAGAATGAAAAACATAGAAGACAATGTAAAATATCTCATTGGAAAAACAATTGACCTGGAAAATAGATACAGGAGAGATGATTTAGAAATTATTGGACTGCCTGAAAGCCATGATCAAAAAATGATAGACATCATCTGTCAAGATATTATCAAGGAAAACTGCCTTGATATTCTAGAACCAGAAAGTAAAATAGAAATGGAAAGAATCCACTTATAACCTCCTGAAAGAGATCCCCAAAGTAGGAATATCATAGCCAAATTCCAGAGTTCCCAGGTCAAGGAGAAAATATTGTAAGCAGCCAGAAAGAAACAATTCAAGTATTGTGGAAACACAATCAGGATAACACAAGATTTAGCAGTTTCTACATTAAGCGATCAGAGGGCTTGGAATATTATATTCCAGAGGTCAAAGGAACTAAGATTACGACCAAGAATCACTTACCCAGAAAAAAATTCAGGGGAAAAAATGGATATTCCATGAAATAGAGGACTTTCAAGCATTCTTGATGAAAAGACCAGAGCTGAATAGAAAATTTGACTTTCAAATACAAGACTCAAGAAAGGCATGGAAATGTAAACAAGAAAGAAAAATCATAAGGGACTTATTAAAGTTGAACTGTTTACATTCCTATACGGAAAGATGATATTTGTAACTCATGAGACCTTTGTTGGTATTACGGCAATTGAAGGGACAAATACATATATAAAATTAAGGGGTAAGAGAGGATTATACTGGGAGAAGGAGAAAGAGAGAGTAGAATGGGGTAAATTATCTCACATAAAACAACAAGAAAAAGCTTTTACAGTGGAGGAGAAGTGGGGGAAGGTGAGAGGGAATGAGTGACTCTTACTCTCATTGGATTTGGCTTAAGGAGAGAATAACATACACACCCAATTGGGTATGGAAGTCTATCTTACCCTTCAGGAAAATAGGGGAGGAGGGGATAAGAAAAAGAAAGATGATAGAAGGGAGAGCAGATTGGGGGAGGGGGTAATCAAAAGCAAACACTTTTGAGGAGGGACAGGGTCAAAGGAGAGAATAGAATAAATGGGGGATGGGATACGATGGAGGCAAATATAGTTAATATTTCACAACATGGCTACAGTGGAAGTGTTTTGCATGACTGCACATATATAACCTGTACCAAATTGTTTGCCTTCTCAATGAGGGTGGGTGGGGAGGGAGGATGGGAGACAATTTGGAACCCAAAGTTTTAAAAATAAATGTTAAAAATTGTTTTTACATGCAACTGGGAAACAAGATATACAGGCAATGGAGTACAGAAATCTATCCTGCACTATAAGAAAATAGAAAGGGAAAGTGATAACAGAAAGGGGGTATGATGGAAGGGAGGGCATATTAGGGGAAGGGATATTCAGAATGCACGCCTCTTGGGACATGGGGAGAAAATTTGGAACTCAAAATCTTGTGGAAGTGAATGTTGAAAACTAAAAATTAACTAAAAAAAGAAATGAAAGGGCAAAAAAAAATTAAAAAGGCCTATTTTCAAGAGTTCTTAACCTAGATTCCATGAACTTTTAAAAATTTGATTATTGTATTTCAATATAATTGGTTTCTTTTGTAATCTTATGCATTTTGTTTTTATGCATTTAAAAATTATTTTTTTTTTCTGAGAAGAGGTATATAGGCTTCACCAGAGTTCCAAAGGGATCCTCAACAGAAGAAAAGTTAAAGAACCCTTGGTCTCTAGACTACAGCTTAAAATTAGATGGACTTTTCCCCTTCTCCCTACCTCACACCCCTTCAGACCTTCTAAAAGAGAAGAAACCCAAAGAAGGAATTAATGAATAGCATCCAGGACACAATTGCCTTCCTCCTTACCCCAGTCACTCTTGGTTAAGTTGTATGGGCCAGATTGCTATAACCCTGAGATAGGGTTAGAACTGCTATAACCCTGAGATATACCCTGTCTCTCCTTATACCTCACTGGCATCACATCTTCTTATTTAGGAAGCTGCAGCCAAAGAAAGAAACCTCTTCTTTTATCAGATGCGGCAGCATGCCCCCTTTCTGATCTCATGGAAACAGTGAGGATGATCAAGGGGCCATTCAGGGTCTCTTACATTGATCTAAAGCACCAAAAAAAATCCTTCTACCACTTAGAGTGACTCATGGCTGGGAACAGCCGGAAAGATCTTCATCCACAAAGGCCCAAGAAACAAGTTACCACTTTCTTGGTGTTTTCTTAGGGAAACTTGGATGACTATGGTGAAAATATAGCACATCAAAATTATTAAAATAAGAAGTGAATAACAGGTGAATGTCTGAAGGAGAAACTAGATAGTCAATTAAAGAATTACCCTACAAAAAAAAAAACAGGACTGGATGGATTAGCAAGCAAATTCTATCAAACTTTGAAAGAGTGACTCATACATATTATATAAAAACATTGAGATAGATAATAGGATATTCAATTCCCTCTATGATGTAAATAAGGTTTTAATTTCTAAACAAAACCAATGTTAAGGGGAAAGTAACAATATATACTAATATTATTCATGATTATTGACATAAAAATATTTAAGATGTTCAAATAGAACATAACAATATAGGATATCAGTATAGATGTACAAAAGTCAAGACAACTTCAATGACTCCAGAAGTGAGAATGAGGCCAATAACCTAGCACAACTCTGCCTCACTTCAATTCAATTCATGAGCAAGTCAAGACATCACCTTGTGAGGTCATTGGCCTTCTTCAAAAACAAAGAATGGATAGCAACAATTTAACAGATATACAACTTGATCAAATAGGGGTTTTTTTTAAATGGAATATAAAGATGGTTTTATAACAGAATAAAAATTCAATATAGTAATCATATCAACAGGAGAAAAAAAAGTTTATACAGTTGTATTAATCAATCAGCAAGAGTTTAGGGGCAGCTAGGTGGTGCAGTGGATAGAGTACCAGCCCTGAAGTCAGGAGGACCTGAGTTCAAATCTGGCCTCAGACCAAACACTTGACACTTACTAGTTGTGTGACCCTGGGCAAGTCATTTAACCACAATTGCCTAAAAAAAATTTTTTTTTAAATCAGCAAGAGCTTACTAAGCATATGCTAAGTACTAGGGATACAAAGAAAATGCAAAAATTATCCCTCCTCTCAAGGAGCTTACATTCTGATGAAGGAGACAACATACAGTAACTTATATATGGAAGTTGACTTCAGCAAAAATGGCACTAGTAGCTGAAGAAACTAGAAAAGGCCTCCTAGAGGAAGTTACATGAACTGAATCTTAAAGGAAACCAGGAATTCTAAGAGTCAGAGTTCGAGAAGGAAAGCATTCTAGAGATGTAGAACTAATTTATGTTAAAATGTGTAGGAATTGAAGAAGATTTCCTAAGTATGGTTTTTAAAAAGTTTACATTAGATACCTACAGTTAAGAAAAATAGTGGGAGCTTTAGGGAAGCATTAGAAATATTTCCACTTTAAAAAAAAAAAGCATAAAAGGGGACTGTACACAAAGGCGACTCCAATTTGACATAATCTTACCAACGTTACTCATAGGGGCAGCCAGGTAGCACAGTGGAGCAAGAGCTGGCCCTGGAGTCAACAGGACCGGAGCTCAAATCCAGCCTTAGACATTTGACACTCACTACCTGTCAGACCCTGGGCAAGTCACTTAATCCTGACTACCTCAAAAACAAACAAGCGAAAAATGTTAGTTATAGAAATAAGACCTGATAGAAGAGATTAAAGAAATCCTTAGTAACAGGAAAAATTGAAATATCTGCACATTGCATATTTCTATACCTGGAAAATGAAGATTTAAAAAAATTAATAAGTATCTTTAGTACAAGCATATAATTAAACAGAAATAATATCTGTATTTTTATATGCTGTTAACAAGAATTAAGGGAAATTAATAGAAAGGGGTTTTTTTTACAGGAAAACAGAAAGTGTCACATAGGCATTTATTTATCAAGACTGATCCTATGAATCTATGACGTGTACAAAGACAAGGTTAAAATAATTTTAACTGAAATCAAAGAAGAAATGAAAAAATTTATATACCTTGCTCCTCCTTGAGTCAAGAAAATTTAGTAACAGAGTCCCTAAACTTTCCAAACTAATTTACAAGTCAAACATAATACCAATCAAAATACTTATTTCATAGAAATTGATAAAGCTATAACAAAACTTGTATGGGAAGAAAAGATAGGGAAAATAGCAAGAACAACTTTAAAAAGAGAACCAGTGAAGGGGAACTTCTAATACCAGATTTCAAAATGTACTATAAAGCAATTATTCTGAAATATGTCTGGTACCAGGAAAAAATGTCAAGTAGTGGAGAATATTTATGTTTTAAAAAATAAGTTTTGTGGTGTACAAAAATGTTTAACACATATAAGAGGTCAGTGTTTGACAAGTCCATATCTACTAATCAATGGGGGTTGTAATCACTATTCAATAAACACTCTTGGTAAGGGTAGATAGCTTTATAGCAAAAAAATGGATTTGGATCCATCTATCATACCATAAGCAACAATAAACTCTAACTAGTGAGCTAAACATTTTAAAAATTATTTTTATGCAACACCCTATTATAATAATTAGCTCATAAAGCCTAGAAGGCAGTATAATGGGCTTTATATAGTTCTTTCCTATTCAGCTTAATGGAATTTATTTTATTTGAAAATTTATGAGATCATTCACAATCACTTCAAACCTCCAGTTAGGACTGGTGAAAACATTTTGGATAATCACAAAAATAATCCTACCCTAGGACTCAATGACCCATTGAATCCACAGGCAGACTTTCTTTTGGAATATAATAAAGGAGAATGGGAGGGAGAGAAGGTCCTACCAATGCAAAAATATCCATAGTGGCTTTATTTGTAATCACACCAAAATACAAATAAGATATAGATAGATAGATAGATAGATAGATAGATAGATAGATAGATAGATAGATAGATAGATATAGATATAGATATATAGATATATACATATATACATATACATATATATATACATATACATATATATACGTACATATATACATATATATATATACAATAATTGGAGGATGGTTAAATAAATTATGATGTATTGACTTAGAGGCAGCATGGTATAGTGCATGGAGAGCCATTTGTGGAGTTAGGAAGACCTGGGTTCAAGTTAGTACATACAAGCTGCATGAGCCTGGACAAGTCACTTGACCTTTTGGTATCCTGGGCCAGTTTTTAGAACTGTTAAGTGAGGGATGAGTTGCTGATGTTCACTGATGAAACGAGCTTCCACATCAGGAGCACAGACGCTGATAAAATCATAGGTCAGAATTAAATAATAATAATAGAATACAAAATAGACATTCATCAAATATACAATAGATATAATCATATATGTATATAATAAAATAAATATAATAGATACTAAATTATCAAAAAAGACATAAATCAGACAAATAAATATGGAAAAATTTATATTAAGTTATGCCAAGTGAAATGAATAGCACCAGAAGAACAGATAATTTTATAAGGCCAAAGGAAGCAGAAATTCACACACTATGGATAGATTAATAATAAAATTCTACCAAACTTTGAAAGAGTTACATATTATATAGACTGTACAAAAACATGGAGAAAAATAGTTGGTTACCCATTCCCTCTACAATACAAATATGATTTTAATCTCTAAACTGGACAAAGCCACTGTTGAGGGGAAAGTAACAATATAATACTAATACAATGGAAGATATAGAAGTAGACACAGAATAAACATACTTTGTATTTGTTCAATGTTTATTAATTTGTTTGTTTCTACTTTTTTCAAATTTTCTGTATAATGTCAGACCTGGAATCAGGAAAACTGATTTCAAAATAGGTCTCAGAAACTTACTAGCTCTGTGAACCCAGGCAAGTTATTCAACCTTTATTTATCTCAGTGTTCTCACCTGTGAAATGGGGATAATACTAACACTGACCTCCTAGGGTTGTTGGGAGGATCAAATGAGACAATATTTGTAAAGAGCTTAGCACAGTAAGTGGCACTTAGCTGCTATATGAATGTTAGTTGTCATCATCGTGATCTTCATGATATTTATTATTATTGCTGTTCTTGTGCTTTTATTCTTTATTTTTCATGTTTATTTGATTAATTTTGTTGATAGTTAAGTTTATCATATTTTTGTAAAAAATTCTGCAAAAACACTTAAAAACAGAGACATTTACACTGCAAAGAGCTCTTCTAATCTCTATTCTAATTTTTAAGGAAGTATTTTCTTCAGTAAGCTTTTGGACTTCCTTTTCCATTTGACCAATTTTTCTTTTTACGGCATTTTTCTCCTCATTGGTTTTTTGGATCTCTTTTGCCATTTGGGTTAGGCTATTTTTTAAGGTGTTATTTTCTTCAGTATTTTTTGGGGTCTCCTTTAGCAAGCTGTTGACTTGTTTTTTGTGATTTTCTTGCCTCACTCTCATTTCTCTTCCCAGTTTTTCCTCTACTTCTCTTACTTGCTTCTCAAAATCGCTTTTGAGCTCTTCCAAGGCCTGGAATGGATTCATATTTTTCTTGGAGGCTTTGGATGTGGGAGCTTTGACTTTGTCGTCTTCTTCTGGTTGTATGTTTTGATCTTCTTTGTCACCGAAGTAAGATAATATAGTCTGACTCTTTTTGTGAGGTTTGCTAAACTCTGTTAAGGTAAGAGTCTGCTTCCAATGTGGAGAATGTACTGTCCCAAGTTTCAGGGGTTTGTATAGCTCTTTTCAGAGATACTTCTAGGGACCCGTAAATTTTCAGTTCTTCCAAGGTGGTATGATAAGGGTTGAGGTGTTTACTCTTCTCCTGGCCTGTGCTCTGGTCTTTGAGTGACCAGCCACAAGCAGTCTTTTCTCTCTTGGAACTGCGAAGAGGGTTTCCTCTCTACCGCCACTACAAGCTCCACGCCAGCACTCCTCCTCACCCCAGCACTGCCACCCAGAACTGTGACCCAGATCCAAGCACAGGCAAAGCAAGAGAATACTGCCTCAGCACCAACAAAGAGATCCCTGCAGTCCCCCTCTGATCAGCCACTCGATTCCCCCTCAGTCTGCGGGCCGGGAGTTCAGGACGCAGCCACCGGCCTGGCACCCATGCTCTGCATTGTGCACTCTGGAATTGGCTCTCACCTAGCTCCTTTCTCCCCACAAAAACAGACTTTTCCCACTGACCTTCTAAGTTGTCTTTAGTGTTAGTGGATTGAGGAGTCTGGAAATCGCCACAGCTGTCTGTGATTCAGTCCTCTGAGGCCTGCTCCAGGTTCGCCCGAACTGCATTCCTCGCCCCGCCCGACATGATATGCCTTTCCGATCAACCATCCAGGCTGTCTTGGGCTGGAAATTTGTTTTACTCTGTCTTTTTGTGGGTTCTGCTGCTTTAGAATTTGTTTAGAGCCACCTTTTTTACGGGTATTTGGAGGGGTTTGGAGGAGTACTCAACCAAGTCACTGCTTTCACGCCCTCTTCTAATCTCAATACTTTCCATCAACAAGAGTTTGTCTGAAACAATGTAAGGAAGCACTGGGCTGCACTTTGGTCACTCACCTCCTCAGCCTTGTCTAAAATGATCTTTTTTAGTCCTTAGATCACTCATTTCCTTCTCCCTCACTTCCTCCAAAAATCTCCCCTCCCTGTCTCTTTCAGAGAAAGAGTTAGGCTGAGAGATTGGTTAGGGCAATAGATAGTTAAGAGGTCAATGAGTTGTCTCTTACCAGTATTAGGGATATTCACCCTTTTGCAGATATACTTTACAATGCCTGGCTGACTTACCAAAGACTTCTGTCTCAGGGCTTCCTCTCCAAAGGGTAAAGAGCTACTTTACCATACAACAAACTTAAAGAGTATATTGGCTTTACCATTGATGAACATTATAAAAAAATTTTCACCTCTGGTGAAATTTTGGACAAGAAAACTTTTCATTTTGATGGATTGTTATATAATAAAGTCACTTGAGAGAAAGAAGTAACAGAAAGAAAACAATATCATCAACTCCTAATTATCATCTCCCTTGTCACCACATCAGGTTCCAGGTTACTAATAAGTATGATCTAGGATGAAGCCAGGGTACATATAGAGTAAAAGTGTGAGAAGCCGCCTGAATTGATGTGTCTCTAACTATGTCATAAAATCAATTATTAACAAAGTGGGAGTCATCATATTTTGGATTATCCTTATATCTGTTCCCTTCCATTAGCATAGATACTTAATTATTGGTGGCATGACTTATGATGTTCAGTTTTATGTGCTAACGTGTTTTTCTCTAAAAGCCTTCTATTGCAGGGGGCCTTAGAGAGTCTGTGAACTTCTAAAAAAAAAGTTGGGTTTTTTTTGGTGAGGCAATTGGGGTTGCCCAGAGTCACACAGTCAGGAAGTATTATGTGTCTGAGGCCATATTTGAACTCCGCTCCAGAACCAGTGCTCTATCTACTGTGCCACACAGTTGTCCCCCCCAAAAAAAGATATTTTGATAACTATATTTCAATATATTTTACTTCCTTTGTATTTTATTTTATTCATTTAAAAACATGATTCTTAGAAAGGATAAATAAGGTTCACCAGTCTTCCATATGGGTTCATGATACAAAACAAGTTAAGAATTTGTGCTCTAAATTTCGATCTCAAACAATTAGCTGATATTGAGTAGTATTTCCAATTTTCTACATATGGAGTTCCCTTACATAATTTTTTTTTAAATCAACAAAAACATTTGCATAAGGCAGTATCCATTTAAGTTCAACCTTGTGGGCACTGTTTTGAGCTAAACTGATACTAGATAAAAAAGGAAAGATCCTTCATTAAAATCCTACTTCAATGTTTCATTGTGGTATGGGATTGACTCTAGATCCTGAAGTCTCAGGGGAATATAAACTCTGATGGTTTCCATCTGCTGGCTTTGAGAAGTACCTAGCAATCAAACATACAAATGCCATCTGAGAATCAACCCAGTTAACTAGCTTCAGAGAGGCTCCAGGTCAACCATTGTAGATGATGACTTCCTAACAATAATAATTCAAGATCTTTGATTAAAGTATAGAAGGGTTATGAATCATATTGAAGGGGGGGAAGTGCACTTACAAAATCACAACTCCTTTAAATACTGAAAAATTAGGTAGAAAGAAAAAGGTATGGTTCAGTAAGTTTCAATAATGCCAGGAATGACAAAGGACTGATTTATTTAGCAGAATAAAATGAAATTTATAAAAGATTATTCATTTCTTAGAGTATAAACATATAAGGATCTTTCAGCAAGGAGTTCAATGATGCCTGTGACCTAGCAGGCATAAAATAAACTAGGTGAGATTCTACTCATTAAATGCAACAGTGACAATCTACATACAATGATGCAACCAGCATAAAAAGAGTGTAAAGGAAACTACCAAGTTTGGAAAGTACTATTTGTCATTTTTTTTTTAAGTTTGCAATCTTCTTGATATAAACTTAGAAAATAGAATGATGAAAGGCCTCAAGGAGAAATATTTTAGGGACAAGGGGTTAAAAATAAAACAGATGTAGAATCAATGAACCATAATAACGGCTACTTCCAGAATCTGTATCTAACAGTTTCTCTTCAATTCTTGGATCTTCTTCCAAAAGGCTATAACTCTCAATATCCCTTGAGGCTTTACTCTTCCATGTCCCTTTGGAAGAAGAATTAGATTACAGATAAATTAGCCAATAAGATAGTTACACAAATATCCTGGTTACAGTTTACTTTAGTTTTGACCAATCAGACACTATAAGACATTAATTCTTACATAGTCGGGCTTTCTGTTGCCTAATATGCAATATTCAGTATCACTACAATAATCCTAACAACTTGTTATAAACTTTTTAGTTTTGTTTTTTCATAATCTGATGTATGTGTTACTCACATATAAATTAGTTTACTAAATATATACATATATGGATGTGACAAATATTTTCATCTTATTTACTTCTTGCAGATTTCATTTGATCATTTAAAATAGCTTTGATGTATTATAGTTATATAATTTTCACAACTACAAAATTTGATTCTTAGTGTAAAGTAAATATATAGCCATAATAAGTTCACGAAACTTCTCTCATTTACCTTTGAATCCTTCCCCTGCTCTAGCACTATGCTCTGCAATACAGTAGGTATGTAATAAATTATTGTTGAATTACATAATAATAATAATAGCTAGCATTTTTAGCATTTAAGGTTTGCAAAGTGCCTTTAAAATGTGACCTTATTTGATCCTCACAACAATGCAGGAAGGTAGATGCTATTCCAGTACTCATTTTACAGATAAGGAAACTGAGGCACATAGAGGCAACATGACTTGGCCAGTGTCACACAGAAGTATCTGAGGAGACTGGATTTGAATTCAGTTCTTTCTGACTTCAGATCTAGTACTCTGTCCACTGTCACCGTGCTTGAAACCAATTCATGTATCTTTTATTTCCAAATAACAAAGTTTCATTCTTTCTCAAAATATTAATCACAGGCACTATGCATATGGCTTATTCCTTGGAAGGATGGATGACAATTGTCATGCTCATCATTCTGATTTTCCTCTCTCTTCACCGACAACTTTCTACCTCTAAATGAAATTGAAGGTTCTACTTTTCTTCTCAAGGATAAAAAAGTTGGGAACAGCTAGGTGGCACAGTGGATAGAGCACTGGCCCTGGAGAGAGGAGGACCTGAGTTTAAATGCAGCCTCAAACACATAACACTTAGTAGCTGTGTGACCCTGGGCAAGTCATCCCACTGAAATGCGGAAAAAAAAAAAAGGTCTGGACCTACATTTTAAAGAAACTTCTTTACTCGTCATAGACCCCTAAGAAACCCTTAGTTAACTGAGCTGGCACATGGAAATATAGGAACTGGACCTAGGAGAATACCCTTGATTAAAGATTCTTTTCATTCGAATGTGGTTTTCATAGACTTCTAGCTGTGTGACTGGCCAATTTGCTCAGCTTTTCTGAGTCAATGTCCCCTTCTATACAATGAAAGGACTTGGATCTCCAGGGTGTTGTCCAACTGGGGTGCTTCCCCCAACCCAGGCCCTCAGGATTAGAGTAGCTTCTTCTCCCTTAATTTTCTCCACCAAGAGAATATAGTATTGTTTAAAGAAAACTGAATTATGAAAGAATATTCAAATACCATCTCTGCTGCTTACTATCGAAATCACCTTGATTAAGTCACTTTATTTCTCTAACCCTACCAAATGAAGAGGTTGAACCCGTTGACTTCTAAAGTCCCTTTCAGCCCTATATCTTAGATTAAACATCTAAATCAATTCTGGCATTTTCTTCTCTTGATCGTCTTAGCCACTGAGACACTGCCACCTTCAGGAAAGACGTGGGCTCCACAAGTAGGTCCTCATGAAGAGAATGTGACCTAGCCATCCTCACTCTTCCCGCATCATTTAGCCCAACCTGGCTCAAGGGGGAAAGATCTTATTAGAATACACTCTTTCCTCACACTTCTTTACACATTTACTTTTCTCTGGATTTGTTTTCCTTCTGAATGGCCACATACCATATATAACCACAAACTGTGTTAGGCACCACAGATAAAAAATACCAGATGAGAATGCACTGATATCAAAATGAAAAGGCTTCACTGTTACTAGTGATTACGGGGAAGATTAAAAAGCTGGGAAAACAAACTCCAAAACACTGTTTGTATTCCAATGACAGAATATAATGAGAAAATCTGAGGTACCAATTCTTCCAAAAAAAAAAAACCAAACCCAACAACAAACCACTGAAAACCAATTTTCAAACTTTAACAAGAAACAGCAGATGTTCTTTAAACTTTTTTAATTTGAGGTTTTGGAAACAGAATGCATTCTTTCTTTACTTTCTATTTCCTTTTTCATTAATTTTACTTTTCTTGTCTTTAAATCCACTCCTCCCAAATTTATCCTAGGAATAATGATGTAACTTGCTTTTCTCTTTTTATTTCTATTTGCTTCTTAATCAACTATTGCACAATTTTATTACAGTTCCTTTTTCTTCCCTCCCCCAACTCATTTTCCTTTTTTTATTGTCTTCACATTCCAAGAGAAACTTATAATTCCTTAACTGTTAAAGTTTTCAAATGTTTTACATGTTCCCTCTCTCCTATCCTCTCAACTTTAAAAAAAAATGTTAAATTCTCAATCATTTTATAGTGCTCTGGTGCCAAGAAGAAGCTGTTAGTATGTAATGCCACTCCTAAAAATATAAATGCTTATTGCTCATTTTCCTGACAAGAATCATTGCAAAGAATTGACCCAGCAAGGCAAACTTTTGTTTTGCTTTTCCATTCTTTCAATGTCAGTCAATAAACCTCACTGCAGTTACTTTTTATAATATTTTAATAATAATAGGCAGGTAATCGGCATAGATGATAGAATGCAAGACTGCAGTCATGAAGACCTGAGTTCAAATCCTATCTCAGACTAGCACTATGCTGGGAAAGTCACTTAACCTTTCTCAGCCTCAATTTCCTCATCTGTAAAATGAGAATAATAATAGCACCTCCTTTCCAGGACTATTATGTAGGTAAAATGAGGGGCAGTTAGGTGGCACAGTTGATAGAGCTGTGGCCTTAGAGTCAGGAGGACCTGAGTTCAAATCTGGCCTTAGACGCTTAACACTTACTAGCTGTGTGACCCTGGGCCACTTAACCCTGATTGCCAAAGCAAATAATAATAATAATAATATAAAATGAGGTGATATTTGTAAAGCATTTTATAAATCTTAAAGCACTGTATGGACTATACAGCACTATTATTATTGTTGTTGTTATTGTTATAGCCAGAAACAAATGATTCTTTGTACCAAAATTGTACCAGTGTTGTTGAATGGCTACAAGTCATGAAGTACCACAATTTCTAATGAATTAAAAATTAGTGCCATTTAAAGAAAGATGGAAAGACATACGGCAGGTGTCAGCAAATTACAATATGTGACAAATAAGCCATTACGAAGGAGAAGTAGTCTAAAAGATGTCATTGAAGAAATGTTTGAATGAAAAAGAAGATGGGTTGACCATGTGGCAAATCTATGGGATTACTAATAGGTAGGTTGTATGGTACATGGGCATCCTCATGACATTGAGAGAAAGCAAATAAAATCCTTGGCACAGTAGGTGGAACCCCTATTGTAAGCTTATGGGAGGACATGGACAAGAGTCACACAGGATGGACAGACATGGATGGGTTATGATTTGCATTGTTGGAAGGAAATATCAATACTGAAACAACAGATGTGTTTGAAGTTTTATTGTCTATGAAAAGAAAAGTAAAACATGAAAATCATATTAGTAGCTCACAATTCAACATTACTTTTCTTAGAGTAACCTTTTTGGAGTAAGTAGTTCAAGTATATTACCCTCATTTTAGAAATCAGCAAAATGAGATTCAGAGAGATTAAGAGAGAGCCCACAATCACAGAGCAAGTAAATGATGGAGTATTCTGGTCACAGGAGCAACAAGATAGAAGGCTAAACATTTTCTCTGATCCTTACCACCTCTCAAACCTCTCCAAAATAGGAATCATGAAACAAAGATAAAGCAACTTCAGCTCTCTCCATGATCTAGACACTAAGAATCCAAAAAAAAAAGGTTAAGAAAAAAAAAACATATATATATAGGCAGCTAGGTGATGCAGTGCATAGAGTGGAGTCAGGAGGACCCGAGTTCAAATCCAGCCTCAGACACTTGGCACTTACTAGCTGTGTGACCCTGGGCAAGTCACTTAACCCTGACTGCTTCACCAAAATATATATACATATATACACACACACACACACACACACACACACACACACATACATATATATGTGTGTGTGTGTGTATAATATATATATATATACACACATATATAATACACACACACACACACATATATGAACTGATGCTTGCCCTGAGCTCACTCAGCACCCCTCCCCCACCTCCCATGCTACCAGCAGTAGCAAGGCTGTACTAGCTAACCCAAAGACCAGACACACAAGCTTGCAACAAAACCCGATCTCACCCTCCATTTCCCCCACCTTCTTTCCAGGGTTTTGGAGACCCTGGTGCAGGCTGTGGAAGCTTGCTCAAGTCATGACAGACAGACAGCACCATGGCAACCCAGCAGGAACAGAGGTTTGCTGGGAGCAGAGACACATAGCTGGCATCAAGGTGGACAGCGGTCTGTGCTGCAGAAGATCTCTAAAGATCTAAGAGAGCAGAATAACAGAGGAGAAAGGGCAGGACATACCTCTGGGCTTGAGATAGAGCTCGATACCACACCCCACACACCCTTTTCCCAATGGCTCAGAGACACAAACTACAAAGAAACAACTCCCCAGCGCCAGGATGACAAACCTCTGTACTGCCAGTGCCAGGCCAGAGAACTGAGAAACAAAGGGAGCAGGACGGCCGCCACGTTGGGGGTTGGGAGAGGGAAGAAGGAGATATGCAACACTCCTGAGCTAAAGAGCTCAGAGTCCAGCTGGTGCTAGCTCTGTCTACTCAAATGTCCCTTGAGGGCAGAGACCTAGACTGGTGATCCAGGGGAAGTTGAGACATTTTGAGATCCAGCCCCCAAAGAAACCACCATCAGAAGGGAGAGAATCAGGATCAGAAAGTGAGCAAGAGAGGAAAATAAGAGGAGAAAAAGACTGAAATCACCAAAGATCTCAGGAAGAAAACTTTAAGACCCAAGCAAATAAATCAACAGGAAAAACATCAACAACAGAAAGAAATATGGTCTCCAGATCTACTAAATAAGTTCAGTTATCGATGAATAAATACTGCAAAACAAAGGAAAATGATGCAACATTTGATACGGCAGAGGAATTCCTTGTGGAATATGAGAACATGGAACACGCTGTTCCTGACTAGTTCAAAAGAGAAATGAGAACTGTAAGAACAGAATTTGTGGCCTACACAGCAAAAACAATGGGCAGAATAGAAATACTGGAATCTGCCATGGCAAGTTTCACCAAAGAAACAAAAGAAAGAACGATAATTTGGCAATGCAAACATACTGATGAGGACAACCTAGAAGAAGAGAAGCAAAAAATTACAACACTAAAAGAAAATGGGCTCATTATCAAACAAAGCATACTGATCTCAAAGAGAGGATGCAGATGGAAAACCTAAGGGTCACAGGTCTCCCAGAAGAGCATGGCAAGATGAAAAATGTTAACATCCTAATGCAAGAAATAATATAAGAGAACAGCTCAGAAATTCTGAACACACAACATGGAATACCAATTGAAATAATTCATAGGCCACCTCTAAGAAAACAAAAACAACAATAATCCACTCCTGCAAACTCCAAGACACATAGTACTTAAATATAACAATTCAATTCAGAAACAAGTTTTGTAAGCCATCGGGAGAAAGACCTCCAAATGCAATGGAAAGGACATTTGAATCACATGAGACTATTCTATATCCATTGCAAAATGTTGGAGGGAATGAAATACTGTATTCTGAAGAGCAAAGGAGATCAGAATGCAACCCAGAGTGACCTGCTGTTCAAATCTTAGCTTAGCTGTCTTTGAAAAGAGATGGATGTTAAATAATAAGGTGTTTGAAGCATTATTAGTGTCAAACCCCACAAACCCAAATAAATTACAGAGTCTGTTCTAAGAAAGAAACAAACAAAATTAGGGTGCATGTGTCACCATTTTAATTTCTCTCAGGCTGGTTTGACATGCATTGCATGAGAGTTCAGTTCAAAACTGGGCCCACCTAAAGGGGCCAGTTCAGAACTGGCTTGATTTGGGATTTGGGGGTACAAGGTTATATGCCCTTTGAAGAGTAAGTGTTCCAAAGGGGTGCCAATCAACCCTGATTGGTCAACACACTGGGAAGTGGGTTATATTAAAATGAGGTCTTGAGTACATGACTTAGGTCATGTAATCCTGACCTGTTCTATCAGACCACCCCTAGTCTCGGGCTGTCTGTGCTAAAGAATCTGTCTCCACCCAAACCTGAGCAGATTAAATCAGTTCAGGCCTGGGTTGGAGTTTGACCAGGATACGCTTATTATTAGTAATGTCCTTGTGAAGAACTTTTCAGAAAGGGGCTGGCTTGGGGGCAAGCTCTGAGAATCATTTTTCACATTAGAAAGAAAATGAAAATTCGAGATATTATTTTCTTCTCAAACACTCCAAACAACCGAAATGCAGAAGTAAATTAATGCATCATCCGAGGACAGCAATAGCAACAGAATGACAACACAGTAAGAGACTGCTTCCTAAATGTGCACGAAAAGACATGGATGAAGGTAGAAGTCCATTGGAAGAACTAACAAGCAAAACCCCAAATGGAAAACAGTAACAAATGAGCAGGAAAGAGGAAGAGAGCCCATGGGAATAAGGCCATTTTTTGTGTGTGGGCGGGGAGGTAATTGGGGTTAAGTGACTTACTCAGGGTCACACAGCTAGTGAGTGTTATGTGTCTGAGGCCGAATTTGAACTCAGCTCCTCCTGACTTCAGGGCCAGTGTTCTATCTACTGTGTCACCTAGCTGCCCCAGGGAATAAGGCCACTTTAAAAAAGATTAAGGTAAAGTAACTGAAGGAATATAATACTCTGTTTATAGCAGAAGGGGGGACGTAACTTGAAAAAATACAGTATTATTGACTGATGGAGGAAAACATAAACCTAGTTCTCAACTTTACATGTGAATGAATTAAACAATCAAAAACAAAAAGAGTAACAAATTGGCTAAGAAAGCAAAGCTCTACGGTCTGTTGCTTACAAGAAACATATAAGAAACAAAGACATGCACAAAATAAAACTGAGGAGATGAGAAAAAATTTACTATGCCTCAAGTGAATAAAAAAAAAGTAGAAGTTGCCATTATGCTACCTGACAAATTAAGAACATTCAAAAAAATAAAAAAGACAAGACAAGGAAACTATATTATGCTAAAAGGAACCATAGATGACAAACCAGTATCAGTAATAAACCCATATGCTCCAAATGCCTTAGCATCCAAATTCATAAAGAAAACATTATCTGAGATATAAGAAGACACAGAAAGTAACACAATAGTGATAGGATATTTCAATGTCCTTCTCTCAGTTTTGGGTAAATCTAACAGAAAGAAAAACAAAAGGGAATATACGGAACTGAACAAATTGCTGGAGGAACTAGAGTTAAAAGATTTACAACATCTTCTAAATGGGATTGCAAAAGAATCTATATTTTTTTCAGCACCACATTGAGTATTTACAAAAGTTGACCAAGTTCTAGGGCACAGAGATATTGCAAACAAATTTTTAAAAAAAGGCAGAAATAGTTAATACATCTTTTTTACAGACAATGAAATAAAAATAGTGATTGTTTCAGGGACCACAAACAAAAGATATAAACTCAATGGCTTAACAATAAAATACTTAACAAGGACCGGGTCTAAGAACAAATCATAGAACAATAGCTACATGAAAGAAAATTATAATGGTGAAACAGCATAACAAAATTTCTAGGAGGTAGCTAAAGCAATCCTTAGAGGGAAAATCATATTCCTACAAACAAATAAGTAATGGAACTATGGTTTGAACCTGGGGTCTGTTGACTCCAAATTGAAGTATATTTCAAATGTTTTCCAGTTGAGGATTAACCATCAACTGATTTTTATCACATGCCATTCCATTAGACTCTACACAAAATAAAAATAACAACCTCAAACCTAATTTAGCTTGGAATCCCCCAAGACACACTTAATAGAACAAAAGAACTTTGGAACTTGAAGAGACCCTGGGGTCAATCTGTCAAATCTCTTATTTTTACAGAGATTGAAATTGAATATGGTTGGTGTCAAGTGATTGGACTAGAATGCTATAACAAATTATAGCCATGCATATAAATATTAAATTATTCTATAGTATATGTTGTCATCTGTCTTTCTTATCACAAGCATAGATCATGAATATGAACGTGACCTTTTCTAGCAGTTCTCAAAATGTGGTCTGGGTATTCTTGGGAAGTTCTAAGAACCTTTCATGAGGTTCACAATGTCAAACATTTTCATAATGATTGTAATGTGTTTTAATTACTAATATACTAAATATCTATAGATATGCTCAAGTCTATGCTGGTAAATATTTAACAACTGACTCTCCAGGGGGGAAATGTATACATGGCCCACTTTTAAGTTGAATCTGAATTATTAACATTTTAACCATCACTTTCTTAAGGTTAGATAATCAACCAAAAAAAATCAAGTCTTGATTTGTCGTGTTTGCCAATTTCTAAGGTGTAAATGTTCACACTGAAAATTTAACAATCAGCTTTCTCTTAAGCTGATTTGAGTTGGCTCTAACATTCTCTTGGATATAACCCATATAAATAAAAACTCTTCAGAAGGATTCTCAATAATTTTAAGAACATAAAGGAGTACTGAAATCAAAAAGCATGATAACTACTGCTCTAGACTATATTTGTGTTTGGGAAGTATACATATAGCCTCAGATGAAAACATGGCAAACAAGTATTTTAAAGGGAATAGGTCCAACCCTCTTTCCCACTCCACCTCCACCAGGTCATTAAACTGTTTTGAAATGGAAATATTTAGGCCTATCTCTAAGCAAATCTAGCAAATGTACATCGTTAGAGCCAAAAGATAAAATTTATCATGTGCAGCAGGTCTAAAACTGTCCTCACTCTTCCTTTCTTTCATATCACATGCTATAAGCATTTTAGTTGCGAGAGCTTGGTAGAAAGATCTACATTTTTATCAATAGAAAAGTAATTTTTCAGCATCAGAGGTACTTCTAATAGAACTTAGACTACCATCTGTAAGTTGATTCATTTCTGGATTGATGATGATAATGGTGATAGCAGCAAGCATTTATATTGTGCTTTAAGGTTGGTAGAGTGCTTAACAAATATTTTATCTTCACAACAACCCTGGGAGGTAGGTGCTATTCTTATCCCCACTTTACAGATGACAAAACTGAGGCAGGTAATGATTAAATGACTTGCCTAGGATCACACAGCCAGCAGGTACTTGAGAGAGGATTTGAACTCATGTCTTCCTGACTCTAGGTGCAAGGCTCTGTATCCTATGCCACCTAGCCACCTTGCTGATAATTTACTCCTAGCAAGATTTCTGATAAGAGTGGCAGGGGAGGCTTGAAATGTGCGTACACTCACTCCCTTTACACAGGAAATATATGGAATCTCATGGATCACGGAATTTTCTAATTCCTCTAAGGCCTGGGGTGCAGAGGACTGAAGCTAAGGTCCTTGCTCTGCGGATCATACAAATGGAGCAGGTCCATGCTATCTGATATCACAACTGTGGCTGCCAAATGTAGCATTCATTGGAGTGCTGACTCGATTTCAGTTCCCACATGAATAGTTAATGAGGAGCATTAGTCTGACTATCCGTGACATAAGAGTCAAAATCTGAATAAACATATTGACCTAGCATCCAATGATACCTGTCAATCTGGCAATACTTTATTGTAACATATAGAATGCTTTTTTTCTTTACCTAAAATTAAACACATCCTCCCCGAGGCAGAATTTCCTTACTTAGGAAGAGACTAGGGGTGAGAATATAGGATGTGGTATGTAATAAAATAACTATAGGTTCTATCATGAATCAATCAATAATCAATATGCATCTATTGACCACATTGACTATGTGATATATACCCTCCTGTGTTACTGCCATCAAACATCACTATATGACTCCTTTAGATATTCTTTACATCTTTTTTTTTTGAGGCAATCAGAGTTAAGTGACTTGCCCAGGGTGACACAGCTAGTAAGTGTCAAGTGTCTGAGGCCACATTTGAACTCAGGTCCGCCTGACTCCAGAGCTGGTGCTCTATCCACATGTTTTGTTTTTTTTTTTGGTTAGGCAATGGGGTTAAGTGACTTGCCCAGGGTCACACAGCTATTAAGTGTTATGTGTCTGAGGCCAAGTTTGAACTCAGGTCCTCCTGAATAGGCCAGTGCTCTATCCACTGCGCCATCTAGCCACCCCCACATGGAATTTTAATACATGTATTCCTCCTATCCTTCAGCAGATCCCACTGGAGCTGTGATCCTCAGGTATGTGATTCAGAAGCACATTTGCAATCATTCTCAATCAGGAGAGTCACACAGCCTACACATGTCCTACAGGACAGAATAAAATCTAACATTCTAATATTAACACTTTAAGATCTGGAAGATCAGGAGAGCTAGTAGTTAATCCCCAAGTCCCTTCCAGCTCTGAAATTCTATGAATCTATGGGGTACATATGAATAAGCCACAAGTGGCTCAAGAGACTTGGTCTAAGTATGGCTAGTTTAGGGTAAACCCACGTCTCTAAGTTATTCTGCATCTTTCTTTTAAATCTTTATATCATGAACATTGAATCACTTAGGAAAATATAAAAAAAGTGAGTAGGCAAACCTTCAAAAGAAAGTCTAGGGAGCAAGTCCATGGGAATTGAAGAGGGAAATGTCTCTTTGCCTTTGAAAAGAAGGTTGTGCATTGTTCAACTCACTTGCAATTAAAATGGTCACAAAGCATTAAAAAAGGGTTTAGAAGAAAATTGCAGGCCAGCTGTGGAAAGGGACTTGGATTGCTGTGTAAAGGCCGGAACCCAAAAGAGGAGGGAGGAAGGAAGGGTTTGGGGTGGTGAGATTAGAATGTTTGTTTTCTTCAAATTGTTAGTTTTTCTAGATGTGAGAGCTAATCTTTCCATAGTCTAGTCCAGTTGTCCCCAACTTTTTCTAATCCAAGAATCCCTTTCAACAATAAAAATGTGTTGTGAACCCCCTATATAAAACTATAATAATATTACTACTAATAATACTACAATATACCACTCATACGATTCTTTTAGATTTATTCAAGTGCTTATAATA
Source organism: Phascolarctos cinereus (assembly GCF_003287225.1). Classification (NCBI taxonomy): domain Eukaryota; kingdom Metazoa; phylum Chordata; class Mammalia; order Diprotodontia; family Phascolarctidae; genus Phascolarctos; species Phascolarctos cinereus. The sequence goes on from NW_027556098.1 coordinate 96,156,249, forward strand.
ACCACAATGAAAACGTTTACTCCTCAAAACTTGAAATTAAAATTTGTTATATAATAATAATAACAAAAGAGAAATGTTATTTTACCTGTACTTATGAAAATTATAAACGCAAAATTATAAACTAATTTTAAATCTATTATGAATACTTTATGTGGGACATTGTGTAAGAATTAAAGGCAATCTTGCATGACTTCATACATGCTTACTATTATGTGCAAGGCATTAAATTTATTTAATTTACAAATTTCAAGAGGAAAAATATATTTCTAATATAATTAGGCAATTTTTTGCTCCTTAAGGCACTGTTAAATAACTTTTAGTGCCAACTCTTTGGACCATCATTGGGAACCCCCACAGGGTTCAAGAACTACTAAATGGGAACCACTGGTTTAGTCCAATCCTAAGTAATGCTTTGTCAGGACATCCTATTACTGGTTTGATTTTATAAACCCTTTCACCCATAATGAAAATACTGTTCGCCATATATTTTAATTAACTGAAATGCATTGAAATTAATTTATTTTAAAATATTTTTGTGGTGTATTTTGTGATGTCTCTTGGGATCATTGGAGGTACATAATTTCTTAGTTTTGGTCAACTCTGGGCTCTCCAGTAGTTGACAGTAATAGCACATAAACGGAGAGCTAAAAGAATATACTTCTGAGACTTTTTTGAAGGGGAAATCCCCCAAACAGCAAGGCTAGAGGAATGTATCTCTAACACAGAAAGCTTGTATAAAATGACTCAGATAAACCACACACTAATTGGATGTACTGCTTTCCAGCAAGAAATCCTTCTTTTCCTATCCCTAGCTCCTGTACTCCAACCCAACACACTACTTCCACCCAACAGACAAAGTGAAGTCTTTCAGTACCAGCATAAATGGGCCATGAAAGAATGAAATTAAATATTTAAATATGATCTATTTAGGTCAAAGTAGCTGTCGCAATACTTTATACAGGGAAATACAATGCTTAGGGTAATAAAGTATAAAATTCCCAATGCTTATATTTGGAAGCATCTGTTGTACTGGGAGGATTTTTGTTGTTCAGTCATTTTTCAGTTGTGTCTGTCTGCCCATGACCCAATTTAGGGTTTTCCTGGCAATATACTGGAGTGGTTTGCCATTTCCTTCTCCAATTCATTTTATAGATAAGGAACTGAGGCAGACAGGGTTAGATGACTTGTCCAGGATCACACAGTTAGTAAGCGGCTAAGACCAGATTTGAATGCAAGAAGATAAAGTCTTCCTGACTCCAGGGACTTCCACTGTGCCACCTAGATGCCCTATTGGGAGGATAGGGTTGACAATAATTAGGTAACCACGTAATGCCTTGTAATGTATACTTTACTTTACATATTTATAAGTTTAAAGAGACAGGATTTGACTCTAGAATTGCAAAACTGTAAAATGTAGAGTCAATATGGTATAGATAGAGGGTCTACCTTGGAGTTAAGAAGAAGGTTCACTGTATGCATCCTATTGACCTTCTCTCCTCCAAACTACTTCAGGGTACAAGAGAAAAGGTGAAAAGCAAACTCAAGAACATGGTTCTTTCTCCACAGTGGCTCACACCTCTGGTGACTCCCCAGAGTCAATTCTCCCATTTTGCACTCTCCTTCTATCCCATTTCCTACTCAAAAAGCATTTAGAGAAACAGTGATCCACACCCTAGGGATGAGTCCATTTTTCCTGCTTATTTGTAGATGGGTTTCCTGACCCTTTTATATATGCAAATAGACCATTAAACAACTGAGCACAATCTTGCAACCTGCAAATTTGATCACAGTCTAAGAGGAGTTCGTCTTTAAGATTTTCATTATCTCTATTACCTGCTCCTTACATTCTGTAATTTTATCAAGTAGGTTGAGAGAATCAGTTCATCAAGGGTCTCATAATCAACACACACACACACACACGACTGAAATTAAAGACATTTTTACCAAATATAAGTCCAGTTTGGCTTACATTAAAGAATGTATGAGGAATAAAAGAGCTCTGGAAAGGCAGGTTGAAGCCATATTTAGCTGAGCTTTAAATATTAAGGTTTAAAAGTCTGTATTTTATTCCTTAGGAAATAGGGAATGGGAAAGGTATGCTCAGACCTTCAAACCTTTCCTTCATTCCTCTTTTCAGTATTGAGCACAAATCAAATTATTTCCTTCTCTTCTCTTAACCTTAACTCTTCCCATCCCTTTGCTTCAAAGAAACTCAGATGTTTATGTGTATATTATATATGTATTTTTCTGGACCATTTGATGCTATTTTAATTAGTATTTAATGCTACTTCTATACACTGTCTTTTTTCTAATGTCATAGAACACAGTTTGGAGCTCCTTTTTATCCTACCTCTGCTAGCGAAGTTTCTGACAATAAAGCCTGTTATTGTAATGCTTCCTAGTAATTATAATTTATTACTATGCTTTCGAAAAATCATATCTAAAACTACAATTATAAATCTTTCCTTTGTTGGGAACCACATATACTTGTGGTAGATAAGCCCAGGGAGTGGGGTCTAGTTTAGCTTATTTATCTCTCTGTGCTGTCTTGTTTCATTTTCCCATCACAATATGCCTGAAAGAAGATTTTAGAGATTCCAAAGCTTATTGCAGCATAGATTTAGAGCTGGTAGAGACATTAAAAGCCTAGTCTAGTCCCCCCATTTTACAGATATAGAAACTGAGGCCCAGAAAAACTAAATGACTTGTCTACAGTCATAATTCATTTGAGTGTCTGAAGTAGAATTTGAACCCAGGTCTTCTTGAGGGCAAATCTAAAGAATTACCTCCTATACCGTCCTACCTAAGTGTCTTATGCTCCTGAAGATAGTTAGAAAAAGCAAATAGAATATTTCCGCTTAAAAATATTACTTACCAGTTTTTTTAAAAAAAGAAAAATCGAAATAAGCCTAAAATGATTAACATTCACATGAGGAAACTTTTCAATAAGTTTAAAATAGTGATTTGGTGGCCTCATAATTTTTAAAGTTTTATCTTTTAATTGTTTTATTTAGCATATGTATTTAATTTTTCTCCAATTACATGTAAAAACAATTTAAACGTTTGTATTTTAAAATTTTGACTTCCAAATTTTCTCCTCTTCCCCACTGAGAAGGCAAGCAATTTGATATAGGTTATACATGTGTAATTGTGCAAAACAAATTTCCATATTAATCATGCTATGAAATAAAACACAGACCAAAAAAAAGGAAAGAAAAATAAAGTTTAAAAAAAGTATACTTCATTCTGTATTCAGACTCCAGTTCTTTCTCTGTAGAAAAATATCATTTTTCATCATATGTTCTTCAGACTTGTCTTGGATGATTGTACTGCTGAGAATAGCTGAGTCACTCATAGTCGATCATCATACAGTGTTGCTGTTATTGTGTACAACGTTATCCTGGTTCTGCTCATTTCATTTTTTGCCAGTTCATGTAAGTCTTTCCAGTTTTTTCTGAGAGCATCCTGCTCATCATTTTTTATAGTACGATAGTATTCCATCACAATCATATACCACAACTTACTCAGCCATTTCACATTTGGTGGTTATCCCCTCAGTTTCCAATTCTTTGTCACCACTAAAAGAGCTGCTACAAATTTTTTTTGTACATATAGGTTCTTTTCCTTTTTGTTTTTATTTCTTTGTGATATAGACTTAGTAATGGCTTTTCTGGCTCAAAGGGTATGCAAGGCTTTATAGCCCTTTGGGCATAGTTAAAAATTGCTGTACAGAATGGTTGGGTCAGTTCACAACTCCACCAATACTGCATTAGTGTCTCAACTTTCCCACACATCCTCTAACATTTGTCGTTTTCCTTTTCTATCATATTAGCCAATCTGATAGTTGTGGGGCAGTACTTCACAATTGTTTTAATTTGCATTTCTCTAATCAATAGTGATTGAGAGCAGTTTTCCATATGACTATAGATAGCTTTGATTACTTTGTCTAAAAACTGCCTGTTCATATCCTTTGACCATTTATCATTTGGGGAATGTATCTTATTTTTATAAACTTGACTCAGTTCTCTATATATTTGAGAAATGAGGCCTTTATCAAAGAAACTTGCTATAAAATTTTTTTCACAGTTATAATTACTGTATATTTACCCCCATCCTATTTTTCACTGTTTATCCCCACTCTTTCCTTTCACCCTGTCCATCCTCAAAAGTATATTGCTTTTAACTACCACCTCCCCCAATCTGCATTGTCTTCTCTTATCCTCTTTTGCTCCTACTTTCCTGTAGGGTAAGACAGATTTCTGTACCCAACTGAATGTGTATGTTATTCCCCATCTGAGCCAATTCCAATGAGAGTAGGATTCAAGCACTGCCCTCTGAATTGCCCCATCTTCCCCTCCACTGTAAAAGCTCTTTCGTACCTCTTTTATATGAGATAATTTGCCCTATTCTACCTCTCCTGTTCCCCTTCTCCCAGTGTATTCCTCTCTCTCACCTCTTAATTTTTTTTAATATATTATCCCATCATAGTGAACTCATACCTATGCCCTCTGTCTATGTATACTCCTTCTAACTGCCCTAATATGGAGGAAGTTCTCAGGAATCATAAGTATCATGTTCCCGTGTAGGAATGTAAACAATTTAACCTTATTGAATCCCTTATAATTTCTCTTTCCTGTTTACCTTTTCATCTTTCTCCTGAGTCTTGTATTTGAAAGTCAAATTTCCTATTCAACTCTGGTCTTTTCATCAAGAATGACTGAAAGTCCTTTGCTTTATTGAATGTTTATTTTCTCCCTGAAGAATTATACTCAGTTTTGCTGGGTAGGTGATTCTTGATTGAAATCCGGAATATCAGCGCAGTTTTCCTTGATAATTTCTTAAAAGTGAATGTCTAGGTTCTTTTTTTTTTTATCATGGCTTTCAGGTAAGACCAATAATTCTTAAATTATCTCTCTTTGATTTATTTTCCAGGTTAATTGTTTTTCCAATAAGATAGTTCACATTTTCCTCTATTTTTCCATTATTTCAATTTTGTTTTATTGTTTCTTGATGAATCATGAAGTCATTAGTGCCTACTTGTCCAATTTTAATTTTTAAGGAATTATTTTCCTCAGTGAGCCTTTGAACCTCTTTTTCCATTTGGCCAATTCTGCTTTTTAAGGAGTTCTCTCCTCTTCTTCTCTTCAGATTTTTGGGCCTCTTTTATCATGTGGCCTATTCTGGCTTTTTAAGGTATTATTTTCTTCAGTATTTTTTGTGCCTCCTTTACCAAACTATTGACTCTTTTTCATGATTTTCTTGCATTTCCTTTCCCTATTTTTCCTCTACCTCTCTTATTTGATTTAAGTCCTTTTTTGAGCTCTAATAGGAATTCTTTTTAGGCCTAAGACCAATTCATATTTTTCTTTGAAGTTTTGGATTCAGCAGTTTTAACTTCTTCTAAGTTTGTGTTTTAATTTTTCCTGTCACCACAGTAACTTTCTATGGTTCTGTTCTTCTGTTGTTGTTTGCTCTTTTTCCAGCCTAGTTCTCAACTTTTAACTTTTTGTTCAAGTTAGGTTCTGCTTCAGAGTGGAGGGGAAACTGTCCCAAGCTTCTTTTGTGTGTGTGTGTGTGTGTGTGTGTGTGTGTGTGTGTGTGGTGTGTGTGTGCAGCTGTTTTCAGAGGTAGTTCTCAGGGTCTGTAAGTTTTTAATTCTTTCAAAGTGACATGATCTAAGCAGAAGTTTGTTTACTACTCTTCCAGCCTGTGCTCTGTTCTGTGAGCAACCACAAGCATTCTTTTCCATCCTGAAGTGTGACCAGAGTCACACTCCCTTTTGGTCATAAGCTCTGGTGTGCTACTGCTCTTCCTCACCCTGGAACTGTGACCCAAGACTGTGATCTGGATCCAAGTATGGGCAATGCAACAGAGTCCTGCACCCAGTGTCAGCAAAGTGACCTCTGTAATCTCCTTCTGACCAGTTGTCTGACCCACTTACTGAATGTGGGCTGAGAGCTCCAGAAGCTGCTGCTACCACCCCCACTGCCTGCTGCTGGTTTGCTGGGGGTAGTCTGCACGGGTGCAGCCTGTGCTGGGGCTGGCCAGCATTCCACTATCACCTGGGTACAACAGACCTTTTCTACTAATATTCTAAATTGTTTTGGGGGTGTTTCACCTTGTCCTTTTGTGGGTTCCACTGCTCCAGAATTCATTTTGAGGCACTATTTAAAGTGACTTGGAGGGGAATTTGGGAGAACTCAGGGGAGTACCTGTCTTTTCTCTGTTATCTTGGCTCTGCTCCCATGTTTGACCTCATAAATTCTTAACTAGAAGATATTAATATTTTCATATAAACTGTAAACCTCTTCAGGGCAGGAATTGTTTTATTTTGTCTTTTGTTTTCAAATCATATAGGCCTGCATCTAGAATGTGCTAAATAAATGCTTGTTGACCAGTTACAATACAATGATGTCTTCTGAATTATTTAGTCCTGTTAATACCATAAATGGGATTTTGGAGAATAAGACTATATTTTATACAAAGCACAACTAGTCTTATTCAGTTTGTTCTCTGATCTCAGTTTTAAATATTTTATTTTCCCCCCAATTACATGTAAAAAACTATTTTTAACATTCATTGGGTTTTTCTTAAGTTTTGAGTTCCAAATTCTATCCTTCCCTCCCTCCCTCCCTTCCTCTCTTTCTGAGATGATAAGCAATCTGATATAAGTCATACATATGCAATCTGATTTCAGTTCTGTAGGAAATTACTGGCAAGTAATTATATTGTAATGGCAAGAAATTATTATTACACAGCAGCACCTTATCTACGAATTGACATCTTAATTGCCTAGCATTGAGAAGTTAAGTGATTTACCTAGGGTCATCTAGGCAGTATGTATACAGACAGGATTTAAACCCCGGTGGTCCTGATTTCAAGACCAGTCATCAATCCTCTATACCATGCTGCCTCCCTCAACTACTATAAGCTTTATCATTTGTATAATTGAACAATTGTTTCGGCCCTTTCTGTCATGAAGACCTGAGTTCAAATTCGGCCTTAGACACTTACTAGCTGTGTGACCTAGCTGTGTACCAAGTCTCTTTACCTCTGCTTGCCTCAGTTTCCCATTTTTAAAATGGGGATAATCATAGCACCTGCCTCCCAAGGTTGTTGTCAGGATGAAATGAATAATTGTAAAAGAATAAAATTGTTGTGCTTGGCACACAGCAGGCTCTATATAGGTGTTAGTTATTATTTAGTTATAGAACTAGCCGTGTTGACTATTTTTAGTCAACAGTGGTTTGTTTTTTTCCTTTGCGGGGAAAAAAATTTCTCCTTGGTTTCTTCTCTCCAATGAGTATATTTTGAATCTAGGGAGAATATTAAATTATGATCATTTTCAGGGGGAATGTTCTTTTAGAGAAGATAAATAGCACAACCACTTTATTGACAGTTCTGAAAACTCATGTGTTCTATCCACACAAATGAAGTGTGTTTTAAGAGCAACTCAACAAATGAATAGCTAGCTGCCTTTGAACCAATCAGAGGCACTCACAGCTACAGTCTTTAAAAGGGTATGGCTGCTGCTGCTGCTGCTGCTGCTGATGATGATGATGATGATGATGACAAAGACACTGCTGCTAGGCACAGACACCTGACCTTGTAAGCACAAAGTCTGGGTAGAACCTGTTGGGTTTTTTTCACCCTGCCCCCATACCAACTACTAAAAATTTGCTATTTTCTTCATTGTATAGCAATTACAGAATCCTGAAGGTTAAGAAGAGGCCTGCCCTTTCCTCTCAATCAAATGCTTGATAAAAACCCAACTTTGGCGTAATTACTGCAGCTAAGGCTATCTCAGGATATCTGCTGCCCCCTAACTGCGGCTATAGAGAACAATTTAAACTACATTCACTAAACCAGCACTATCTAGCTTTCAAACACATGCTGGTCTTTATTAATGTATATGTAAATCTAAATCATCCAGAAAATGCAGTGTGGGTTTTCAGGCGACTACAAAACAATATGCCACCAGGAATGGTTCAATATACTCCAAGGCTACTTTTTATTCCTCTTTGAACTAAAGTCATACTTGCCTGGGCTTTATTGGATGGAGTGGGGAGAGGTAGGGATGGGGGAGAATTCTTTGCTTCTTAGTTTTTAGTTCCAGCTTTTTTTTTTTGTTATGAACACAGAAAGTCTTAAGATTCCAGACCCAACCCCAACTGAAGTGCTATTTTTGCCTTGTTCTCCTATTTTTCCCTTTCCAGTTCCAAATATATGATTCTAGATTCTGTGATCTCAAAGGTCTCTGAAAAAAATCTCTCAAGTTCTATGAGAAAAACACTGAATACTTTTAATAAAACAATAATGCTATCTAACATTTATATAATACTTAAGCATTTACAAAGCCCTTTTACATGATCCCTACCACAATCTTACGAGGCACGTAAATAAATATTGTTCATTTCATTTTATAGATGAGGGAAGTAAGGTAAAGTCTTACTCAGGATTATGCAGCTAATAAATGGATGAATCCAGGCTCAAATGCAGGACTTGTAACACTCAGTTGCTACTAGGGAAATATGTGCCCAATTAAAAGGGAAGGAGATTTAGTATTATTATTGTCACAGGGGTCTGGCTCCCATGCAGAACCTTTCAGATCATTAAAATGGCGTCTCCGCAAACAGAATGCTAGGTGCTGCTATCAGGAGAAATAGGAAGGAAGTACCTAGGACAGATTGAATCATGTGTAGATATTGGGTAATTAGTTCTGATTGGCTAAACATGTGGCTAGCCAGAGTATTTTTCCATTGGCTACGTAGCCCATGGTGGCATCCTCAAAAAGGCTTGAGTCAGTTCTTTGCTTCGTTGTTTTTACTTGTGCTATGGTGTTGTGATGGAAGCCTGGAAGAGCCTGTAGAGGGAAGGGTCTTGCAGGCTAATCTTCCCCTTCCCCAGAGGGTTTGGGGGGCAGAATTGGGGGAGAAGTCAGGAGAACCTTTGTACATTTGTTCTTACTATGTCTTTGAAGTAAATATCCCTTTGTACAAGATACATGGTATTTAGTAAAAAGACCTGGGGTACTAGTCATTGGCCCTCTAAAAATGGAGGAAGGGTTGGGAACAAAGCTGGTGGCTGCCTAAGCCCATGACAGAAGAGAGACACCAGAAGCCCCTCAGGGTGCTTGAGGACTCTGGGGGAGATGTGGCCTGCCTGACCCTGAGACAGTAGAGCCGGAGCATCCTTGTAGTGCTGTTTATTGTCTTGTGTAAGCCATTAAGCACAGTGGTAAAGGATTAGAGGCTTGAGAAGAGTTGACCATACTGCTAATTTTTGTTGTTCATTCATTTCGGTCACATCTGACTCTACATGACCCCGTTTGGGGTTTTCTTGGCAAAGATACTGGAATGGTTTGCCACTTCCTTCTCCAGCTCATTTTACAGATGAAGAAACCGAAGCAAACTTGCCCAGGGTCACATAGCTAGTAAGTTTCTGAGACTATATTTGAATTCAGGTCCTTCTGACTCCAGAGCTGGCACTCTATTCACTATGCCACCTAGCTGCTCTACTACTAATACAAATGCTGTATTCTGAAATGACATATCTATGTTCTACTGAAATCTGGCCTCCTAACAGCCCATTACTATCTATTCTGGTTGTAAATCAATGCTATTTAGGAAAGCTCCTTGAAAAGAGGGACCGTTTTTTGCTTAGCATAAGACAAGGTACATAGCAGGTACTTAATAAATTCTAGTTGACTGACTGACTAGTTAGGGACCTTCCAAGCCATCATTGATTCTCTGGACAAAGGTTATTTTCTAACAGCAAATTTTTTTTTAATTACCTCCTCTTTGTGGTTTAGAGGCTCTTAAGGGGAAAAGAACTTTTTTTTTTTAAAAAAAAAGGACAAATTCAGTTCTTTATGATTTTTCTTCTCTCTTGCTTCTGACTTCCTCTCTTGTGTACTGCACAAAGCTATTTTTGGGGAAAGTGCTTTGCAAATCTTTAAGAATAATGATGATGGTGGTGGTAGTGGTGGTGATGATGATGAAGGTAGCAAATAATATTTACATTAGATAGTCTTTGAACATTTGCAAAAAAAAGTTCATATGCAATATTTCATTTGTTGTTCAGTTGTTTCAATCAAGTCCGACTCTTCTTGACCTCATTTGGGGTTTTCTTGGCAAAGATATTGGAGCAGTTTGCCATTTCCTTCACTAGCTCATTTTAGAGATGAGGAAACTGAGGCAAAGTGGGTTAAGTGACTTGCCCAGTCTTTCTGAGTCTTCCTGACTCCAGGCCTGACACTCTATCCACTGTGTCACCTAGCTGCCTTGTGATATTTCATTTACTCCTCATACAAATGTGTTATTCTTATTGTGGGTTTATTCCCAAGATCAGTGAGGTTGTCTAGTGTTCTGGTGTTTCATCACACAGGATTAACAAAAACCAAAACAATAACCAAAAAAGCAGGGTAGGAAAGAGTGTCATTTCTCAGATATCCTCAGAATGAGTATATGTCATTTAACGTTTTGAATGGGGTCAGACTTATTTTTGACCCTCGGTAGCCTGAGGTGTAATGCCACAGGTGAACACTTTATTCAATAGCACTAAATCCCCATTCTTTTAGGATTTACGAGTTATCATTTTATCCTGGGTACATTGCCCCTCCTCTTACAAGTGTAACATAACAGGTTTTTTTAAATTAAACTGAATTAAAATAAAGCTATTTTGAGTACATCTTTGATGTGCATGCCTCCCACTGAGATATACCAGGTGGTCTACAACCTGAGTGGGAATCACAGTGCAGAAGGTTATTCATCCAACTTTGTTCCTAAGACTATTACAGAAAACATTTCTCAAACTTACTGGCAACTCTCACTTATTTATCACTGTAAAATGTACCTTTGTTATTTCATTTGATTCTTGCAACAGCTTTGTGAACTAGAATCTATTACCTTCCCAGTTTTACAAGTGAGGAAACTGAGGACCAGAAAAGTAGGTTACTTGCCTTGGGTCATAGAGCTAGTGTCTAACAGGGGTCTAGTCACTTCACCATGCTGCCTTTCAATCAGCCATCTCCCACATACTTTATCCTTATAAATGCTGTATATTTAGTAAACACATCTATCACAAACCCTCTAAGCAAAGAGAATCAATTAATCAATCATAATCCATCCATCATTTATTATGTGCCTGGCACTGTGCTAATCCCTGAGAATGTAAAACAAAAAACAAACCGTCACTCCCTCAAATACCTTACATTCTATGAAAGAAGATAATATGTATATTTATAATTACACACAAAATACATTAAAAATAAATACAAGGTAATTGGGTGGGGGAGGTCACTACCATCCAGGGGAATAAAGTGGAAGATAGTACTTGAGCTGAATTTTGAAGGAAACAAAAGGGATTGTAAGCATAAGAGGTTAAGAGGAAGTTCATTCTAGGCTTGGGAGACAGTCCAAAGGAGTCAGCAGATGGAGCGCTCTATGTAAGAAATTACACAAAAGCTAGCTTGGCTAGACTACAGTGTATAAGAGGGTGTAATATATACTAAGGTTGGAAAGGTATGTTGAGACCAAGTTGTAAAGAGCATCAAAAAACAAACACAGAAATTTATATTTAATCTTAAAAACAATTGAGAGTCATTGGAGTTTATTGAGCAATGGTGTAACACAGTAAGAACTGCCTTTTAGGAAAAATCTCTTTAGCTGTTATGCGGTAAATAAATTGGAATGGGGAGAGAGTTATGGAAGAGAGACCAATTAGAAGGCTGTTGAAAAAGTCCAGGCCAGAGATGATGAGAGTTAGAACTGGGGTGGGGAAGGGAGATTGGGAAGGTGGCCATATAAGTAGGAGAAAAGGTGTATGGGAAAGATTTTATGGAGGTAGGAATGACAAGATTTACAACTGATTGTATATGTGGGATAAGAGAGAGTAAAGAATCAAGGATTACATCAAAGTTGTGGGTGTGGGTGATCTGTGGAAGCCTCTATAGAGATAAAGAAGTTCAGAAAAGGGAGGGATTTAGACAAAAAGATCATAATTTTGGACATGTTGAGTTTTCTATGGCTACAGGAAGTCTGGTTTGAAATATCCAATAAGCAAATGTCTTGACTAAAGCTTAGGGAAGAAGACTGGGACTTCATATATAGAACTGTTGCATAAATGATCATTAAATCCATGAGACCTGATGAGCTCCTTGACAGTATAGAGAGAGCAGAAGAGGACCCAGGACAGAGCCTTAGGGAACAACAACAGTGTGAAATGAATTCATGAACCAACAAAAGAGACTGACAAGACGCAGTCAGATGGGTAATAGGAGGACCAAACTGGAGCAAAATCATGAAAATCCATAGAGTAGAGAGTAATTAGGAGGAGATGGCTGTCAATAGTGTCAGACCTTTCAGACAGAATGAGAAGGATGAGTACTAAAAAAAAAATTAGATTTGACAATTAAGAAGTGGTAACTTTGAAAAGATTGAGTGAGGAGGCCACCCTGGTTAAGGAGAGCAGAGGAAGATGAGGCAATGATTACAGACAACTTTTTCTAGTCTTTGGTTGTAAAAGAGAGAAAAAATATAGGATGATAGCTTGAGGATATGGTAAGATCTAGTAAGGTTTTTTGTCTCTTTTTTTTTTTAAGGAAAGGGAGACATGAGTATGTTTGAAGGCAGCATGGAAGGAATAAATAGGTAAGGATAGATTGAAGATTAGAAACGGTGGTAGTGATTGTGAAGCAATTTGCTGGAGTAAACTCTCAGGTATGAGATCAAGGCTACATAGAGAGCACACAGATTACAAATACTGAATACATTTAATTTGTTACTCCCAGGGACTATTACTAGCTTCACAGGTAGTTTTGAAACCTGCTATACACACACACACACACACACATATATATACATATACATATATACATATACATATATATACATACATGTATACATACATATATATTTCATTAATTCAACAAAAATTTGAGTAACTACTATCTCTAAGGTACTTTCTAGCTCTAAAATTCTATATTCATTGTTGCAAAGCACTCTGCTAAGTGCTGTAGAAGACAGAACTAAAAATACAAGATGGAGTCTCTACTTCAAAGAACATGAAGAAAAATGAACTGGATCGGGGTCCATTTGACCTGAGTTCTAGCTGTGGTCTGCCACTAATTCGATCTGTAAGGTCCCTGCAAGCTCTACCAATTCAGTGGTCCTAAGACCTTGGGCAACTCTGCAAAAGGAGAACATGGAAATCAATGATCATTAAGGTCTCTTTTATATCTAAAGTTCTATAGAGGAAAACTGTGACTACTTCTAACGGAACTTAGAAATAATAACATTGTCTTACATAGTTCTTTACAGATACTAAACATTTTTTATGTATATGATCTTATTTGATCCTCATAACCCCATGAGATAGGTAAGACAAGTTTACAGTCATCATTTTATAGGCAGGGAAATTGAGGCTTAGAGAAATTAAGAATTAGGCCAGAGACACAAGTGGTAAGTGGTGAGTCAAGATTCAAGCTCAGGTGTTCCAACACTTAGTCTCATGCTATTTCCATTGCCCTAAGATATCCCTCCTAGGCCATCTAAAAATCATTTGTACTGACATAGCCTTTAGAGTTGGAGCATTCTACTCCACCTCTCCATGAAGGTAGAATGTGCTGAAACTGAATAAGTTAAATCTAGGCCCACTTAAGCATTCACATGGACAAAGTCTTCTTGCAAGAGCTAATTCTTTCATAAACAAAGATCTATGGCATGCAAGGCCTTAGGTCAAAGAATAACAGAAAGAACTTCAGCAACTCCACAGGAGCAGCAATAAATGACTATATACATATATACCCACCGCTTCCCCAAAGAATATCTCATACTGAAGGAAATTTCACAGAATGTCAGGTCAATCTCCTTTCAGGAAGTGAAATAAAGGAGAAGCAATAGGAAAATGAAACAGATTTATTCAGCAAATACTATTTGAATTTGATTGAATAATCAACCTTTATTGTTACTTTGAGAAAAAGGAAGCTTTCACTCTTGTTTTCTTAGATTTGATCAAAAAAAATTAATCTGAAGATATCAAAGAACTGTACAGCTGATAAGGTCTATATCTCAAAGAGACTGTAACCTACAACCAGAACATTCCAAGAGCACTTGGCTCAGGAAATATCCTTAATATTGCAGACTTTTGAGACAGAACAAATTAAGGCCAATGCTTGGGGGGCCAGTAGATTTTTTTTCCCCCAGTAACCTTGGTTAGTCTTTTTAAAGGTATGTAGTAAGTTGTTCTGGGTTGTTCTATCAGAGCCAATCAGGCTGCATCTCCCCTTTCAGTGTCCTAGGGGTCTGGGTATCTCTCCACTATTGGCTCGAGCCTCCAGCAACTGGGTTGCCTACTGTTAGGTGCTGGCACCCATCCCATTTAACAACTTGACATCAATTCGCTTTTACAAAGCAATGTTTATTTTAATGATACAGCTAAAATAGAAGTACAAACATTTCCCCCCCACCCCCCAACACCTCAGGATTACAGTTTTCCCTATGTCACCACAGTCTATGGGGAGAGTGGGTTCACTCCTGGCACAGTTTCTACATAGCCTTAGTCCCACTAAAGTCATGCCCAACTATAGCATTATTGCCTACAGAATTCTCATCTCTTAGAGCCAAGCTGAGTCCCTAAGATCCTTGCTCCTCTAGGCATCAGTACTGGGCTAACTGTAAAACTCAGAATGATTCCAACTCCTGAATTCCCAGATTCCTAGAGACTCATTCTGCTGACTTTTCCTTGCAAAACTGAAGCATCCAAAATGAAAATGATGAGACAAAAGAACAAGGCCCATTTTTTCTGGATTCACAAGCCAGATTTGGAGAGGAGAGTGTCCAATACTTTTCCCCTTACAGCAAGGTAAGGGGAAGCACTGAGCAGTATCATCTAGACAGTTAAACCAAGAGAGAGAAATTGAAGAGAACAGCTAAAACTCCAATAGCCTAGTGCCTTTTGAAAGTATTCCCCTTTCTTACCTATGTAGCCAATTAAAAAAGCTTCTCTTAACAAACGGCTGGTTGTTGTGGTTCAGTCGTTTCAGATTCTTCATGACCCCATTTGGAGTTTTCATGGCAAAGATACTGCAGTGGTTTGCCATTTCCTTCTCTAGCTCATTTTACAGTTGAGGAAACTGAGGCAAACAGGGTAAAATGTCTTGCCCAGGGTCATACAGCTAGTTAAGTATCTAAGGCCATATTTGAACCTGGGTCTTTCTGAATCTAGGCCTGGCACTCTATTCACTGCGCCACTTAGCTGCCCAGCTAATGGTTAGCAGGCAGCAAACAGTTAAAGAATGCCTAGACATGCTCCTATTCATTGCTGTTATACATCATCACAACATTCCTAAAAGCAGGCTCCTCTTTGACGTGGGGAGTTTGCATCAGAGGCACTCTGCACAAATACCAGGTTCCTATTACATTTAAATCAAACTGGGAAGACCATGAAAGTGTATGTGTGTGGGGAGGGGAACAAACCACTGCCCTTGGCATCAGAAGACCTGAGTGGGCATTGTGGTTCTGCCACTTAATAAGACGATGACCTTCAGTAAGTCTCTTGACATCTCTCAGGCTCAATTTCCTCACCTATAAAATAGGGGTAATAGCTGTGCTATTTACCTCACAGGTTGGTTGTCAAGATTAAATGAGTTAAAGTGTTAAAATTGCTCTATCACTATGAAAATGTTCTGTACAAGTAAACTAGTCTTATTAAATGAGACCCTTTCCAAAAAAAAAAGCTCACTTGGCTTTAATTATTTCTGAACTTGATTTTCACTGGTACAATAGGTATATTTGATATCAGCACAATTTAGTGAAGCCATTCATCCAGCAATTTGCAAACTAGGTAAAAGGGCACTATTGTTTTTCTCATTTTGTTAAGTGGAAAAACAGACATATTTCTTCCATATAGTCACAAAGCTTCTAGCACTTCTCTCACATAGACATTTCTAAGAAATTCCACAAGATGATGAACATAGTTCAAGTCTATTCATTAATTCATTCATGAAATAAATGTTGATTGTACAAAATGTTGAATGTACAAAATATCATGAGGAAAAACACCGAGAATAAGATACAGTGCCTGCCCTCAAGGAGCATGCAGTCTCGTAAGGGAGATAACTTTACAAAGTAATTATGATACAGATATTAGTTAGAAAACTCTATAGCATCTACAAAGTGTTCTATCCCAAGTCAGTTCACAGGAGAGACAGATCTCAAGGAAGAGACTGAGGAAAGCCTCACAGAAGAGAAACCATTCATTTTCAGCCTTGTGGGATATACAGGAATTAGACAAGCAGGGCTAGGGTAGAAAGGGCATTCTTTTTTTTTTCTAGGCAATTGGGGTTAAGTGACTTGTCCAGGGTCATACTATAAGTGTTCCACCTAGCTGCCCCCTAGAGAGGGCATTCTTAATGAAAGGAATTGTGTATGAGGGTATGGGAAAGTGGAGCAAGTTTGGACTGGGACACGGGTTCCTTGAAGGGTAGTAGTTTGAAGTGAGATGAAGCTGGAGAGTTATGTTAGAGCCAAAACATAAATGGCTTCGAATGCTAGGCTAAGCAGTTTAGACTTTACTTACTAGACCACGGGGAGTGGAAGGACATTCTCCAAGAGATGAGATTAACAGAAAATTACATTTTAGGAAGACTGAACTGATGATAAACTTTTAATTATCACCCACATCTATTACAAATACCTCATTACTAAATCCAGTCAATCCACTAATGATCACTTTTTTATCATGAAGGCAGTAGGGTACAGTGTGGTACCAAGTGGTACAGGGGTATGGATGCAGGATTTGAAATCAGAGTACTGAGCTTTGAATTCTGGGCTCTGTGAGGCTTTGTGACCTTGGACAAGTCTCTAATTCCCCCTGAGCCTTGGTCTTCTGGGAAATGAGAGAATAGGACTAGATGGTGTCTGATGTCCCTTTCAGCCCTCTATGTATATGCCCTATCTTTGGACAACTGGAGGGACATTACTGTAAAAGTAAAAAAATTACATGCATGTGAGGTTCAGATGATAAAGGTCAAAAGGTTTCCTTTTGGTTCTTGGAGCAGGGGTTTTTAACTGGGGGTCTGTGAGCTCTAAATATATAGCTATAGAAACATATGTGTATGTTTCTATATCTATAAATTTAATTACTATATTTTAATATGATTGGTTTCCTTTGTAATCATATATTTGGGAAGAGATATTTAAAAAAAAAAATTCTGAGAAGGGATAGTTTCACCAGACTTCCAATGGAGTTCATCACACAAAAATGTTTAAGAATATATCTGCCCTAAAGGTTTTAGGTGGGGTGGGGGTGGGGGGAGTTTAAAACTTTAATAAATGCATTTACAACATCAAAGAGAAAGGCAATTACCACAGCAGCATGAACACCACCCTGTTCCAGGTTGAAAGAGTAAAGGAAAAGAGCTGTTTTATGTCAACCAAGTGTCTATTTCCTTGGTTCTGTCGTTATTTACACAGTTAGTGAAATAATTGAGCAGCACACTTTGTCAGTAAGAGGATGTGGGAATCAGATGGTTTCACGTTCTACTACTGTGGGTGGGAGCTTGGCAGCTCTTACCTCTTGCCTGATGAGAAGTGATGTTTTAAGGGGGTTCCCTCGGAGAGATAGAGAAGTGATTAGCACTTTAACACTGTAACATGAAGTGGCCTGGTTTTTTGATGTGTAGAAGTATTTATGTTGCATGTATATCATTGTTAGTTTTCTGAGGCTAACATTTAAAAAATATTAGAAAACAGCCACTTGGGATGTGCATGGATGAAACTCCAGTTTCATGTCTTGTCTTCAATTCAATTTAATAAGGACTTAAGGAAGTACTTTTTATCAGGCATTATATTGGGCACTGGGAGATAAAACAACGCAAAGATGAAAAAGACAAATTCCCTTCCCTAAAAGAGCTGGCATTATTATGAGGGGAATGACATTCATAACTGTTATAATACAGACTACAATATATGTAAGCTTCTTTAGAATAAGGATAACATCTCTTTTTCTGTCATCATATCCCTTAGTACTCAGCATGGTCCCCAATGCATAACAAACGCTTAATATAGTAACTACAGCTAGGTTTTTCACAGTAGATAGTTTGCTATGCCCTCAAACAGGTAGATCTGAATTCAAATTGCACCTCAGACAGTAGCTATATGATCCTGGGCAAGTTATCTAACCTCTGTTTGCCTCAGTTTCATTATCTGAAAAATGAAGATAACAATAGCACCTACCTCCCAGGGTTATTGTGAGGATAAAATGATGTGATTTTAAAGTTCTGTATAAATGCTAGCTATTATTGTTGTTGTTAGATTTTTTAATAAATGCATAAGAAATCTGCGAAGTGCTATGACTGTATCTTTTCATTCTTGGTAAATGAAATTGATATTAAGAGGAAAAAGAGACTAACATCTAAAAGAGTGTTAACAATGGGTGGTAAAAGAAGACAAAAGGAAGCTTCATTAGTGAATCTCAGGGAGGAGAATCATTTTGTATATCACAAGACAAAAAAAATGATGACAACAAAACTACCAATATCCTTGTTGAAGCATCAGTTCATTTGAAAGTGGTCTTTACCTTAAACCACTTTAAATAAGGCGTGATTAGAAATCAGAATCCAACAACATGAAATTCCATTTAAAATAACTACAGATAACATGAAATACTTGGGAGTTCATCTGCCAAGACAAACCCAAGAACTATATGAATACAGTCAAAAAACACTTTTCACATAAATAAAGACAAATCTAAAAAACTGGAGAGATATCAATTGCTCGTGGGTAGCCAATATAATAAACACGACAATTTTTATTGACAATAAAAATGATAGTAAAAAAACCCCAACATTATAAAAATGACAATTCTACCTAAGTCAATGTACTTATTCAGTGCCATATCAATCAAATTACAAAAGAATTATATTATAGAGCTAGAAGAAAAATAATAAAATTCATCTAGATGTACAAAAGTTGAAAAACATCAGGAGAATCAATGGAAAAAAAGTGAAGGAAGGTGGCCTAGCAGTACCAGATTTCAAACTATACCACAAAGCAATAATCATGAAAACAATCTGATATTTGCTAAGAAATAGAATAGTTGATCAGTGGGATAGATTAGGTATACAACATTCAGTAGTACATGACCATAGTAATCTAGTTTTGATAAGCCAAAAAATCCAAGATTTGGGGACAAGTACTCACTATCTGACAAAAAGTGCTGGGAAAACTGGAAAGCTGTTTGGCAGAAACTAGGCATAGACCAACATCTTACATTGTATACCAAGATAAGGTCAAAATGGATAAATGATTTAAACATAAAGGGTGATAGCATAAGCAAATTGGGGAGTCTAAGAAAATTAACCTGCCAGATTTATGGATAAAGAAAGAGTTTCTGACCAAATAAAAGACAGAAAGGATCACAGGAAGTAAAATGGAATTATGATTACATGAAATTAAAAAGGTTTTACACAAACAAAATCAATGTAACCCTAATTAGAAGGAAAACAGGGAACTGGCAAAAAAAATTACAGTAAATTTCTCTGATAAAGGTCTCAGTTCTCAAATATATAGTAAACTAAGCCAAATTTATATATTAAAAAAAATAAATAAAAGCCAGTCTGTAATTGATAAGTGGTCAAAGGACATGAATAGGAAATTCTTAGAAGAGATTAAACCTATCAATAGCCATATGACAAAATGTTTTAAGTTGTTATTGACCAGTGATTAGGTTATTAACTGAATTGAGTCAGAGGACCTGGATTCAAATCCTACCTCTAACACTTACTGTGTGACCTTGAGCAAGTCATTTAACTTCCTTGGATCCAATTTTCTTTACATGTAAAGTATGGGTGTTTAATTAGATGGCCTGCTCCAATCCTGGCCAGCTTGGAATCTATGATCCTCACAGCAGACATATCCGAGGATGTCAATTTCCATTTCTTATTGTAGGAGCATTGATCTTAGATTTAAGAGACAGTGACCTAAGTGCGAGTCCCTGCTCTGTCCTTTACTAACAGTGTGACCTTTAGCAAATCATTGAACTTCTTTGTGCCTCAGTTCTCTCTTCT
The DNA here is from genome assembly GCF_003287225.1 of Phascolarctos cinereus. NCBI lineage: Eukaryota > Metazoa > Chordata > Mammalia > Diprotodontia > Phascolarctidae > Phascolarctos > Phascolarctos cinereus. Next base: position 96,176,317 of record NW_027556098.1, read on the forward strand.
GTAAAATTGGCATAATAATGGCTGGAGTTCCTGCCTTACTGGGTGTCTATGAGAAAAGTTCAAGCTATTATCATACTTCACACTTCAACAACATGTGATTTTAACATGTGTATATATTCCCATCACAGATTCAGATCAAAACTCTTCTGTGATTTAATAGAAGGATTTCTGTCACCAAGCAATTCTTCAACCTATGGCTAACCTGTTACCTAGCTTTTCTGAAATTAGCTAGGGTAGCCTTTGAATGAAATATATAACATTGGAGACTGGGCCCATACTTGAAATTTTTCCAACTCGATAATGGAGGCAGCATAGTACTGAAGAAAGACCTCTGTTTTTGGAGTCCAGAAGACTTAACTTCAAATCCCAGATCTACTCTTTATGTGACCCTGGGCAAACCACTTAACATCCATGGGCCTCACTTTCCTCATCTGAAAGTGAAGAAATTGGATTAGAGGACCTTTAAGGTTCCATCTACCTCTAAATCTGTGATGACAGTATAACTGTGACTTGTCATAGCTTATGCTTGGCTGTAATATCTAAGGACCCAGGGTCACTTCTGTATGTTAGCATGGTATAGGAATAAGAGGAATTATCAGATATGGATTTATTATTACTATTGCTACTACTGGGTAGCTAGGTAGCACAGTGGATAGAATGCCAGGCCTGGAGTCAGGAAGATGAGTTTTCCTGAGTTAAAAACTGGCCTCAGACACTTACTGGTTGTGTGATCCTGGGCAAGTCACTTCACTCTGTTTGCCTCAGTTTCTTCATCTGTAAAATGAGCTGGAGAAGGAAATGGCAAATTACTCCAGTATCTCTGCTGAGAAAACCACAAACGAGGTCATGAAGAGTCAGGCAGGAGTGAAAAACAACTGAACTCAATTACTACTACTACTACTACTACTACTACTGCTACTACTAAAATGCTGAGATTTAGGGGAGGACTTATATTAATAAAACTAAATATTTTATAAGTTAATATTTTATATGTAATATTAAAATGCTGATTCAGTCCATTTTTAGATAATTCAAGAACATGTCTGACCTCTTATGTGGTGCCTGCTGAATCTCTTAAAGTGGGACAGCTGGTGGGAAGGGAGTGGTTTATACTACTTAAGCAATGTTCTCAAAGGCCACTACTCTCTTCATTTGGCCACAATGAAAAAAGTTCTCTTCTGTTTTAAATTTGAAAATATCAGTATACACTAGAGAGAAGAAATTGAGTTTAATACACTAAATTTCAGTTCTGAAATTAATGGAGCCCTGAAGGTAAATGTAATACACAAGTCAAAAGTTCTCATTTCTTTATATTTCACAAGGATTCTGAAAGGACCTTAAACCCAGTAAACCTTTCTCACATGGCAGCAAGACATCCCTATTCTTCCTTCTTCATTCTCCATTGCATTCCCTAGAGGGGCTATTCCAAGCCTTCTCCTTTCAGCTCAAGTCTCTGACACCACCCATTTGCCCCTTTCATCTCAGAAGAGGACCTTGCCTCATACTTTACTAAGAAAATTTTCTATGAGCTCCCTCTTCTCCGCTTCCCTAATGTTGAAACTTCATGATATTAGCCCCCATTTTCTCCTCTTTTATTTTAGTCAGTTGAAGATGTGGCCCTTTTCACCAAGGAAAACCTCTCTACTTTTACCCTTGATCCCATCCCATCTCATCTCCTACAACTACCCCTTCTTTCTCTAATCTTCAATCTCTCCTTATGCAACGTCTCATTCTCTGATACCTATAGGCATTCATAGGACTCCACTACTGACAGAAATTATTATTTCTCTCTTATATTAAGTAATCAGTTATTGAATTAAAACTGGGATGTTTTCAGAAGCCTGTAGATTGTTCAATCTCTGAAAGACATCATTGATTGATGAGATTGCCCAAATCTCCCAGTAGATGCCTTTTGATCCTGGGTGGAAGACCTCACCCAACTAGGGAGCCTAAGGAAGAATTTAATCTAATCTGGGTGAAACTGGACCCATTGTGTTCTAGTCTGACAGGTCTGAGTGATCAAAGTCACATCTTCCTCCCCCCCTGCCCCAGCTTCTCATTGTAATATTCATTCTCTCTCATACCTTGTTAACCAATCAGAGTCATTGCCACCCTCAGGAACACCCACTCTTCCAAGGGCATATGAGTGCTTTTTTTTCTTTTATAATTAATTTGTTTATTTTTAGTTTTCAACATTCACTTCCACAAGATTTTGAGTTTTTATTTTGTTCCTTCTCTCTCCTCCCCTCTCCCCAAGACGGAATGCTTGATATAGTTTCTACTTATACATTCATATTAAAGGTATTTTCATATTAATCACAATGTAAAGAAGAATTGAATCTAATGGGAGGAACCACGAGAAAGAAGAAACAAAACAAAGCAACAAAATAAAAGAAGAGCAAATAGTATGCTTCCATCTTTGTTCAGACTCCTAATTTCTTCCTCTGGATGTGGATAGCATTTTCCATTATGCATCTTTTGGAATTGTCTTAGATTCTTGCTAAGAAGAGCTAGGTCTATCAAAGCCAGTCATTGCACAATGTGGCTGTTACTGTGTACAATGTTCTCCTAGTTCTGTTCATCTCACTCTGCATCAGTTTATATAAGTCTTTCCCAGGTTTTTCTGAAGTCTGCCTGCTCATCATTTCTTATAGCACAATAGTATTCCATTACATTCATATACCACAACTTGTTAAGCCATTTCCCAATTGATAGGCATCCCCTCAATTTCCAATTCTTGGCCACCACAAGAAGAGCTGCTGTAAATATTTTTGTATATGTGGGTCCTTTTCTCATTTTTATGATCTCTTTGGGATACAGCCCTAAAAGTAGTATTGCCCGGTCAAAGGGTATGCACAGTTTTATAGCCCTTTGGGCATAGTTCCAAATTGTTCTCCAGAATGGTTGGGTCAGTTCACAGCTCTACCAACAATGCATTAGTGTTCCAATTTTCCCACATCTTCTCTAACATTTATCATTGTCCTGTTTTGTCATGTTAGCCAATCTGCTAGGTGTGATGTGATACCTCAGAATTGTTTTGCTTTGCATTTCTCTAATCAATAGTGATTTAGAGCACTTTTTCAAATGACTATAGATAGCTTTAGTTTCTTCCCCTGAAAACTGCCTGTTCATATCCTTTGACCATTTATCAATTGGGGAATGACTTGTATTCTTATGAATTCGACTCAGTTCTCTATATATTTTAGAAATGCGGCATTCAGGAGTGTCACTGACCCCCTTTATTAATTCCTGCTAGCATGATTAATAAAATGATACCCAGAAACTATATCTTTCAAGCTTTTTATGTCACACTATTCTTAAAAAACAACACAATTGATCATAAGATTCCCTCATGTTCTCCCTCCCACAATAAGATTCCTAGGGAAAAAAAATCAACTGTATATATTGTGCTCTGCTTCTCCTCTAACTCGCTTCTCAACCCTTTGCAATTTGGCTTCTTACCTCATAACTCAACTCTAACTGATGTTTCCCAAGTTACCAATGATCCCAGAATGGTCTAATCAGATGAACACTTTACCAGCCTTATTCTTCTTGCCATCTCTGAAGCACTTGACAATGCTGACCACCTTCTCCTCTTGAATACTCTCCCCTCAATGAGTTTTTTTCTCTTCTCTTTCCTGGTTCTTCTTCTCCCTAACCACCTCATTTTGCTCTCTTTTATTGGAAATTCATCAATCAATCAATCAACATCCATCAATCGATCAACAAATATTGATTAAGTGCCTAATAATAATTAAAAAGCTAACAATTGTATAGCATTTACCATGTGCCAGGTACCATGCTAAGCACTTTACAATTATTATCCTATTTTACCCTCACAACAACTCTTAGGAGGTAGGTGCTATTATTATCCCAGTTTTCCGGATAAGGAAACTGAAGCAAACAGAGATTAAATGACTTGCCTAGGGTCACAGAGCTAGGAAGTATCTGAACCCAGATTTAAACTTGGGTCTTCCTGGGGGCAGCTAGGTGGCACAGTGGATAGAGTACCCGCCCTGGAGTCAGGAGGACCTGAGTTTAGATCTGGCCTCAGATACATAACACTCACTTGCTTTGTGACTCTGGGCAAGTCACTTAACCCCAATGCCTCACTAATAAACTAAATGAAAATAAAATAAACTTAGGTCTTCTTACTCCAAGTCCAAGTGCTCTACCTACTGCACCACTTAGCTTTCTCGATATATGCCAGGCATTGTGCCTTGAACTAAGGGATATAAAGGCAAAAAGTAAAACCACCTCTACTCTCAAGAAGCTTACATTCTATAAGGGAAACCACACATACCTAGAGAATTATATACAGAAAAAATACATGCAACATAGGTAAGAGATAATTAAAGACAGTTGTGATAGGGGAGGGAACTACCAATCGAAGGAATGAAGAAAAGCATTCTGGAGAAGCCAGTGCTTGATCTGAGTCTTGAATGGAATAATAAAGTGTATGAGGTGGAAGTAAGGATGAATTGCCTTCCAGGAATAAGGCACAGCCAGTGCAAAGGCTCAGAGTTGGGAGATGCAGAGCCATAAATGATGAACAGGGAGAAGGGCACTCTAGACCACAGAGTGCCAGAAGCAGAAGAATACATAATGAGACTGGAAAGAAAGACTGCAGCAAAGTAATGAAAAGTTTTCAAAGCTAAATAGAGGAATTTATATTTGATCCTAGAGGCAACAGGGAGCCATTGAAGTTTGTTGAGGAGAGGAGTGACATGGCTCTATCTGTACTTGAGGAAAATCATTTCCACAGCTATTTGGAGGACATACTGGAAAGACTTGAGGCAGCAAAAACAATTAGTAGGCCAAAAAATAGTTCAAATGAAAGGTAATAAGGGCCTGAATTAAGGTGGTAGCTGTGTGAGAAGAGAGAAGAGGTAGAATGTGAAAGATGCTGTTGAGGTAGAAATGTCAAGATTTTGTAAGGGTTTGAATATATGGGGTGTGGGAGAATGGGGAGTTAAGCATAATAATAAGGTTATAAAGTTGGAAGACTGGAAGAATGGTGGTTCCCTTGACAGAAGTAAAGAAGTTTGGTGAAAGATTAAGTTTGAAGGAAATAGATAAGGAATTTTATTCTGAATCTTCATCCATAACATATTCCCTGCTATTGATGAATCTCTAGGCTGTCTCTCCTGTGCTTTCTCTTCTGTCTATACATATTCTTTCTTATTTTTTTAATTTTTATTTTCTTTGGTTTTATTTTATTTTTGTTACGTTTTGAGTTCTGAGTTGTGTCCTTCCCTCCCAAGCCCACATTAGAGAAGACCAACAAATGATAAAGATATATATATGTGGAACCATACAATACATACTTTCATATGTCAGTTTTTCTCTGGAGGTAGATAGCACTTTCCTTCATAGGTCCTTCATAGTTGATTCAAATGATCATATTACTTAGAACATTACTCATGCAAGTCTTCCCATGTTTTTCTAAAACCAACCTGCTTGTCATTTCTTACAGCACAGCAGTATTCCATCACACATTCTCTCTTAATAACTTCATCAGCTCACATGAGTTCAGTTATCCTCTTGAGAGCTATATGTACATCACTCTCCTGAAATTCCCATATCACCAACTGCCTATGGCCATTTCAAAGTATTTTAAAATTTTATTTTATTTTTAATTTATGGAAACAAGCATTTCCATAACATAGTACAATAAAAAGGATGATTGCACATTAAACTGCAAATCTACTATGCACAACTTGCTATTCCTTTCAAATATACAACAAAATTATCATGTAAATTTCTTTTTTCCCCTTTTTTTCTTCCTTCCCCTCCCTGCTCTAGAGATGACTACCATTAGACACAAATAGCTGTGCGTGTATGTGTGTATATATATATATATATATATATATATATATATATACACAAACACATTTGTATATATATATATATATATATATATACACAAACACATTTGTATATATATGTATATATACACACATAAATATACATATACACATACATGTGTATGTATATATATATTATATATATATATATGTAAAATTATTCCATACATACTTCTATTAATCATTTCTTCCTTTGGATGCAGATAGTATCTTTCTTCATATGTCCTTCATAGTCAATTTGGGTATTTATAATACTCAAAAAACCTCATTCACTCAAAGTCATTTTTTTAATATTTATTTATTTAGTTTTAGTTTTCAACATAAGATTTCGAATTTTAAATTTTCTCCTCCTGATATATGCTATACATGTGCAATCATATTAAATATATTTTCACATTAGTAATGTTGTAAAGAAGAATTAGAACCAAAGGGGAAAACCATGAGAAAAAAAAAACAAAGAAAAAAAAAGAGAGAGAAAAATAGTATGTTTTGATCCGCATTCAGACCCCATAGTTCTTTATCTGGATGTGGAGAGCATTTTCTATCATGAGTTTTTTGGAACTGTCTTAGTTCATTGTGCTGCTGAGAAGAGCTAAGTCTCTCAACATTGATCATCCCACAATGCTGCTGTTACTGTGTACAATGTTTTCCTGGTTCTGCTCACTTCATTCAGCATCAGTTCTGAAGTCCTCCTATTCATCATTTCTTATAGAACAATAGTATTCCATTACATTCATATACCACAACTTGTTCAGCCATTCCCCAATTGATGGGCATCCCCTCAATTTCCAATTTCAAAGTCATTCTTAAAACAATATTGCTGTTACTGTATACAGTGTTCTCTTGGTTCTGCTCATTTCACTCTTCATTATTTCATACAAGTGTTTCCATGTTTTTCTGAGTTCACTGATCTCATCATTTTTCATAGCACAGTATTATTACACTGCAAAGTAGATGTCTCATAAGCATCTCAATTTCAATATGTCCAAATCAACTCAGTATCTTTCTCTCTGAATCTATTCCTCTTCCCACTTCCCTTTCCCTATCAAAAGCACCACTATCCTTCTAGTCACAACCCTACCCATGGCCTTTCTAAAAGAGCCATTTTAAATTCTTCATCCTTTCTAACCTCACTTATCAAATCAGTTGCCAAATCTTCTCAATTATAACTCCACAACATCACTTGCATTTGCCTCCTATCCTTTCCTACAGCCGTCATTCTACTTGGGTCTTTGTCATCCCATGCCTAGGTTATTGCAATAGTCTCTTAATTGATCTCCCTATCTCCAGCTTCCACTGTAACCAATCCAATCTTCACATAGCTGCAAAGAAGGTATTCCTAAGGTGTAGGTGTGAGTACATAATACCCCTGCTCAATAAACTCCTGTGACTGCCTGTTACTTTTCAAATGCATACTCCTCTGTTTGCCATTTCAAAGCCTTTCACCTCCTTTTCTAGGCTTATTACACACTACTCCCTTTCACACACTTGACACTCCTGCCAAACCTGCTTTTTTATTGTTTCTCACACATAGCATTTACCTCCTACCTCCATAACTTTCCAGGTTGTCCTCCATGCCTCGAATATACTCTCTCCTCACTTCTGCCTTTTTATATCTAATTATCTAATTTCTTTCAAAGATCCTACATCCTATATAATGCTTTTTCTGACTTCCCCCACCTTAACTCACTCTCCAACTCCCCCCACAAAAAACTTTGCATTTATTTTTTTATATATTGTATATATTTATGTAGCTATGGTATATGTTATCTCAATGGAATGTAAGCTGCTTGAAGGCAAAGAATGTTTTACTTTTGTCTTGGTATTCTCTATACCTAGCATAGGTCATGGCCTTTAGGAGGCGCTTGATAAATGCTTGTTGGGTTTTTTTGATTGACAGGTACAATTTCACACATATTACTGATTAGAGACCAAACTGGTCTAATGTCTATCAGCAAGCAAGAACAATATACTCATTCATCAAATAGGGCCCTGGTGATAGTTCTTTTGTGAAGGATAGTCTTTTGCTAGCTTAGGAATTAATACCCAGTTAGTTCCTAGATTATAATTGTCCTGTGAAAACAGTAAGTGATTTTGGCCCCTCTTCAGAATTGAAAATAAAATTGGGCTATGCATACATACTTATGAAATTTAAGCACATTATGTCTTCCTAACAAGTACTACTATTGATCTTAATGAATTAAGGAGAGCTAAATTCAAATGATAGGGGATTGAAGTTGACAAAGAAAAGTAAACAGTGACATCCTGATAATGGATTTGCTAATAGTTCTTTCTTTTTTGGGTACAGTCCCAGTTTCTCCATAGAATACATATTATTATTATTATTAAAATACCTTGGGCTGAGGTAATGTGTACTTTGGGGTTCCTAATATCTGATAGATCAGAATATTTAATATAAACACACAGAACTATTCAGATAAAAGCTGGATACAAAGTATTGAGCCAGAAGTATTATAGTAGTAATAGTCACTGAAATGGAGTCAGAAGCCATAGGTTTGTATCCCAGCTCTTCCACTTACTGGTTATTTGACCTTTCACAATACCTAATGTCTCTGGAACTCTTCATCTGTAAAATGGGTGGAATGGACTAGATGACTTACTTTGAGCTCTAAATCTGGGATCCTACTGGTGATATGTCATTGTCTTGTGAATTTAAATAACCTTTTCTGCTTTCTGCCAGATTGGTAAGGTTTATTGCTTACCTAATATAGTACAATGTTGGGAGAAATAAGAAGGTATTAATGAATCATCCTGAACTTTTGGATTTAGGCACTGTATTAATGTCCACTACTATAAATTCAGTAGAGTACAAGGGTGTATGAACTACTTGGGATAAACAACAATTTCGAAATGTTTGTCATGGCAAGACAGTACAAAGACAGGAGTATTGAAGATTGGAAAAAGGTAGCTTTTACAGATGAAACTCCCTTTTTCAACTTGTTTTGCCTTTTCCTAGCTAATGTGAACATCTTTGTGGCTAGAAATCTAGTATTGGAGTCAAGAAGGCCTGGCTTCAAATTCTGCCTCTGATAGGCACTGGCTGTATGACACACCACCCAGTCACCTAACCACGAAATTCTCTAAGGCTAAAGTGTAAATGAGGCGATGATCTGGAGCAATTGAGGGAATTTTCACCCTGATCATCCCCTAACAAAAAATGAAGTCACAGGTTCAACGCCTCCTAAAAAAATCCTTTATACATATTTTGTGTTCAAGATGACTAAAAATAATGAGATTTTTTAAAATACCAAAATGTGTAGGATATAACATCAAAACAGAATCTTTCCTATGATTTCCCTAGTATTCCAGATGAATTCTGTTCCTTTAATAAGTCAGAGTTTGCATACCATTTCCTCCCTCTGATATAATGTATGTAATTTTTCCCAATCTTAAAGCACTCTATAGACATAAGCTATTATTATTATCGTTGTTATTATTAGCTGTTCTTCTCTTCTTGCTTATGTTCTTCAATAAGCAGTTTTCTCAAGCACCAGACCTGATCCAGGATTGAGTAAGCACTGGAAAACTTTCATAGGATGATAGATCTAGAACTGAAAGATTTTCTTAGAAGTCTAGTCCAATCCTCTCATTTAAATGATGAAAACTGAGGCTCAGGGTGGGTTAAATAACTTCTGAAAAATGGAAGGTGCCTAAGGGGGCCTAAGTCTGTCCCCTCAACACCTCTGCTTTTTGACCCACTGGCTTTCTAAATAAACCTCTGCAGATCCCCAACAGACTATTGATGGCAACTGTGATGGCAAAGGGACACAATTGTTGCATTTAAGCATTTAAAAAGCAGACAGTGGAAGAGGGATTACTTATGAGAACCAAGGTCTATAGATTCCTACTCCCATATTCCTTTCTTTTTTCTTTACAATTTTACAAATATTATTTCATTTTATCCTTACAATAACTCTGGAACACAAGTGCTATTATCACTCCTCATTTTATAGCTGAGGAAATTGAGGCAAACAAAGATTACATGACTTTCCTAAGGTCACATAGCTAATAAGTGTCTGAGAATGAATTTGAGTTTAGATCTCCCTAACTCCAGGTCCAGTGCTCTATCCACTATTCCACCTATTTTCCTCTAAGAAGGAAACAAACAATTATTAGGCACATACTATGTGCTTAGCACTATGATAAATGCCACACAAACATTATCTCATTTGATCTTCATAGCAATGCTGGAAGGTAGGCAATATTATTATCTCAATTTTACAGTTAGGATTGTCAAGAAAATAAACCAAAACCAGCAGGATTTACATAAATCTGAAACATAGTAATGCATATATGTATATAAAAATATTACTTATTGAATCTATAAAAGGCATAGTTGCATATTTATTATGCTAAGTCATTTAATGAGATGGACTACTTATAATGATTCCTTAGCCCCCAGGAGTCTGAGGCTCACAGAGTGGAAATCACTGCTCAAAATCTGTAACTCTGCCCAAACTGACCTACCAAGTACATCTATTTCCACAGGACCTCAATGACACCTCGCTATCAAGACTGATCTAATAAACTACTGTTATTACTGTGGTGTTAATGGTTGATAGCAATTTAATAGACCTCTACTTCCCAGTATATTTTCATTTTAATAGGGGACCCAATCCCATATTCATCCATTCATTAAACAAGTATTTAGTGAGTAATTTAGTGAGTACCTACTGGGGGCCAGCCTGGATACAAAGAAATGAATCTACCGGCAGAAATTCAGACACCCTGAGAGAGAGTCCATTAGGGAAGATATGAGAGAGGAGGGAGATAAAGAGCTTTACCAGAAGCTCACAAATCATAACATATAGGCATCCACGAGAGAGTGTGTTTGGAGATTCCAGCGTTAACAGTGAAAGTATTGGGATACTTTTTGCCTGAAAAATGTTACTATTCTATCAGGAAAATTAATCACCTTCAATTTAATTTATGAAGGAGCTTATCAAAGTATCTAGACCACTGGACTTGGAGTAAAGAAGTCCTGGGCTTCACTCTACTTAAGTCCAGTATTCCATTCACTAAATGTTCTGTGCCACCTAGCTAGCTGTCTCAGCTCTCAGTGCACATTACTATGCTATAATCCTGGAAAGGTGGGGCAGCTAGGTGGTGCAGTGGATAGAGCACTGGCCCTGAAGTCAGGAGTTCAAATCTGGACTCAGACCAAACACTCAACACTTACTAGCTGTGTGACCCTGGGCAGGTCACTTAACCCCAACTGCCCTAAAAAAAAAAAAAGACTGGAAAGGTAGGTTGAGGCTAAGTAGTAAAGAACTGTAAATGTTAAATGGAGGAGTTTATACTTGATCCTAGAGGCAACAGAGAGCCACCAGAGTTTATGGAGTAGGGTAGTGCCTTGGTCAGACCTGAACTTCAGAAAAATCGCTTTGGCAATTACATAGAGGATGGACTGGTGAGGGCAGACTTAAAAAAAAAGGGCCAATGAAGAAGTTGTAGCAATAGTTGAGGAAAGAGCTGATGGTAATGAGGGCCTGAACTAAGGTGATGGTCATGTGGAAGAGGAGGAGATGTGGTGAAGGTAGACTCAACAAAATGTGTCAATTGACTGGCTATGAGAGAGAATGCAGATAATGCCAAGGTTATGAACTTAAACGACTGAAAGGATGGTGGTACACTCAACCAAGACAGGGGCATCCATGAGGCACCCATGGGGCATCCATGGGGCAAATGTTAAGGAGAAGTTACTCCCATCTAGACAATTTTTCTACCTATGAGTTGACTCTACCTCAAAAATTGTAAAGGTCATGGTAGCTCTTCAGAACGTGAACTTCCTTGAGCAGTCTGAGGCAAGATTTAAACTCAAGTCTTCCTGACTCCTGGTCTAGCGCTCTATCCACTGTCTGTAATGCCAGGGCTACTAAATTAAGCTGGACCCTTGTTCTGGCAGAACAGTGGCCTGGCTAAGACCAGCCCACAGCCAGAGTGACAATTGAAAACGACTCATATGCTTCAGAATCCTCAGTGATTTAGATTTTAGCTCCGTAGCAGAATGTTAGATACCTTGTAGGCTGAGTATTTTAATTCAAGGCTGATCCTAACCCTCTAGGACCATTACCAAGGGGTACAGTGTCCTCCATAGCCAGAATAGTCTTGTATTAAAACAGATCAGCCTTGAAAAGACATTGAGTAGAAAAACTTCATGTCAGTCAACAGACATTTATTAAACACTTTCCATGTGGATAAATCTAGATCCAAGGCAGCCTGTATGAACATAGTTGACATCCTTGGAGGAAAGTTAAGATTCTAACAATCTTATTAACTTCAAGTATCTTGGTCATAGCTCAGTTTTTATAGGATTTCATTTTACTTAAAATATTAATAACCCCTTAAATAATTAGCTGAATAATTTCTCAAAAATTTTCAAATTTTTAACCTTTTTTATCAAAAAAAAAAAAGCTTTCTGTTCAGGAGAAGGCAAAAAATAACTTTGCCATAATACATAATGTATGAGTCATGGAATAGGCTTGAATAATTTGCAGACACATTGCTATTGAGTCATCATGAATGATACAAGACCATTTGAATGTTCTTGAAGCTAAACCTTTTACAATTTATAGGAGAACAAAAATACTACTACTTTCTTTTGCATTATTATGACTCCTAGCTTTTTCTTTGCCTTTATGAGGGGTGCTAAGGTTATATGATAACAGTACCATTTCATAGATGAGGGAATTGAGGCACCAGGAGGTCAACTGACTTTCTAAGCATCCCAGAATAAATCACTTGTGGAGCCTGGTATAAAATCCATGCCTCCCTTAAATTTGTCTAGTATATTTCCTTCCAATAGACTGCAGTAGGGTGAAAAAAAAAAGATACTCATAAATTTAGCCTACTTTCTCCCGTGACATGTAAAAATGCCATGATACAAAAGTAGTGGGCCAACTAACAGGGCTATGTTACATATAATTCTATCAATTATATTTTAAGCATACCTCTTTTTAGATGGACAATTATAAAGTCGATATTTCCACTCTTTTTTTTTTTGGCTAGGCAATGGGGTTTAGTGACTTCCCCAGGGTCACACAGCTATTAAGTGTTATATCTTGAGGTCAGATTTGAACTCAGGTCCTCAAATCCAGGGCCAGTGCTCTATCCACTGCGCCACCTTGCTGCCCCAGATATTTCTACTCTTCCCCAAGGGCCACAATGATTGCTTCTGCTTTTGAAATCACTGGAATCCACCCCTTAAATTCTGATCACAAAAATGTTTCCACTACCCCCATGCTCTCCTGATAAAGCCAGGTTAACAGCCCATTGATTTCCTTGGTGTTTCAGAGATTCTTTCTACTTTAACATTTTAGAATTAGCTAGGTGGCAATGGAACATACAACTTGCAGTCCATCAGACCTGAATTCAAAATCTTCCTTCTGATACTTATTAACTCTGTGACCTTATCCCTTAACCTCTGTCTCATTTTCCTCAACTGCAAAATAGGAATAATAACAGTGCCCAGCTCCCAGGGCTGTTGTGTGGATAAAATGAGTTAACAAGTGGAAAGTGTTTTGCAAACCTTAAAACACTATATACATGCAAGTTACTATTATTGTTATTATTATCATTTGTTGCTTGTACTTTGTTCTCAGAAAGGATCAATGACATCAGGAGGGCGATGTCTTGACTTACAAGTGAACTGGATTTAAGTGAGGCAGGGCTGTGCAAAGTCATCAGCCTTGCTCTCTCCTCCATAGTCATCAGAATCCAGCGGTAAGACATAGGTCAGGATGATGGCCCTGGATGCAATGGGAGACCTTGGCCTTTTTTAGTTAAAGTCTTTCCTGAGTCTCAGTTTGTCTGAGGCAACACCCATTCAGTGATTAAAGGCGAGGTAGGAAGCGAGGCAAAAGATGGCCTAGTTTGCTTCACAAAAGAGTCATTCTGGGAGAGGAAGACGCTCAGAGTTTCTGGCCAGAACACAAACAATTGCTATTAATACTCCATTATTATTACAGATCCTTGACATGAGTAGCCCTATTAGAAAACAAATACCCTTCCCTACCCAGGGAGGACTAGTGAAACAAGGGTCAGTCTGACTTCCCCTGGTTTACTCTTTAATTTTGAAAGGGGGCCTCTGCATCCCTGAAGACTAGGCCAGACAGAACCTTTCCCCTAGCAGCACTCTGTGGACCCCAGAGCAGAGTAACTGGAACACGGTTTTACCTTCCAGGGGTTACCATCCACCTCTCTACATTGCTACTATTTCACTGAGCATTCATTCCTTTAGGTCTTCCCTCAGAAACTAAGCAGTTCTACACTTGACTCATACTCCTGCTACGATCCAAACCCTTCCGAAGAGGGGAGTACATGTTAGTAGGGAGTAACAGATGGAGGTAATTAAGGGCAACTAAATGTCTGGGATTTTTTTTTTACCTGTTCTGATTTACAAGAAGTGAATAGCCAAACACCTATAGCAAATGTTGTCTGAACCACTCATTCAGGTATTCAATCATACAAAGATAGGGACTGGACCTGGGATTTCACTGCTATACGGAACTTACAGATATGAAAATCCCTTCTATTAATGCAGGTAGAGACATGCTCTACAGCTTGGAGAGTTGCCCTGAGAGGTTAAGTCACTTACCAGGGTCTCAAAGTCAGTATGTCATAGGTGAGACTTAAACCCAGACTTTCCCGGCTCTGAAGGCTGCCTCTTTACCTACTACCCTTCCTGTTGATTTCTATTGTTACTTCCCCATTTTATACCATATATTTTGTCTATCTACTGGCAATGTCACTTTCTTTAAGGTGGGGATCATGCCTCTTACTACTCTGTACTCCACATGGCACCTACCTAGCACGATGCTTTGTACACAGTAGGTCCTCAATAAAGATTTGTTGAATAAAGTGAATGAATGAATGAATGAACGAATATTAATAGAGAATGATAATGCCAACGGAGTAGGATGACTCATCTCCTCTGTAGATAATTAAGAACAAGACAGATACACATATGACTGGAAAGGTTTAGCCTAGCAGCAAAAGCATAAATTAAATTTCCTTTGGAAGATTCTTATAGACCAGAGGTTTTTTTATTTCTGTGCTCTGAACTCACCATAACTGGAATCTTCTTCTGTTCCTGTCTTTTCATGGGTTTTTAAGTTCCAAAATACCATTTTTACTCAAGTAGGTATATTCAGAGTTTCTTAAAGGAGATGCTCTATGTGAATAAAGGTGAAGATCTTGATAAAGGAGATTTCACTATAATACCTCCATAAAAATGAAAAAAAATTTAATTAAATTTAAAGAGCTCTAAAATAGCATGGGAGTCTTATATAGTAGAATCAGCATTCCATTCTAATATCAGCTACAGGTATTTTAGGAAAAAATGTAAAAAGTAGCATGATAACAAAACAGTCCTACCCTTCATTATTTTTTTTCCTTTTAATTTTTTTTTTCTAGTGAAAGAAAACTTATCTGGATATAGGATATAGCATATAGGCTCTGTGACTAATATTATGTGAGAATTAAGCTTTTATTGTAGAGTCACAGAATGTTAGAGCTTGAAGGAACCTTAAAGGTCAATCTTGAGTAACCCAACCTCCTTTGATTAGCCTACTAAGAAAAACAAAATAGCAGCTAGTTGCGACAAGTTAGGGTAGCTAGGTGGCATATTGGATAGAATGTTAGACCTAAAGTCAGACTCAAGTTCCTGAGTTCAGCTCTGGCCTCAGACACTTACTAGGTATGTGAGCCTGGATAAGTCACTTCACCCTGTTTGCGTCAGTTTTCTCATCTGTAAAAAGAGCTGGAGAAGGAAATGGCAAACCATTTAGTATCTTAGCCAAGAAAACCCCAAATGGGGTCACAGAGAGTTGGATACAACTGAAAAATGACTTTACTACAAGCTAGCAATTTTTAAAACCTAGTTTAATGTGTGGGATTTAAATGTCAAAATTATAATAACTAATATTAATGTGTTGCTTTAAAGTTTGCAAAGCACTTTACACAAATCATTTAATTTGAGCTCATAACTCACAAGGTAGATACACTGGGTATCATTGGCCTCATTTTTATGGATGTGGAAACTGAGGAGGTTAAATGACCTGTCCAGGCCACATTCCAAAGCAAGTGACAGAACTAGGATTTGGATTCCTAACTCCAAATCCATTATACGATCTACTCTGTTGCAAATGGGTGTGTATTATACATCGTCATAATTACTTATGAATTCATCCATTAAACCAATAATTATTGAGCACCAACTTTTTGTCAGACATCATGCTATGAGGGGCACAAAGACATATAATATCAAACCTAATCTCTGTATTCCAGGAGCGTGCAGTATAGTTTTGAAGATAAATTTATTAACAACTATCAAGCAAGATACAATATGATAAGTACCATATGAGGATTACGAGAGGCCCTGGAGATTGTGCAGTCCAACCTCTCATTTTATGGATGAGAAGACCAAGCCCAGAGAAATAAAGAGACCTGTACAAAGTCACACCATTTGGGGCTTAATCTTTGATGCCGCACCGAGAAGTTTGAAGAAGTCAATCCATGTCCCTAGAAAGAGGAGAAGAATGGATCATAGAAATGCTTGTACATTTTAAGGCAATGAACTCAGCTAGCATGGGCATAGGTAGGATAGTTGAACCCCACTGAAAGCCCGGCTAGTTTAATAGCATGTCAGTTTAATATGGTTTCCTGATTTCTCTAGTAAGACTGTTAAATCTAGGGTTAGGCACTGGGACAGTAGACAAGCAGATGGTTAAAGGGAGTGTCCAAGTGTCAAAGAAGAGGCAATATAGTAATATAGTGAACAAATTGGACTGAACATCGAAAAACTAATCTATTCCAGGCCAGGCTCTGAACCTTGTCTAAGTCACAACCTCTACCTGGAAGGTTCCATGATTTCGGCGTTAGAAAAGGGGGTATTCCAGCGTCCAGGTGTCAAGGACCTACCAAAATCCCAAACATGGATGGCCCTTTTAACTGCCAGACTGAAAACCCATTGTCAAAGTCAAGGGCCGGTTGTTGTTGAATCATTTCTGTTGTGGCCCCACTTGGGGTTTCCTTGGCAGAGACACTGGAGTGGTTTGCCATTTCCTTCTCCAGCTCACTTTTACAGATGGGGAAACAGGCAAACAGGTTTCCATGACTTGCCCGGGGTCACACAGCTAGTAAGTGTCAAATATCCGAGGTTGGATTTGAATTCAGGTACTCCTGACTTCAAGGCTGGAACTCTATCCACTGCACCACCTAACTGCCCCAAGGGAGTATTTTCTTTTTTTTTTAGAGTTAATGTTATATGTGAAACATTTATCTCTGAATACACTGCTGATTTAGTCCCTCAAAACTCTCCTGCCCTCAGTGAGCCCTAGCCACCTCTGACCACAGCTAAATCTTTAGACCCAGGATTTCCTTTCATGCTATATAAATGACTCTGATCTCATACTTTCTTCCTAGGATTGGAGGATAACATGGACTCTTTGCAGGTCCTGAAAACATTACAAATACATATATACATATAGATAGATAGATAGATAGATAGATAGATAGATAGATAGATAGATCCATATATCCATACACACATATATACATACACAGGTGTGTGTGTATATATATCTACCTCCAGGGGGGTCTGGCACTTTTATCCTGCAGGGAATACATGTGTGTGCATGTAGGTATATATGTGTGTATACATGTACATATGCCTATGCCTATACATATACATGGATAAAAGTACCATCTTCTTGGAGGAAAGCCAGATAGGTGGTGGAAAAAAAAAACCCTGTAGACCTAGGTCCACTGAGGAAGGGCTAGTCCTATGGCCCTCTGCTCCCATACCATCCCTAACCATCTAGCACCTTCTGCCCCCTGCCTCAGCAGCTTTCCATGCAAGTTAGAAGGGAGTAAGGGCAGGAAAGAAGCATTATGTAGCTCTTTGGCACAAGGGAAGCTCTCCATTCATTTCTGCCCTTTAGACTTACTCACCAGCTAATAGCTTCCTATTAGTCACTGAGTGAATGACCCCTCTCCTTAAAGAGACTAGCTCCCTGTTGGCCTGCTCTGCAAACCTTCTGCACAAATTCAAATAGGTGCCTAATGATGGAAAGCAACTGAACAATCTAGATGCTTTTTTTTGCCTAGGATCTGATCAAGAAAGCTGCCCTTTCTTGTTCTATCTCATAGATTCAGAGCTAGAAAGGAGCTTGGAAGGCCAAGTAGCCCAATCCCCCTCATTTTACAGATGAGGAAACTGAGGGCCAAAGAGATTAAGCAGCTTGCCCAACCTCACACAGCTATTAAGTAGCAAAGCCAGAATTTGAACCCAAGTCCTTGGACTTTAGACCCTGTGTTCTTTTCCACTGTAGCATGCCACCTCTCACTAGATGACCAATTCTCAGAGGGGCTGACCAGTTCCACCAGGGAAAAGGACACACATACAGAAATCAGGCATATTTTCTCCTGGAATTTATAAATGAAGGGTTTTAAGGAGATACTTCTCTCCTGCTCAAGACACAATAGGCCAGGCACCATGCCATCCACTATCCTGCCAAAGCATCCCATAGGTGCCATGAAGAGAATGGTTTGGTTCCACTCCCCACTTTTCTCAGCGGTTCTTAAGATCTGTTGACTCAAGCAGCGTGACCCACTATAATCCTGGAGCGCTCCAAAGCTTGCTACTGAGAGCCAGTCTCCTGATCCCAGCTGGTCTCTGACTTTGATAAAGAAAACTCAGAACTCCTCTGGGAATCAAAGGACTTCTGGGACATATTTAGAGCCACGGAAGCTACAGCTTTGCCCTCATGTGGCATCCCCCCTTCCCCTCCCATTTCTAGAAGATATTTTGTGGGTGAGGAAGCTATTCACTTTTCTGCTCCCTCTCACCTCTAGTCTGAAAGGCACATCCATTATACCAGCTGGACATGTTAGCAGGATTTCTGCCATAATACATCTTAACACCAATATAACTGGGCTTCTTTCACACCGTTCCTGAAATCTGTGCCAACCAACCACTTGTCTCTCCAAAACATGTAGCAGAAAAAAATGAAGAATTTATTCCACCATTTCCTGGCTCCTGCTCCCCACACACTCTGCTTATGGTAGGTGACTTTCACTGTTGCTCAGTTGTTTTTCAGTCACATATGATTCTTCATGACTTCATTTGGGATTTTCTTGACAAAGATATGGGAGTGGTTTGCCATTTCCTTTTCCAGCTTATTTTGCAGATGAGGAAACTGAGGCAAACAAGGTTAAGTGACTTGCCCAAGGCCACACAGCTAGTATGTATCTGAGGCCAGATTTGAACTCAGGAAGATGAGTCTTCCTGACTCTAGACTCTGCACTCTATTCACTGCACCACTTAGCCGCCCACCTAGGAGATGATGCTCACTTCCAGATTATCCAAAATAGAGTACTAAAAAGTGCATTTCCCTAGAGAACTTAGGCTAGATCAGATCTGGCTCTCTACCTATCATCTTAATTCAGAACAGTAAGAACCTAGCAATTTTCCATCTAAAGCTAGAAGCAGCAAGGTGATGCAATGGATAAGTCCTGGCATCAAGAAGATCTGAGTTCAAATTCCACCTCAGTTACTGGTTGCATAACCCTGCGCAAGTCATTTAATCTTTATCCATCTCAGTGCCCTCATCTGTAAAATGTACAAAAGTAGCACCTATCACCCCACCAGTGTTGTTGTGAGGATCAAATGAGATAATATTTGTAAAGTCTGTAGTACGGTGTTTGGCATAATGTAGGTACTTGATAAATGCTAGTTTCTTTCCAAGAGCTGCCGTCTACCCTGTGCTCTATGGGTATTACCGCTGCCATGCCAAATCTGATTCTTTCACTGCCACTTTGCCCATTCCCCATATTAGCTAAAGGTTTTTGTTGGTCTGGCTCATCCTAAACCATCCTTTCTGCCATATACACAGGGAGTGGGATATGGAAGTAAGCATAGAACACGGAATATGGAATAAGTATGGAAGCTGGGAACTCACCTCCTATATCCAACTCTGAAACTGAAATGAATCTTTCATCATTGTTAGACTGCCAAGCCAAGACTTCTCAAATCACAGGACTAGGACTGGAGAGCAAATGGTATTAGGATCCTTCCCCTGGTCCCTCAAGCCCCACTAGATGCTGGCTCACAGAAATGATTTTATGAGCAAGAATACCTCAAAACCCTTCTGCATTTTCACCAGATTGTGGGGAAGAGATGGTCCTTTTCCTGGCTAAAAGCAATTTCTCTGCTTGATACCAAACCTCCTATCTTCTCTAGAAGCTTTACCCATCCATTATTCCCTTTATATCTCATCATCCACCTCTACCTACTCATTCCTTTCCCAATACCTACAAATATGCCCAGAGCTCTCCTGATCTTAAAATAATAGCTAATAACAATTGCTAACTTTTATATAGCACTTTCCATGTGCCACTTTACAATTACTATCTCATTTGGTCCTCAAAACAACCGTGGGAGGTAGGTGTTGTTATTATCCCCATTTTACAGATGAAGAAACTGAGGCAAACAGAGGTGAAGTGACTTGACCAAGGTCACACAACTAGGGCATGCTTGAGGCCATATTTAAACTCTGGTCTTCCTGATTCCAGGCCCAATGGGCTGTATTTACTAGGCCACCTGACTGTTCTCCCAATCTTCACTTGGCCTCATCCTCCCCTCCCACTATTGTCTCAAATGTTGGTTGAATTGAACTGAATTCTTCCTTTTCATTACCAAACTCCTAGAAAGAACACTCCAAAAATTTCAGTTTCTATTTCCTCATCACTCACTTTTGCACCCCTTCTGGCCTCTGACCCCACCACTAGACTGAACTTACTCTCTCTAGGTTACTAATGATCTCTTAACTGTTAAATCCCCTGTGTTTTTCCTCAGTCCTCATCCTCTTTGACTTTCTCTATGGCTTCGGCACTGGTCATCAACCCCCAGTCCTCCATATTCTCTCTTCTCTTGGTTTCTGTGACACTGCTCACTTCTGGTTTTCTTCTGTCTTGTCCACCTCCTTCTTCTGGTACTCCTTGGTCATTATCTGTTTTCTAGCACCTAAGCCTGGGTGTCCCCCAAAGCTCTCCTGGGCCTCTTCTTTTATTATTCTCTCTCTCTCTCTACACACACACACACACACACACACACACACACACACGCATCTAAAACACATGTACATACACATAAAATATATATAATATATAAACATATGTTACATAAGTTACTATATATATGCTTGTGTGTATATTTGTATAGTACATATTTATACATACACACACATATACAACAAAACTCCCTTGTTGATCTCATTAATTCCCTTGGGTTGAATGATCTTTTTTAATGAGCTCTAGTGAAAATGGTCTACCTGCTATTCCCCATAAAGGATTTTCCAATTCTTTCCCCTCAAGACTTTTGTGCAACCTGCTCCCACCCTGTTCCGAGACGGTTCTCCCTCTTCGTCTATATATCTTGGAACTACTGTATATCTCCCTTGCTTCTTTCAAAACTCATCTCCAGCCCTCCCCTTCCCAACTGGTATTGCTCTAAACCCATTAGAAATTACTTTATATTTAATATATATGTATATGTATGATGTGTACATGCACACACACACCCCTATGTATTCAATCATCTTTGTGCACGTTGTTTCCCTCCGGTAGAACATAAGCTACCAAGGGCAGAGACTGTCTAGTTTTTGTCTTTCTTTCTCCAGTACTTAACCTAACTCCTCAGCATAGTGCTCGATTACTCAGTAAATTCCATTGGTTCCCTGTTGCTTTGGGGCTAAAATATAAGCTCCATTGGCATTTAAAAATTCTCACAATCTGGGCCCAACCTACCTTTTCAGGCTTATTTCATATTATTCCCCTTCCTTGGCACTCTGGTGTAGCCAAGAGTGTTGCTGGCACCAGTTATAACCGGCTCAAAAGATGAGTCAGTTGTTAAATTTTACACATGAGCATTAATACCTTGGAAATTTGCAAATGCTACAAATTAAGGCTTGATTTATTGTTTTGTTGCTGGTCTAGACTTTAAAAAGTGATGGATAAGATGTTAATAATGCAGATTAAACTTAAAAGTGCGTCCTGTGTACATTTTTTAGAAAATTGGTTGTTAAACATTTACCAGTGCACCCCTGGGGGCAGCCAAACTGATGTTCTTACTGTTCTTTCAACACCATCTTCTCCCGTCTCCATGCCGATGCAGTGGCTATACTCCGTGCCTGGATTATACATTCTCCTCTCTCTGTCTATTGGAATCCCTGATTTCTTTTGAGTCCGTGTAAGCACTCGCCCTCTGCAGGAGGCCTTTCCTGACCCCTCCTCCTGGCTTCAAGTGCCTTCTCCTCAAGATCACCTGTATTTGTGTTATATGTAATTGGGTATATTCCAACATATGTACATATAGTTGTTGAGTCATTTCATTCCTGTCTGACTCTTCTTTGAGGTTTTCTTGGCAAAGATACTAGAATGGTTTGCCATTTCCTTCTCTATCTCTTTTTACAAACAGGGTTGAGTGACTCGCCCAGGGTCACACAGCTAGCAAGTGTCTAAGGCCAGATCTGAACTCAGAAAGTTGAGTCTTTCTGACTTCAGGCCTGGAAGTCTATCCACTGTGCCACCTAGCTGCCTATATATATACACATACATATACATACACACACACACACACACACACACACACACACACACATACATACATACGTGTGTGTCTATATACATACGTACATACATGCATATGCACACACACATACACACACACATATATATATATATATGTATATATGTATATATATATATATATATGTATATATGTATATATAGTCTCACCAATTAGAATGTAAGCTTTTTAAAGTAGAGACTATTTTGTTTTTCTGTGCTAGGCAACAGGGCCTGAAGTCAGGAAGACCTGAGTTCTAATTTGGACTCACGCACTTACTACTTGTGTGACCCTGGGCACAGCTTAACTGCTGTCTGCCTCAGTTTCCTCAACTATAAAATGGGGATAGTAATAGCACCTACCTCTCAAAATTGTTGTGAGGATCAAATGACATAAAAAGTGCATCTTTCCTTCCTTCCTTGACAATTGATTAGAAATGGGGACGGAAAGATTCAAGGATGACTCCAAGCTCAGGACTCTGGATGCCTGCAATGTGAGTTGGAACCTCAATAGAAATAGGAAAATTCAGATAAGTGACAAGGGATGTGTCAGAAGCCAGACTGAACCAAGGTGGCCTTCCTGAGTCTGAAGCCAGCTCACTGGCCATCTGCTGCCCCAGGGCTGTTCTTCATCTCCTTCATAAGAATCACTCAAGGCTCAGGTACAAATTATTGCTTTAGGATTACACTAATGGGTCAATAGGCATCAAACACTGTCTCCTAAACTGCAAAGTGACATCATTCTTAAATCACGGAATTCTGAAATCTGACAGCTCATCTAGTTCCAAGGGTATTGGACTTGTCTGAAACAGTCAGTCTGTATCTGAATAGTTACTGGCCTTTATCTAGCATTTCAGGTGTTACAAAGTACTCTATGATACATTATCTCATTAGCTCACAAATAAAACCGATGCAGAAGGTGCTACAAATATTGTCTCTATTTTACAGACAAGAATACCCAGGTTCAGAAAGTTTAAGAGCCTTAGCCAGGGTCACACAGCTTTCGAGTATCAGAGAAAGGATGGAAACGCAGGTATCCTCCCATCTCGAAATCCACACAGCCTTTCTGTCTATCTGAAGTAGGAACCTCCTCTACAACAATTTCCAACTATTATCTGGACTCCACTTGAATACCTCCAGAGACGAGCAACTTACTTCCTCACAAAATTGATCTTTTGAAGAGAAAACAGGAAGTTGTTGGGTTACGGAGGAGGGTTGTTTTGTTTTGTTTTGTTTTTTAGTTAACTGAAATTTGATGCTTTGCCATTTTCAGCCATTTTTCCCAGTTCTGCCCTCTGGGCTAAGGAAGAAAAGTCTAATCCCTCTTCCACATGGCAGGCCTTCAAATATTTATATATAAAGCTAACATATTCCCTCGAAATCTTCTGTCTCTAGGCTAAACATTCTCAATCCTTGCAAATGATCCTCATATGGTATGATTTTGAGTTCCCTCACCATTCTGGTTGCCCACTTCTGGACAATTTCCAAACTGTCAATATTCTTTCTACAATAAGGTATCCAGAATTGAGTATAATACTCCAGAAGTTGTCTGATCAGGGCAAAGTATATCAGGATTACGAAGACTGTCACCTCCCTTTTTGGCTCTTGACTCTATGAATTCAGCCCAAGAATACAATTAGCCTAAGGGGGAGGGGGGAATGTGTGCTGTCATGCCACTCTATTGACTCACACTAAATATATAGTCCTTAATAACTGAATGTGTCTAGGAAAGTTTCTCCATCCTTCATTTGGGCACTATAAGACTATTACATTACTTCATACCTCTCAAAGCTTAGCTGATCAGATTTGGCTTCTTACATCATCCCATGGACAGCTTTTTGTGTCCTGATTCTACCATTCAATGTGATAACCATCCATAACAGATTTGTGTCATCTATTAATTTAATAAAAAGGGCATTCATACCTTCATTCATGTCACTTAGTCAAAAAATGATGAACAGAACAAGGTCAAGGATAGATCTTTGTGGCAGACCACCACAGACCTCGCTTTAGATTGACATCAACCCATGAACTGCCACTTTTTGAGAGGTATAATGGCTACTAAAAAAAAGCATTGGATTTGGAGTCAATCAGGACCTAAGTCCGAATTCCTCCTATGACTCTTACTAGTCGTATGAACATGAGAAAATCATTTAACTGCTGAACTTCAGTTTCCTCATTTATTAAGTGGGGATAATATTATCTACTGGGCAGCTAGGTGGTACAGTGGATAGAATATGAGGCTTGGAGTCAGGAAGACTCATCTTCATGAGTTCAAATCTGGCTTCAGACACTGATGAGCTGTGTGACCCTGGGCAAGTCACTTAACCCTGTTTGCCTCAGTTTCCTCATCTGTAAAATGAGCTGGAGAAGAAAATGGCAAACCACTCCAGTATCTTTGCCAAGAAAACCCCAAATGGGGTTATGCAACTGAAAATGACTAAACAACAAAAATATTATCTATAATTCTTCCCTCACATGGTTGTTATGAGAATCAAATAACACATGTAAACTTTTATAAACCTTATATGCACATCAACTATTGTTGTTCTTCTTATTTGAGCTTGGTCATTTCACCAGTTACAAGCCTACCTAATTGTAGTATCATTCAGTGCAAAATGATTTTGTGACAGATTTTGTAAAATGTCTTTCTAAAATACAGGTATATGGCATTCCTCTAATTTTTCAGGTTAGCCATCCTGTTGTAAACTAGAAATAACTTAATTTGGCATGGCTTGTTCTTAATTAACTTGCACTACCTCCTAGAGACAGCTGTTTCTCTTTCCAAATGGTAACAAACCACTTTTTAAGTATATGCTAGAATATTCACAGGAATGTAAGTCAAGATTCCTAAACTATTCTGTGAAGAATCTACCTTCTTCCTCCTTTAAAAAAAAACTGAAAAATTTCTTCCCTTGATACTTTTTCCCATTCTCCATAACTTTTTCAGAGGACACCTACACAGATATATCACACCCACGTGGTGTGAGAGGTTCCCGACTCAAATATTTAATAGCTGTGGAACCCTTGGTAATTCACTTATCCTCTCTGGGTTTCAGTTTCCTCATCTATAAAATAAAGAGATGAACTAACTGATCTCAATCTCTGATTCCTATTCAAATTCCAACTCAAAATCACATCCTATGATGATCTTCCCAATATCACCTTCTCCAAGGTGAGACAATGGAAAAAACCACTGCCTCTGGTGTCTGAGGATCTGTGTTCAAAACCTGTTTCTGATACTGACTGCCCGTGTGAAAGATTACAAGTAACATAATATCATCGCTAGGCCTAAATTTCCTTATCTGGTCAATGAGGGGTTGGATTTGAAGGTTCCTTCTAGCTTTTCATCTATGATCCAATAAGCTCATTTCTTGGTGGCTAGGTGGTACAATGGGTACAGTGTAGGATTTGGAGTCAAGAAGACCTGAGTTCAGATCCAGCCTCAGACACTTCATAGATGTGTGACTGTGAACCAGTCATTTAACTACTCTTAGCCTCTGTTTCTTCATCTGAAAAATGATAATAGTATTAACACCTTCCTGGCAGCTAGGTGGTGCAGTGGATAGAGTACTGGGTCTGGAGTCCGGAAGACTCATCTTCCTGAGTTCAAATATATCCTCAGATACTTACTAACTGTGGGAGCCCCAGTCAAGTCATTTAATCCTGCTTGCCTCAGTTTCCTCATCTGTAAAATAATCTGGAGAAGGAAATGACAAATCTTTGCCAAGACACAACTAAAAAAAGAGTGCAAAGGATATAAAGTGAAAAGGACTAGAAAGGCATGTGTGTGGTATGCGGAGAGAGGGGAGGCTGTGAAGAAGCCGGCTTTGCCTGCCAAACAGAGGATTTTATATTTTTATATCGTATATATTATGTTATTATACATGTATATATATATATATATATATATATATATATATATATGTTTATATTTTATATTGAATTCCAGAAATAATTGGGAGCCACTGGAGTTTACTGAGTTAGGGTATGGCATGGTCAGACCCACATTTTAGGAAGACTGGCTTTGACAGCTGAGTAGAGAACGAACTTGGAGTAAAGAGAGATTTGAAACATGGAAACAAGCTATTGTATTAGTCTAGGAGTAAATCAATGAGGAGGTGAACTCAGACAGAGACAGTATCTGAAGAGAGAAGGGGACATAGTTGAAAGCTGTGTAAAGATGAAATTGTTGAGATCTAGGAGTGCTGGGAACTCCAAAATTCAAGGGCAAGTGACACAGGTCCTGCCTCAAATGAATTCGACTCAAGCATTCTTTCAGCCAAAGACAAGGTTTATTCTAAGAATCTGCCCTATTGGCCAGATGTTAAGAATCTGAGCCTTTGTGATACTCATATTGACAAGCAGGCCTGACTCTTAAGAAATCTGATCATTTAATGTGGGCAAGATGGACATCTACATACAGTGGTCAAGAAGTGGCCAATAGCTGGGGTGACTGGAGGTAACAGAGAAGGACCAGAAGGGCTGGGTGCCACAGGCAAAACACCAGGGACCCGGCCATTTGGAAGGAGTCTAGATGGAATTAAGAGTGGGACATGGCCAAGGTAATGTGGAGGTAACAGACAATGAAGAGCTGGGGCAGAATCAAAGCCACAATGCAAGGACAGTTGAAAGGATTACAGCCTCAAGGGAACACCAGGGACCTGGGCCCGGGAGGGAAAGTCCAGGGCCTTTTAGGTGATGAGGATGGGATTTAGGCCCCCAAAAGGAAAAACCCTGGACTTTCTCACAATCTCTGGTATTTGCCTGAGGCTATAATCCCATCAATTGGCCTTTCATTGTGGCTACACTCAATCTCCCAATTCTGTTACCCTTAACCTAGCCTAACCCTCCCTATAGTCTCCAGCCATTTCCCACACTTAATCCTAGCTAGGTTCCATTGTCCAGGTCCCAGGAGTTCTGTTTACCCCAGTTTACTGGCCACTCCCATCCAGATCTCCTTAGACCCCTCCTCCAGTCACCCCAAACTACTTGGCCACTCCTAGATCCCTCCCACAATCTTTCTGTATATAAGGTCCATCTTGTCTCCATAAAGATGCTCAGATTTTCACAATCTAGCCAATAGCCCACAGATGCTCAGATTCCTTAAGAGTCCAGTTAATATGGCAAATCTTCAATAAACCTTGTTTTTGGCTGAAAGAAGGCTTGGGTCGAATTCTTTTGGGCAGGACCTGAGTTCATGATTTTGGGATTTCAGCACCCCTAACCTCTAGACCTCATCATAGGGGTCATCATAAGCATCCCTTCAAAATCAATGAAAAAGCCTAGGCAATAGCTTGGATTTGAGGGATGACTGAGTGAGGAGTCAGGGATGACTCCAGAAAACCAATATCAGGGTGTGGCTCAGAGCTACAATAGCCTGACTCGATTAAAATTGTCCAGAGCTCAATTAACCATTCTTAGTGAGGTATGAATGGATCACTAAGTACCCAAGCCAAGGATACTCCCACTTTCCTTTAAAGGAATAAGACTAAATGAGCCTGAAAGCCTCATCCTCTAATCTTTTTAAGTGCTCTTAAGTATTCCAGCCACACCCCTCTAGAGACACTATATCATGTGAACCACACAGCAAGCCAGTGGCTTAGTATTTCAGGTATAATTTTCCCCATTTATAGAGATGGAAGCTAATATGGATAGATTAAATGACTTGCCTAAGGTCGCACATATCTGGACTCAAACACAGGTCTTTTCCCTCTGAGTTCAATTGTTCTTTCTACTAAATCACAGCTACCTCTCTGGAAAGTGAGGTCTGTACTGAGCTTACTATATGTTTTTTAAAAAAAAATCCCTGTCTTCTATATACCCCTAGGTTTAGAGGTCTAACAGTTGTGCCATCAGCCAGACCCCTGTTCTTTCAGGCATCCAGCTTTTAATTAGAGGTTTAATCAAACAATTGTAACCAGAATCTCATTTACCAAGATGCAGCCTTTCGGCTCTGCCCTGAGTTCCTCAGCCTCTAAGTCCAGTTTTCCTCCTGATTCCTATCAGATGAACTAAAATTCACCTCAATATCCACCCCCCGACACTTTTGTTGGCCATTTTCCCCTAGGCTTCTAGGTCTAGCTAACAGGTCATTTAACTGTTCATAAATCAGGTCTGCTATTTGTTTCTTCATTTGTGGAGGCACAAATGCATAGTGGAGTGGTTCTCAAACTTGTTGGTCTCCGAATCCCTTTCTGCTGCCAAAAATGATTGAGGATCCCAAAGAGCTTTTACTTCTTTGGGTTATTTCTATCGACATTTGCTACATCGAAACTAAAACTGTCAACTTTTAAAATATGTATTTATAAAATATTTCTTAATTCATTTAAGAATAACTAATAAATCCATTACATGTTGACATAAGTATCATGTTTTGTGAAAAAACAACTACATATTCCAAAACAAAAAGAAATAGTGAGGAGAAGTGGCATTGTTTTACATATTTTTGCAAATCTCTTTAATGTCTGGCTTAATAGAAGACAGCTGGCTTCTCGTGATCTGTAAAAATGTATTGTTTTGGGACTGAAGCTTACCAAGAAAATCTGGCCTCACATAGACCTGTAGTAGGAAAAGAGAAGAGTATTTTAATTAGCAAATAAAAGTTAGTATTATTATTAAAAGTTTGGGTGTGATGAGGTATGGGCCCAGCTTGTCCCAATTTGGGCCCCATTTGTCTAAGGGGCCTTAGAAAACCCTTGGACAATCCTTGAATTCTCTTACTTGATCAAGGAAGCCATTGAAGGTATAATCCCATCAACTGGGTTTTCCTTATCACCTACTTCCCAAAGGTATAATCTATCAACTGGCTGTTCCTACACCAATCTCTCAATCCTGTGTTCCTAGCCTTCCATTGTCTTACCTTTCTATGACCCACCCCCCTCAGCCACTTCCCACCCTTAATCCTACCTAGGCTGTATTCTCCCTGGGCCAGGGTCCAGCTCCCTGGCCATCTATTACCTCACAGTCCCCTCAGACTTCTTGGCTACTCCTAGATCCCTCTCATAGTCTTTCTGTATATGAGGTCCATCTTGTCTCCATTGAGATGCTTAGATTCCTTAAGAACCTAGCCAATAGCTCACAAATGTTCAGATTCCTTAAGAGTCTGGTGATATGGCGAATCTTTAATAAACCTTGTCTCTGGCTAAAAGAAGGCTTGGGTGGAATTCTTCTGGGAAGGACCCCCAGTCTCTTGCTGTTGCTATTTTGGGGTCCCAGAACCCCTAAGCCTCAACAGTGGCAGTGTCAGAGGAGAGAAGGGAGCATATTGGAGAGATATTGCAAAGGTGAAAAAATATTGTGAAGGCCGCTGTGGCAATAGATGGTGGGGGGAGATTTTGAGAAGTCCAAAATGATTCCTAGATTGGGAACCTGAGGGACTGGGAGAATGGTGTTGCCTTCCAAGTAATAGAGAAGGTAGTGGGGAGGAATGGGCAGAGTTAACGGGAAAGGTAATGAATTCTCTTTCAGCCATATTTGGTTTAAGATGTCCACTGAATATCCAGTTCCAGATATCTGAAAGTCATTTGAAGATGGGAGACTGTTGCTCAGGAGAGAAGCTGGAGCAGGATTGGTGAATTTGAGAATCATCAAGGTAGAGATGGTAATTGAATCCATGGGAGCTGATGACATCACTAAATGATGGGAGAAGAGAAGAGTGTGCAGGACAGAACCCTGAGGGACACCTCCTATTAGAGGGTATAATCTGGATGAGGATCCAGCAAAAAAGAGATGGAGAAGGAGAGTTCAAATAGATAGTAGGAAAACCAGGAGAGAGCAGTCTTCCAGACACCTAGAGAAAAGAAAGTGTGAAAGAGGAAAGAGCGATCCACAATGTCAAATGCTGAAGAGAGGTCAAGGAGAATGAGGAATGAGAAAAAGCTATTGGATTTGGCAACTAAGAGCTCATTAGTAACTTTGAAGATACTTTTTTTTTTCTTGAGGCGATTGGGATTAAGTGACTTGCCAAGAGTCACATAGCAAGTAAATGTTATGTGTCTGGAGCCGGATTTGAGACTGGGTCCTCCTGACTTCAGGGCCAATGCTCTATCCACTGCACCATCTAGATGCCCCTAATTAGTAACTTTGGAGAGAACAGTTTTGGTAGAATGATAGGGTCAAAAGCCAGACTGTAAGGGGTTAAGATTAGAATGAGAGGAGTTATAAAAATAACAAGAAAACTATATGAGAAACGGTGAACGTCTGTTTTCTACAGTTTGTGTTTTTTAGGAAATGTATATAATTATATATATATAAATGAATATATTATAAATAAATATTATATATAAGCATAAAATAATATAAATAAAATTTACCAAGATAATTTATTTAAGTTACTGTGTGACTATGTGCAAATTACTTAACCTCTCTGAGTCTTAGTTTCTTCATTTATGAAATAGAGAGAGTAAGATTGGAAGCACTTATTACATAGGGTTGTTGTGAGGATCAGATGATGTACTCTATCTAACGCATCTCACAAAATTTAATGTACTAAACAAATGCCAGCTAGTATTTTCTTGCCTTTTTATTTCCTCACAGAACTTAGAGGTAGCTGGATGGTACCGTAGATGGAGCCCTGGTCCTGGAGTTAGGAAAGACTTGAGTTCAAATGTGACCCCAGTCACTTACTGGCTGTGCAACCTGGGGCAAGTCACTTAACCTCTGTCTGCCTCAGTTTCCTAATTGTAAAATGGGGATAACAATAGCACTCACCTCCCAGGATTGTTGTGAGGATCAAATGAAATATTTGTAAAACACTTATCCTGCACATAGTAGGCACTTATGATTGTTAAAAAAAAAAAGTCATTTCGCTTGTCTCTAAAATGAGCAGATTGCACTAGGTAACCTCTAAGTTTCCTTCCACCTCCAGAGTTCATAATCTCATGAATCCTTCCGTGAGCTTCTAAAAAATCTTTGATCACAACCAATGAAACTGAGAAACCATGAGTTAGCAGACTAACAAAAAGTACTAAGGCCCTTCTCACATTAGAAGGCCAGACATTATAATGAGTGTTTGCAAATATAGATGAAAGACTGAGTCTAGAAAAGCATTTCTTTTCTTATCACCTTGGTTCTAATACAGAAAAATTTGACGTGTAAGAGTCATGTGTTTTTTTTTAAAAAAAGGTGTGTAAATATTAGAGGAGAAAAAGGAATGAAAAAAGGAAAGGAATCAAGAATATATTTGTTACCCCCCCCAATGATTCTACATACTTTTGGCACACACATAAAAAGCAGATATCTATGCAAATGCATTTATGGTTTTTCCATGGATTTCCATCCTTATAGGCATGAAGATGGTCCCTTAGAAATACCTACTGAGAATCACTGAACTGAGTGGTACTAGAATCTCAGTCCTTTGCTTTCTAAAGCAATTTATTAGTTACCCCAGATGATCTTTCTCATGGAAAGGGTCACGAAACCAAAGTGAGTGAAACTGTTGAAATGCAATAAAGTTAGGAAGACAAAGGTTAGCACAAAGGGAAATTGCTAGAAATATCATTAGAGTGTATAGATAGCCAGCTTGAAGCCAGGAAAACCTGACACATACCCATTGTATGACTCTGGCAAGTCCCTTAACCTCTCAGAGATCTAGGAAACTCACTAAGACTGTTTCAGAGAAGGCATTGACATGCATTAGTAAAGGGAGTTTGCTCATCTGGGAATTCCATATTCCAATGGGAATCCCCATTGCCTCACTTAAAAAAAAATACCTTTTCACACAGATAGGTAGTACCAAATACTGGTATAGATCTATGAGCTTATGGTTTTAATTGACTATATTCATCAACTTGGAAGGCATTTGTAGAATTCTATTAGAATCTTCTCTTGATATTTGCATGTCATTATAGCGTAGATTAATCACTTGACAATTGAAGGTTAGCAGGTAGTAACTTCTTAGTTGCATGGTTAAATGAGTTTTAAATGTGGACATTTCTTTTGTATTTGCATCAAAATCCAAAAAAATATTGCTGGAACTGTAGTTTGAGCTCAGAAAAATATATCTGTTACAAATTTGTGTGAGAATGGAGACCTTGATTCTTTTAACTTTCAACAGCATGGGAAGTATATAAAACAGCTTAATATTAGTTGTGAGGTTTGAACAATGTTAGTGGTTGAATTGACTTTACTACAGTATGAGTTCCAGATATAAATGCTGTTTTGCCTGCAAATTCCTTAAAAAACATTACCAGGCTTGCAGCAAAAGCTAATTTCCAAAGCCATTCACTGTTTGCTAATAGTGTTTAAGAGTGGTTCTCATTTCAGAAAAATGTCCAGACCTGAGCTAAAAATTGTAATAAAACTTTTTTTCTCTTTTTTCTTTTTTTTTTTGACATGATGGCTATGTACAGGTACTAAAATATCACAGGACAACAACATGTGTTGTCCTCAATGCCATTGATTTATAAGTGTGTCACTGTGATTTTTTAATGCATCTAATAGCAGTGCTACGTGCTATCTCTGTCATGATTGCTTAGCACTATCATTATAGAGCAAAAGCAGCTGTGGACAATATGTAGATGAATGAGCATGGCTGTATTCTAATAAAACTTTATTTAAAAATGTAAAAACTGTTCCTAGATTGCAAGCCATATTAAAGGAAGAAGCAGGCTGAATTTGATTTGTGGGCCATAGTTCGAATATCTTAAGCATGCTCCCAAGGACTAGGCTCAGTGGCCAGTCACTCATTACATAGATGTTTTTTAAAAATATCAGAGGCAGCATGGTGTAAGTGGATGTAGAGCTGGCCTCAAAGCCAGGAAAACCGTCAAGTCCTACCTCTGACAGACATGGCCTGTGCTACTTTGAGAAAGTTCCTTAAACCCTTGGAGTACTAGGCATACCCAAAACTGTAAATTGCAGAGAAAACACTAACCTGCATTTGTAGAAGTATTTTCCTCTCTCAAGAGTCCTCTATATCAATAAAATCTGGACCTTATCTACAGATATTTATTTCAGTCATGGAGAAGAAAAAAAAAATCTTGTCTACTGACAAATGGAAGAAAATAATGGAGGGGGGGGAAAGAAAATAATGGAGGAAAAATAGATGAATTTACTTATAAATAAAAGTTTTTTATACAACAAAGCAATGTATCTAACTTCAAAATAAATTATTGGGAAAATATTTGTTGTCAATAAATTAAATTTTAAAAATCTCGCATTCAGTATCTATAAAGAATTGAAACATATTTACAAGAATAGTGCCAATGCCTCAATGGATAAATGTTAAAAGATAGGAAAAGATACTTCATGAAGGAGGAAGCACAAAAAGTTAATAATCACTTGAAAAATCATTTAAACTGGAGAATAGTAGCTAGCATTTACGGAGCACTTCCAACATTTGCATGTGATTTATGTATGTGATCTCAGTTGATCCTCACAATTCTATGTGAGAATTCTATTTAGAGATGATTATTCTCCCTAGTTAACAAATGAAATTAAGTGACTTACTCTGGGTCACCCAGCTAGGTCAGAAGAAAGATTTGGACTCTGGTCTTTCGTAGTCCAAATCCAGCACTCTATCCATTGTGCTATACCTGTTTGCCTCAGAAAAATAGAAGCAACATAGGGTGGGGACAGCCTTGCAGTGAAAAAGACCTGGATTCAAGTCCTATGTGGGTGACCAAGAGCAAGGAGTTAGCAAACGAAAAATGAGTCTATAATAATTATGTAAATCAACATCCGTCCACAAGGTTATTTTGGTCCACACCTGAAATTTCATCACATGGAGATTTTCTCTACCAAAACAGATCAGCAATTCCAGTAGAACTTAGTCTTAGCTCCATGAGGGTAATGGACTTGCCCACAGTCATAGGGCTAAAATCAAATCTTGGAAAGGCAAGATTTGAACCCAGATCTTCCTAACTTGAAGACTGGCCCTCTGTTCATTACACCACACTGTCTGGTTAAGTATGATGATAAATAATTTAACATTCTAACAAAATATAAAAGTGGCATCTAATTTCTTGAAGCTACAAAACCCCACTAACTTCTCAAATGAAAGGCTGAATCAACCCCAAATATTAGGTGAGTATCAATAAGAATATATCCTCTAAGAATTAGCTACAGTGTTGCTGTCATTTAGTTGATTTTCAGTCCTGTCTTACTCTTCATGACCTCATTTGGAGTTTTCTTGGCAATACTGGAGTGGTTTGCCATTTCCTTCTCCAGGTCATTTTATAGATGAGGAAGCTGAGGCAAACAGGGTGAAGTGACTTGCCCAGGGTCACACAGCTAGTAAGTGTCTGAGGCCACATTTGAACTCAGGAAGAGGAGTCTTCCTGACTCTAGGCCCAGTACTCTCTATACTATGGCACCACCTAGCAGCCCTACAGTAGCTAGCATCTATATCACACTAAGGTTTGCAAAGCACTTGACAGCTCTTACTTCATTTGGTCCTGCAATAACCCTATCAGGTAGTGCCATTGTTATCTCCATTTTTGAGATGAGGAAACTGAGGCAGAGGTAAAATGACTCATTTGGCTAGTGAGTGAGGTCAAATTTGAACTCAGGTCCTTCTGACTCCAAGTCCAGCACTACATCATCTAGCTATTGACTATTCTCCTCAGGCATGACCTGCCCAATGAGCTAATCTCCTTTTCTGGTCTTGGTTAAGGTCTGGAAATACTCGCTTTTCTGTCCATTATAAACTGTCCATTACATATCGTCCTCCTCCAAAGTAAAGTTTGATTTTCAATCCTGAATTTATTGAGACAGCTAGGTGGTTGATAATAGTTGATAGAGTGCTGTGCCTAGAGTCTGAAGATCTGAATTCAAATCCAGCCTCAGATTCTGACTAGCTGTGTGACTCTAAGCAAGTCACTTGACCTCTATTTGCCTCAATTTCCTCAATTGTAAAATTGGGATAATAATAGCACCTACCTCCCAGGGTTGTTGTGAGGGTCAAATGAGATGATATTTGTAAGCTCTTAGCACAGTGCCAGGAACATAATAAGCATAATAAAAATGCTAGCTAGTATTATGATTATTCATAAAGATGGCTCTACAATAATGAGAGAAGAAGAGATATTCCTAACCATGCAGAGTCACGACAGTAAGATAGGATTCTTTGATCTGATGCCCTATTAGCTATTCTCTTCAGTCTTGGTATTTTTGTTATTGGTCATGGTGACATTTTTTCCGAGACTGGTGTAATTCAAAGCAATTACTATTCCCTTACCAAGGACATACCCTGTTACTTCTTAATAAAAATCTTGAAAAATAAAAGCTTGATTAATTAGAAATTTATTCCAATTTCTAATTCCTTCCATCTTTCACATTTCAAACTGATGAGGTTTTACCACAACCAAAAAACAATAATAATACCAGAGATGAGATTCGGTGCATCTCATGCAGTCCCATACATCTGCATTACATCTGCATTCCTTTCAATAAAGTAATTGCCTCTGAACCACAACTATATCCACAGGCCTTCCAGCCATATCCATATCCACCATCTATTGGAAACCATTTCTTTTTGTTTTTACTTTTACCTAGGGATGTAAAATTCATGCAGCTCTCTGTGGATCAACCAGGGATATGAAGGTCTCTGCTTAGGAAATTCTGCCGATTCCCAGTTCTTCCTCTTTGTTGCCAAATACCATTGGCAGAAAGAGCTACCAACCATCAATTATTTCTCTTTCAAAGGATATTTAGATGAACTTCTAGCACCAGTTCCTAATGGCCAAGGCCTAAATGAATTGATAGCCTGACTATGAATAAATGGGAGATACTTTCCCATCCCTACAGAAAGAAGTAACTTTGGAAATATAATATTGCTAAGTCTATACAGTATGGCTCTGGGGGTTTTTTCCCTCTGCCTTATTCTTAACCAGGATAACTTCTACAGGGTTATTTCTATAACAGTCTAGGGAACACACACACACAGCTGGGGCTGTTATAGTTATTCAGACCTCTTTGCTGCAGGAAAGTCATAGGATTTGAAAGTTGGCTTTTTAGAAGAAGCAGAAAGTTATTACATGTAACTAAATAGCAGAAGTAGAGTGGTAGCAAGGAGAGAAACTGAGGAAGAGAGCTTAGAAAATGATTTTTCAGAGACTGTCACTTTTGATCACTCCTCCACAGCCCCCATTTCAACAATTATTAAGGAAGTTGTTAATAAGAAGAGCAAAACTTTGTTAATTTGAACCCCAATGATTTGTAATGTATGATACCCGTCTAGCAATAAAGAACCCCTGCTAGACCCAGGGGGCTGCAGATTGCAGTCACTCCTTCTCCCAAAGGGCCTTTCTGCTCTGGATACAACCATGTGGTCTGGACTGGATTCAGTCCTGGGGGAGCTTGGCCTCTAATGAGAGGGGGGATAGATTCCCTTTTCTCATTCTCTTCAGCTCATTAATCCCCCCACCTCAGTACCCTGGGGCCAAATTATTTAAAGCTTAAATTCTGGTTCATGTCTAGGGTCTCCCTAAAGAGAGAAAGAGTAGAGCAGTACTTATTATTTAATATGGATCAGTTATGGGACAGGTATTTACATCCTACACACAAAAGAAATAATAAACACAGAACCCTAAAAAGAGTGAATTTGACCAAAAAAACCAACTTAAAGCAGATTTCAATAACTTTACTTATAAATACTATTTTAATCTACTGGAAGCTATTACCTAAATCTCATCAGAACATAAAACAATCTGTGGAATTGCTAATTAGGCATTTTATATTTTACCTCAGCTCTGCATTGTCCAGATAACACCAGTACATGTCTGCAGGTAAAATGGGCCAGGCTTGAGCCAATCCTCGTATTGTCTTCTATGAAAAAGATTCTCTTGCTACTACCTAGGCCCATTCATTGGACCTCAAAACCTCTCAAATTCACTAAGTTACCTCTAAGCCTAGATAAATCCATCTCATCCTCCCAAGGCTAATGTTAAATTGTCTACTTAGGAAAGGAAGCATAAATTGAAAAAGACAGCTAAGAGGCCAGGAGAAAGTTTTCTGGGAATAGAGTAGTTGTTTGTCCTTTGTTCTCAAAGAGGACCATGACATCAGGATGGTGAAGCCATGAAATTGATTTAAGTGAGGCAGGGCTGTGCAAAATCACCAGCCTCACTCTCTCCTCCAGAGCCATCTGGGTCCAGTGGTAAGATACAGATCAGGACAACTGGAGATGGCCAAGGATGCAGTGGGAGACCTTGGCCTTTTTAAGCTAAGGTCTTTAACAGATCTCAATTTGACTG